>NC_137487.1:14983180-15546818 GCF_918807975.1 Aplidium turbinatum | reverse complement strand
ATTCCAACATTTTTAACTCACTTTTTCACACACAAATTTTCTTTTAATTTCCAAACAGTTTGGTAGTGTGTTGGAGCCTCCACATAATCTATCTTCTCTAAAAAAAGCCGAGCAATTTTCTTGTAGACCTAACTGTTATTAATCTTGGTATCTTAAAACTCTTACTAATCTAATGATTTTATTGTTTCAGCACGATTGAATTGAAGATCACCTGCCTAATTAATTGTTTCACCAGTTGCCGCTTTAGGATTTATTGTTCTAGTTTTTTTTTAGTTTAAAAAAAACTTTCTCGTGAAAACGTCCGTTGAAAAATTGTAAAAAAAATCTACGTAGATCTATGCTACTAGTGTTGCGATTAACATTGCTCATATTTTTTTATATCGAACCTGCAAAATTAAAGCAAATTTCGTTTTGAATAAAGAAATAGTCACGTACTGTAGCCTACATTTCTTTACATCATTCCCAGACATCAAAATTTGTCATTTTTGCGTTAATTCAACGTCTGCAGACATTGAATCGACGCAAAAATGACAGATTTTGCTGTCTGAACTGTGTAGCCTACTATGGATACGAAACTCGGTTGTGACTTTAAAATGACGTCACTGTTTGAATGTGTTTTCAGTTTCCTCTTTTTATGCGATAACGTAATTACTGGCTATGCTTGCTAAACATTTCTTGTTCTTCTCCAAATCCATATCACTTCATTATCGGCATGACTTGACTTAAAATCGCAAACAAATGACTTTTTTAGATTTGTGTCTATAAATAGGCCTAGGTTTCATTTTAAACATGCTACAATTTAAATTTGGTTGACTTCGCTGCTCACGACTATTTTGCTAATTTCCAGGATGAAGAAATCACGATTCGCATTGAAACTTCCATATCCATTTTTGCAAAGTGGTGTTTCCAAACTTGGCATAGTCGACGTGATAAACTGCTATTCCACGGTTGTTGCAACAAATGTGCACTTTTTTAGGGATTTCGGCATGAAATGGTAATAGTAGGCTAATTAGCTGTTCGATCTTGGCCATATTCGATGGACTTGCGTGAGTTGACAAATTCCCATAATCGCTTTCAAGTTTAAAACGATATAAAGTTAACTTGGTTACGTTAAATCAGAAATCCTTCAAGTTTTTTTTAATATGCTGATTCTAGCAGTTTTGACAATAGATTTTTCGAGTATTTTCAGTTCAGTTTGTTTTTATTTCTGATCATCACAACGAAAAACACTATAGCCTACGTCAAATATTTGCAGCCTATTGTCGTTTCTAGATTTACGACTTGTAACTTTAAGATTGAGATTAGATTACTGTAAAGTGTGCTGGAAAGCAATAAAGAAATATTTGTGTCTAAGTGTCTTGTCAAAACATAGTTCCCTTGTTTCAGGTAGATTTCGAACCGATGCCCCCCTGCGGCGCTCTCAAATTTTAGGCCTTGACACTGACGGGTAGCAACAAAATAACAGGCCCACTTGACAAACACCAGGGTTAAAGTAAGCCTGTTAAACGCACAGTAAGCATATTTATACGTCTGACTGTTACAAATATTGCCTCACTAATCTCTTTAGGCTAAGTTTTTTTATGACGTCAGATATTTAGTTTTTGTAAATTGAACAACCAAAGTCATAATTTCAAATGACGCAAATTTAATAGTTACTGATTTATTTGTTTAATTTATTGATATTATTATTAGATCATTAATTTGATTGGATGTTTTTATGTTCTTTAATTCAAGCTGCTCCATATAATAGACAAGTGTTTTTTTTTTTTTTTCATTATAATTTTATCCATTTGAGACAATGGTTGTTGCAAACTACTGCATTCCTAATAGAGACAATATTACAAACGCATGCTGTTGCTATCCTGTAATCGTGAAGTGACAAACATGGAATTCAACCTCAATCGAATTGTAGGTTTTGCGGTCGGCTATTGGAGGTCAGGCTATATAAGAAAAGCTGCTTCCTTCATTCCTCATTTTCATAAGTTGGAGTTTGATAAAGGTTGATGGTTAAATTTATGGCGTGCGCCAAAAGGAGGTCTACCATACTAATGGTACTGCTATTTTGCATTGATCAAATGCTGGCATTTGCACAACAATCTAACCACTTAGTGTAATTTATTAAGAATCGATAAATTGTACTAAGTAAAAATTACTAATACTTACCACTAGTAGCTTAAAGAGTGCGCGTGTCGTGTAAAGAAATGTGTTGTTAATAAAAAGCATAAGCAGAAAAATTCGATTTTTTTTCTTGTAAAGCACAATTAACCATAATAAATTAATCTTTTTGTTTGCTTCGCCAGGCAAGTGATCTTACATTGTTTTTTAAATAATGCAAACCACTAAGAATATGTTCACCACAAATTGTGTTGCGCTTTTTTTATTTTGTGGTTTTTGGGGTCTGATGAATGTGGATGGACACAGTTGGTTGGCTTGCACCGATTACGCTGAAAAAAATGCTGGTACTTGGGATCCTGATAAGTGCAGAGGCTTTCCTAGAATGGCTCATATTAAGGCGATCAAGACCGACTCTTTTGGTTTTGAAAGAGGTAAGCTGCATGAAAAAATCTCATTTACAATACAACATGTTAATGATAACAAATGAATATTTGGTTAGTATAAGGTATTTACAGTCACCTCTGTAGCCTACTTCAGCAAAGAAATAATATACATTCATATTCACAGGATATGCTCATAATCCAAGTGAAGCACGGCCTTGTCAAGGCCTCTTTACCAATGATGCTTACACAAGAGACCATCCTTTAGCTATATATTATCCAGGCCAACAAGTCGTTCTTGTTCACCCCATGAAGGTTTGAATAATATAATTTACACAAGTTAAATGAAAGGACTTAAGTTTTAACACGATAGTTTTCTCTGGCTAATAGTTAAAGCGCAATATAATTAATTTTATTGATTTTTAAAGATTTTTATAATTTAGGCTTTTTTATTAGTCTGGTAGAGTGTTTGATTTCTCAGTGAGGTGTAGGTTTTAAAGTTCATGTCATTTTAAACAACAGGTTTTTAAAAAATTAATATAATGTATATTTTATACAATTTGTGCTTTGTTGGATCTTTGGTTTTTACATCGATCCCCAGGCAGCAAGTCCGCTATTTTATTTTTTCTATCCATACAGAAGCCTATGTCGCATGGAATAATTGTTAGACAACTGATCAACAGCAAAAATCGGAAACTCATAATATCAGTCTCAGTGCCTGGGCTACGTTAATTGGTCAAACCCTCTACAAGCAGTGGCGTAGCCTACTCAAGGGGGCATTGTGCTTTGCTTTATTTTATAAAAAGACTGTTTAGTAATTTAAAAAAATAGACTTTGTGTCCCAAATCAAGACACTACTAAGAAAAACACATTATGATCAAAGAATACGGGTCGTTTCTTTAAGTTTCCAGGGTTCTAAAATCATTCCGGGGCCCCTGTCCAAAAGTAGCCTCCCCCCTGGACTCCCTGTCAACGCTACTGTCTACAAGTATACGTCATACTTGTTTGATTGATTGAATGTTCATCCTCGGACTGGGAAAGCTTCTTGCAGAGCTTAATCCTGGCAGTTTCGCATATACTTGTAGAGGCTTTGAATCACTGACGCAGGCCTGGTCACCGAGATTGACAGAGTGAAGTTTCTGATTGTTGAAGTCTTGTTGCCAGGGAACTATTCCATCCATTAGATGCCGCTGAATGGAGAGCAGTCCTTAACGTGCGTTGCTCAAGCGCACACCCCGAGAGTCGAACCAGCGCCGCTTGATCTTGAAGCTTCTTCGTTCCAGAAGTGACGTGATTCCAGAAGTGACCAATTGAGCTATCGGGGAGGGCGCCTACTGCCAGGATTAAGCTCCCAAAGACGCTTTCCCAGATAAAGAGTCTCACAATGAATTCCTTAATCAATCAAAATTTCTACATAGAGTCATGGTTCGGATGCGCAGTGTACAGGAATACGGACTCCAGACTTCGGTTCAAACCTTTATGCTCTTCCTGTGCGAAAAAATAGCCCACCTAGCGATCCATCTTTCAGTCAATTCCGCAAGAGAAAGATCTTTGATCTCGGTAATGCATGCCTGGAGTTGCTATTTTATTATCGTTCTATGTTTGGCCGAAGTAAAACAAAGCGCAAAATATTAGCGTGCAAATGAATAGCCTGTAACACGTTGCATGAATATAGATCACATAATAAAATCAAATTGGGTTGAAAATGTTTCTTTTTGTGGATATATAGCACCAGAAGGTTATTTGTCGAGGTTCGCAAATTTTCTATCTAGAAATACAATTCAACTTAACTACTTAGACTACAGTTGTCATTGGTAAAAAAAATCCAGAAGAATCCCACGAATGACGACTATCAGATCCATCACGGATGTCTCGGGGTAAGATCTGGTTTGCACCGGTCTAATGTTGCTATAGACTGCAACAGTTATTCTACATCCATCAATACATACATCAATTCTATAATACAAATGTGTGAATTAATCTTTGAAGATCTTCTATACACGGGGAGCCTAACTTTTTGTGTGATGCAATTTCCAGGAACTTCTCCATATGGCGATGATTTTAACGGCGACCCTTCGCTGAGCAGCATCTATCCTAAGCCAGGATTTTCTAATGCTCCTAACTTTTGTGCCAACTCAAGGAATGCCGTTGCAACTTACAGCTTTAATCTTCCACGTCGTATGAAACCAGGTAAACTGATAGTTTTTGTCGTATCCAGGCTTACACCCGGTGGTTAAAGATTTAGATTAAGTGGAAAGGAAGGCAAGGAAGCCAATCTTCTTGTCCACCTTCAGGCATGCCTTTAAGCGTCCTGCCAGACACAACCGCATGTTCTTGAGCTGTGTCGAACCGGCGCCCTTTCAATTGCCGTTTCACTTCAGGACTCTCACCACTCGGCTATGCAGCCGGTTAAGGTGAACTGATGTCGGGTTACTATAAAATGCGTTGCACAAATTATTTTATGCTTACGTTACGTTGTTGTACAAGCTGATATAGTTTAGTTTTAATGTACGTTAACCTTGTCATTACCGTTTCTTCTAAACAATAAATTGCAAATTATAGGTTTGTACACCTTCATGTGGACATGGGCATTCCGCAGTGAAACCGACTTGTATAGCACATGTTTTGAAGCAAGGGTTGCCCCAAATAAGGGACGCAGAGATGCCAGGTTGAAAGTAAGTAAACAACTAGACATATTGGCACTTTTTATTTCCTTACAGTTTGGGTAGAGATAGGCTAAGTTACTTTTTTTAACCATAAACAGATATAACTGGGCAACACGACCGTAGCTATTTTATTCTTGCTTTTATAATGTTAAATGTTGTGGCGTTGCACAGTTTTGCCTGTTTTATTTCCTCGGTAAACCTTTTAAAACAATTTACAACAATGGTAGCCTATGTAGTTCAATGAGGCCAAAAACAGGAATGGATCTAAAAAAGTAATAACAGGTCAACCAAATTTATCTTTTAATTAGAAATTTGCAAAGAAGAAACAAGGCATATTTTCAACATTAGGAAAAGAATTGTTTTTTCAATGTGGGAGACTTGTATCTAAAAAATCGTAACTACTTAGCGTAGTAGCGCTGCAAGGAACGTAGGCCTATAGTTTTTTTATTGAGACACCTGACCAAATATTTTCTTCGCCATGTGCTGCTGACAAAACGTGGTTATAAGCTTTTCAAATTTTTTTGTGAAAAAGTATCGGCTTCATTGAACTATCTATCTGACTTTAGCCTACAAAGTAACCTAACTAGGGCGATAAAAAATTCTTCAGTGTAGGTAGGTTATCCATCCCAAACATGAAAACTTAGCCCAAGTAACCTCAGGAAAATTTAGTTTTGTTAGATCAATATTTAAAGCAGCATAATAATATAATTATTAATATATTACAGTTACTAGCCTACTTAGTCCTACAATGAATAATTTAAAATTTTATTTTCAGTCTAGAAAGGTTAAAGATTTGACAGAGCCTTGTGGGGGAATCACTTCTAACCCCAATATTTTGGGAAACCGCAATAGAGGTTGTACCAGATCCCCACAAAACGGACCGAGACGCTACAAAGTCGTGTCAAGAAGAAACTAAACGCTGCTAATTAGCAACTGACAGGTACGGTTATGGGACTGTTAAAAATAAGCCTTTCCCATAAATAAAAACGAAATTAGAAAAGTTTATGATGAAGTACCGCAGGTAGGCTACGTGGTTTATTATGTCAAAGTTTTTCTTAAAAGTACTGTATAAGCTTAAAATTAAATGTTAGTTTAAAGTTTACAAGATTTTTGTGTTTGGATCTGTTATAAATTTACTGATGCACTGTAGGCCAATGTAGGCCTATATCTGTTTTATACCAACATCTACTAAATACTGTAGCCTACATAGCCTTTTAGGTTATGAAATGTTGCAATTCTCTGGAAAGTCTAATCATTAATAAAGGCATATGCTAAAGCTTCTAAAGTCATCAAAGCCAAAAAGTTTCAAACCAGTGACGTAGCTAGAAAGAAAATTATAAGCAGACAATAGCAACTATTGAGAGGCAAACATCATTAGCCTACAATGGTATAAAGCGTTTTCATACTATTAAAACATATTTTGTTCGGTGGGCACAATAAAACTTTGCACAAGCCCTCCCCCCCCTCAAAGCCTACCAGTAGCTACGTCCCTCTAGTGAACTCTAACTTCAACCAGATATACTTGAGCCAAAACATTAAATTCTAATTGTACTTTGTTAATATTTTTCTACAGGTTTTGAGTGAAAAGAGCAAGGTCACACTTCACTGTCTAGACACAGGCTTGAAAAAGTTCTTCCTGCGATTTTTCTCTCACTCTGCCATTCATTTTAATTTCTGTCATCAAATTTGTTACCGTATTTATAGACTTTTTAGCGAGGCATTTTGAAATGAAAACGTTTTTATCCAGAATGTGGTCAAATCATTGTTAAAATGTGTCATATTTTCGTTTGTGAATTTTGTCATATTTTTGTATAGGGACAAGTAAAACATAAGCATAAATAAAATTCAATACAAAATCCAAGACTTACCAATGTAAATTCCAGTTAGCACAGTGACGGATCCGAGTGGGTGATTGGAGCAATCGCTACCCTCAAAACACATAAAAGTAATTTTATTCATGTTGTATTTGCAAGCTCGGATTGATTTAAACCTACACATCATCGTGTTTAGTTGAAATCGCCCTCCTAAGGCTATTTGGTGAGTCCACCCTTGAGTCAACTGAGACATGTTCTCCAGAAAGATTGAAATAACTTTCTTCCTTGCCTTTTGGACTAACAGCTATATAAGTAGCTAATCATTCTCAACTGTATTAATTTGCAACTCCTATATTACAAGGCCAACTGGTATATCATGTAAAAAAGTCTTTTCTCTTTACTGCAATTCAGCTTCGCGATAAACTAAAGTTGCTCTAGCAAAATCTAGGCATATTCAATCATGTGACACATGATTGAATCATGTGACACTAGGCAATCATGTGACACATTTCTGTGCCAAAATTTTTTGAGTGATTGGTTGGTTAGGTGCAGTGGCGTAGCAACGCAATAAGCGCCCTTGGATTTTTGCACGAAATGCCGCCCCCTCCCCCCCCCCGCATTGACACCGTCGTAATGCTGATTAAAATTCCACACAACAAAAGAATTAAAGCGGTTTTGTTTAATTTTATTGAAAATTCAACATAAATCCACTTCTTACTCAGACAGCTGAATGATTCTTTGTCTCCTTCTTTAGTTAGCCTAGCCTACTCTAATTGCTGACTTGAATGGCCCTTCTTAATTCTGAAACCTTTCGGGCCCAAGTTTGATCATCTCAACTCTCATGATATGAGTCAATGTTTCTGGCCAAGTAGCCACATCGTTATGAGAATAATAAATATCATCTGTTTTATCTTTATCTGAAAGTGTTTCATTCGTAGGCTTTCTTTCAATGATCACTTGATTATTGTTTTGCTCGAGGTAGGCTACACTTCTTCCGTCTCAACTTGAGGTAGAGATTTACTGTGGCTGTTAATCTCTTCTGTTTTTTTTTTAGCCGAGGCAATTTTTACGTAGGCTACTTCAAAATGGTTCCTTTATTCTTTTTAGTTCCTCTTCTCTAGCTTTCTTTTTCTTTCTAAAAAAATCTTCACTTTCTTTTACTCTCGTCATAGGCAAAAATTAACTTAAAAAGTTTGCAACTTAAATCTTGTTCTAGAAACTGCAGCACATTAGTTAAAAAACAATAACCGTAATCGCAAATTTGCTGAGTTAAGCTAAATGATTTATTTCAGACCTGAAACTTTAAACCTTTCTCAAACCTAACCCATCTTCACACTTGAAGATGGAGGAATTCCGTCTATCTACTACGGACAGATGGTAAAGGTGGCAGTTGACTCGATGATTTCGCGGTCCCTTCCTGTTTTCACACGAAAGTGAAATAAACTTAAAACTAATCTAAACTTAACTACCAAAGCTAAATTGACTAAACAATGCTATAGCTTACAAGTTACAACCGACATTCTACCATTACCTACTTCAACAGCATGAGTATCATTAAACCGTCACAAATACCACATGGTGAGGCACAATCTAAAAAAGTCGCAAATTAGTTTAAAGACATAACTTGTTTAATTTCTTGGCTTCTTTAAGATCAGTGTTAAGTCTTTGTTCGTTTAAACTTTAAAACATCACATTTTGCCGCCCTCTGGCAACGTGCCGCCCCTGGATTTATCCACAAGATCCAATGGGTAGTTAGTAGTTAGTAGTTACGCCACTGGTTGGGTGTGCTGAGTTAAGTAGACATTCCAGTTTTAGCATGCTGTTCCATATCGAGACGGTTCGAGACGGTTCGAGACGGTTCGAAATTGCGTCGGTTTGTTTTTAACCGAGTAGTTGAGTTGTTTAAGTTGAATTTGAAGTGTTTCTAAGGAACACCGGAATTCAGGTTGAGCACAAGTTTTGTATTTTAAGAATTTCCTTTTTTTCACTTTCACTTAAAATCACTCTTTGGGGCAAAAAAGAATATTGCTGAAGAGAAACGCCGTTCCACTATACTGCCCACATGGTTTCACTGTAATTAACGCTAGTTTGAATAGCACACACTTGAATTAAATTAAGCAATGTTTTGATGATATTTTCAATAAAAATGATAGATGACGTCATCTGTCTATGTGTTACTGATATATCCCATGTTACATTGTAAAATAAAACATGGTTTTACATTATAAGCGTAGCCTACAACTGCAAATGCTTAGTGGTTAATGAATGAATTGCAAGCTGCTATACAAGGCATAAAAATACATCAATCACTTTTTTCGAGCATTGGAAGTTTATCACACACCAGAAAAATACGTTCTGCTTTGCTCCAAGTGGTGGGGCAAAGCAGAACAAACATTTTCTTTTAACATTGTGCTGTAAAATTGGTTATATAAAAACAAGAAATATGAGTTGATGAGTAAAGATAGCCTACTAGACTTAGAGTGTAAAGATTGGCACTTTAAACAATATCCGTATCGTTCATATAGTGAAAGTTATATAAGCTTTTGAGAATCCCTTACCTCTACAGTTGGAATCAAGCAGTGCAATTGTGTCAGAATGAAACTTCACAAAACTTGTCTGCTCCGCAAACGCAAACAAATAACTTAATATATCCAGCTCGTATGTCAAAAAAACAGCAAGGTCATGCAAAGGTGGTTTAACTCTCACCACGTACAGTAAAGTAACATGTTTGAAGGACAGCTGAATTGAACAGCTCGTCAATAATAATAGTTCGATATTGTGTGGTGTGAGACTAAAAATTAAGTTAATTTATTGGTTGTCCGCTAGATGATGACAAAGAGCAAAACGTTATGTCAGTTCAGTATTTCATGGACAAAGTGAAATATGTTCTTGATGAATTGGAAGCGGTGAAGCTTTGATACTTAGCTTACTAAAAATCCAATTGTAAATTTTTTTCCACCGATGTCAAAGTGCCAAGCTGATAGTAGGCTAAGGCTAACTGTAGTTCGATGTTTATCATCCCAGTGAAATTACAACGCAGAGAAATAAGTTTAAAAAATGCAAAACGTTTGCATAATGCATAATGCATATAGCTCACTCACTTGAAATATGGAAATGTCAACTCGTAGACTAGTAGACAGTAGCCTATTAGTCTACAGTAGACTAGTAGGCTACTGGTCATATAACAGGCTTATATACAGCTATATTGACTAGGCTAATAAAAATTTTCTGTTTTTGTGAACTAACCCAGCAAACTATCCACTTGAAGCGGTTGACTGTTTCTTTTCTCTTATTATAAGTAGCCTAGGTCTATAACCCTCGGCCCCAGAGGCTCACACGACGACGAGTATAAGCCTTGTTACTCAACGCAACAAACAGTTTACCAGCCTCATTTTTAAATCATAAATCGACTTCGCTATCATAGCATCCTCAGTATGATCACATTAAAAGCCTTTTGACATGATCATACTGAAGATGCTGTGATAGCAAACTTGACGACATGATCATATTGAGAATGCTGTGATAGCAAAGTTGATTTATGATTAAAACATGAAGCTGGTAAATTGTTTGTTGCGTTGAGTAAGAAAAGACTTAGCCTATAGGCCTACAATACAGCTATATCGGTTAGTCTTTTAAAACTCCGCAGCTCTACAATTGATTGAATTGAAAAACTTTCATATATTTGTCAGGAAAGGTAACTTAGTCACTACACACAATATTTGTAATGGGTGAAAAACTGTGTTAAAACAATAAATATCAAGAATTTTTTTCAGTTGATGCTGCTTACTTTGCTCATGTAGCGCAACTAGATGCAAAAAATGCAATGCAACACAGTTTCAGTTGCAGGCAGTTAATAATTTCGTTTAGTTTGGGACACGCGTTCCGCTACAAATCCAGCTAAGCTCATCTTTGTTTAAATTCAATGTGTAACATTCTTTGAAGAAATTTAACACCAGTAATCTATACATAGCGGCAGTCATCAAACCTTTTCAAACAGATCAACTTAACAGGTCAAGGTCAGGATACAGACCACAACAAGCCATGAACAAACTAATAGGTTTAAAAAACTTTCACTTTTGAAATAAGAAATTTATTAGCGTACAACGATGATTTTTCAACTTGTAGGTCATCATCATCAGCTAGGAAACCACAGTGGGCATTGCGTGCACAAAAAAAACGTTAAAAAACATGTAATTTTTTTTCCATTTTTGCAGAATTTTTTCATTTGCTTCGCTCTCTAATTCACATTTTATTTACCTAATTGGCGATATTGGGCATAGGCTACGTGCTTTTAGCAGTATGTTTAAGGAATATAAATTTTATGTTGGCCTAAGCTACCCTTCAAAAACTTTAAAAAAAATATATAATATTAATGAAAACAATGCTTAAGCTACTCAACTATAGTTAAGAATTACATTTACTCATTCCAGTGCTCATATAGATAAACGTATGAAATAAAATTTGCCTTGTAGCCTATAGGGCAGGGGTTCCCAACCTGTGGTACGCGTACCACTAGTGGTACGCGAAGATTTTTCAGGTGGTACGCGGGTAGCATCCGTTTTTTTCACAAAAACCTGGATTCACTACTTTATATTTTGTTTATCTGGTTTTAGCGGGTTTAACATACTTTATTTCACACAAAATATAACATAATTAAAATAAAATAAACTCAAACGTTTTCGACATGTACGTGTGTCCTCATCGTGTGTTCTCTATGGTTCAACAAAGCAAACTCTCTACCAAAGCTTTATCTGGTTTTGTTTACAAAAATAATTTCCCGAAGCCTATTCTTGTTGTTACGTAACTATTCTTGCTGCTTCATATCATTAGGCTATGATCTTCAAAATACAGGTCATGTCAATTGTCAACAAGGAGCACACTTGCTTTGAAAAGCCGTAAAACGCCTTTGAAAAGGCGTTAATTATGTCAAATGATTGCTCTTAATAGATATCATCTACTGTTTTATAGCTTAAGCTACAAATATCGTTGAATAGTGCTAGTTGTGAGCTAAAAATGGATCGGAATAAAATGTTCAACAACAGTTACAAGGAATGTTCTCCAATAAACTTCTGGCTCAGTATGGCCTCTTAATATTCAACGTCAGCTTCCCATGCTGTTCCACAGCTACTGAATTTCCCTTCCACGTGGAAATGCCTGAATGCGAGCAGGAATTTTCAGTCATGATGAACATCAAGTCAAACAATCGAAACCGACTAGAAATGCCCTTCATTGCGCTGTTAGCAAATTTACACAACCCATCGACCAATTGGTGGACACTAAACAAAAAACTAAAATCTCATTAAATTTAGTTGTGGTGCTTTAGTGTTATTTTAATACGCTAATATTATTGTTCTGAATAAAATATGACTCGATCAAATTAGTTGTTCTGCAAGAAGTGGTACACTTGGCAGTACAGAGCGTCCAAGTGGTACGAGACCGTAAAAAGGTTGGGAACCCCTGCTATAGGGCCCACTATAGGGGAAGATAGAGACATCTCGGACGAATTTCAAAAATTTCACTGAAAAATTAAGTGCTTTTTGATGACATCTTCTTACAAGTGGCCGTGGATGATTCCGTTTTTGAGCTTTTGGGCAAACCTCCGACCAAAAGTAGCCTACAATGTTCGTGAAGCTTCGAGAATTGTGCCGAAGATCTACGGTTAGCTTATTTATCAATTATTTTTTTCAGTCCAAAACAGTGGTTGAAAGAATAGTTTACGCCAAGTACATGCACCAATCGAGCCCCACACTTTCCTAGCAAAATTTAAAAAATGAAGATTTTAAGTTTTTGTTTCTGTTGTCAGGGCAAGGATAAACATTCGACACTCGGTGTTTTGAAAAATTTTGTCATTTAAAAATACACCGAATCCAAAAGTAACCTTCTCCTTGACTCCATATCAACGCTGCTGACAATTGGGTACGATACTTGTAGGCTACTGTTTGCTGCGATTCGCATTTGGCTACAGGCCTTTGTGGTGAAATCCTACTTTTACTATTATACCATCGTAGGCTGAAATACAGCAGGCTCTTTTTACTAGAACTACATTTTTGATAGATGCTCTCATCTTGTCGAGAACAATGTTTATATGAACGCATTTGACCGCTTTAATGTAACAATGAGAGGAAATTGTTTACCGTATGCTTGCTATGGTGTCTGCTTTGTCGCTGATAGGCTGATGAAAAGCGTACCATAGCCTGAGCGTTTGCTTATAACAAAGAAAGCACAGTGAGGTAGACTCAAGTGGTCAACTAGCTTGCAAAATCAATAAAGCACAGTGTGTAAAAACCACTTTGAGGCACAAGTGACAGCGTAGGCATAACGGATGGAAGCAAAAAATCTAAAAAAGTGATTCCCCTACTTTGTGTTGCAATAATGTCAGAAGAATGTGCTTAGATAGACAATTGGTTATGGTCCATTAATATGTAAGATTGATGTCTGCGTAAGCACGATTGCACAAGTCCGCTGCGATCGCACATCAGCTGATATTTCAATATTTGATTTGTCTGCCGCCCATGAGGTTAAGTTATCTGAGCGATACCAGGAAAGTTGACTTGGTTAATTTGTTCGAAGTTGCGTTATTCAGAGGTTTGCGTTACTCAAGGTTATTCAGAGTAGATTATGCTCCCTTGTGGAATAGAAAATAGCACATCACCGGTTTCAAACCGCATACGGTTCCAGTTTAAACCAGATCAACTTTTGAAGAAGACAGCTTTTCCTTCAAATATTTGTACAGCAACTTCATGTCTAACTTTAATGTAGCCTACAGCAGGCGCGGATCTAGGAGTTTTTTTTGGGGGGGGCCAGAAAATTTGAAAATGAATTAACAAAGTATAAGAAAAAGAAAAAACAGATATGAACAACCAGTGGCGTAGCCAGGAATTTGGGGGGTTTGACGGCCGGCGGGCGAAGCCCGACGGCGTGTACGCCAAAGGCGACACCCAGGGGCGGGGGGTCTGGGGGGCCTCCCCCAGAAAATTTTGAAAAATTACTTTGAATTTGGTGCATTCTGAGAGCATTTTCAACAAAAATATGGGTATAAATATTCCTGTAAAATGGTGCTGTCCGGTGGCATAGCAAAAGGATAAGATCATGTTTTCTTTGGCATTTTTTCGGTAATAAAGCTAAGTCTATATGTTTTCTTGTTGCTAATTTCTGGCTGAGATGTTTGAATGTTTGGTATTGGCAAAACTCGCTCTTTTAATGCAGTTTCTCTTAAAATTAGGCAAACTTTGTTTTAGAGACATCATGGCTAACTAAAGATATGGCCTGATTTGTAACATTTTTGCAGAAATTTCCAGATTTTGCTAACTTTGGGCAAATGTTTAAATGAATTTTTCTAAGAATTATATTTTTCCGCTTTCTTTACTGTTTTCCCCAGATGACACAATACGTTTTAACGTCCTCAGATGTTGAAAAACAAAGAAAATTTGATTTCGGATATTTTAGTCAGACTGTTAACCCTTACGAGGTTGGGCTCCCTGGAGTCTTGCTCAGTTTGGGGGGGGGCTGTCGATTCTTCTTATGCTTTAGGAGTGATATCTCTGTTATTTTTTAAGGTACGGTTTCAAACTTTGGGATTCACTTTGTAAAATTATTTACGCTGAGCATATCCGAAAATTAAACCTATGTGAATTTTAGAACTGCTCATAGACGTTGAAATGTTGAGGTGACTTATGACTTTTGGATTATTTTGCGATTAAAGCGATTGTAGCGTGAGTTTACACATTATTTTTTGATAGAGTAATGAAGAACATGCATTGCAATGTTGTGATTAAATTTTTTTTACATAATCTCAATTTGAATCTATATTTTTCATGCAAAATAATAACTTTTCCCACGCTCAAAATAAACCTCGCTACTTGACTAAAAGAACAATGCTTCATCTATTACATGCAGTAATGAGATTTCTGAACGCGTGTCACACCAATTTGGATTATGATCTTGTGACCTCGGTTCCAAGAACAGCAACTCCTACGCTTTATTAACAAATGTAGACCAGCTGAAGAAGCAGGGTCGCGTTTATCAAATACTATTATGTAATCCACGAAACGAATGGAAGATCATGCAACAAAAAACGCGGTTTAAATGCAATGTATTGTAGTTGCAACAGCGTCTCTCAATGTAAGTTCAATGTGAACTCGGCTACATACAAGGCTAGTACTAGGAGTAAGATTACCCGATAAAGTCGATGATGCTCTACGTAAACAGAAGTCAGAAAGAAATTCAAAATAAAACAGTTACGGTTCATTAATAAACAGAACGTCACAACGCTTTTCACCAAAAGGAAAATCTGTAATGCCTCGGGTCATTTTCTTGTGGATTCAATAAGCTCTCTAAGATTCATATGCCACACACTAAAATCCAAACAATATTTAGATTTATTCAAAGTAGTATTTATTATGCGTCAAATCATTGTGAACCTGGAGAAATACTTTACAAAGAATTAGCTGCCTAATGGGCGTTTATGCGATAAAAATGTCAGTTTGGCAGCAAAATATTGATAAGTATTTTGATTTGGTTACAGCAATACCGGACTGCAGCAATTGGCACAAGGCTCTTGCAGCAACGTTTTTCAACTTGATTCAATGGTAAAGCAACCTGTGTTCTGTCAGGTTATGTACACACAAGTTCAGAAATATTTAGGAATATGCAATGAGGCACATTGAAATTACAAGTGGCTGCACATTTACAGTTCGATAATACGAGGAATTGAATACAAGCTAATACAATCATTTCGACGTGGATTCAACATTGCAAGACAATGTGAACATGCGCGGGTTTGCAATTAGATTACTTCTCTTCTATCCTTGTTTGTATAAAAGTCATAAAATCAGTCGTTGTGAAAGAAGGATAGATGATTTTGATAAGCAATCAAATTGCAAAACCGCGCATGTTTACAAATATTCAACGTCTTGATATGTTGAATCAACCTAAAAATAGCTATCTGTCTAATGAAAGGAAAAACTTTCATTGAGCTCCGCGTTTTATTTAGGCTGTGGTTGAAGCCAATGTTTATAAAACCGCAATCATTCAAATAGTTTATTCTGCCCAAAAGCAAGCTTGACATACTCGTGTGGAATGTGCAGGGCATAAAGGCTTTTCACAGCACTGACATTGGCCACGGTTTTTTGGTAGTTTATTTTTTCTGGCTTTGGCACCTTCTCCCATAATAGCGTGTTTGCATACGTCGCATCTACGTCGTGTCGACGATAGTTGGGGCAGAGTGGCCCTTCTGCCGCTTGGAGTTGTTGTTGAAGGTTGTTTCCCTATTACTGCTTCAATCTTATGTATGGTGTGATAGTTCAGGCCCTGGAGAGATCGCGACTTTATGAATGGCTTCACGAGTTCCATGGCCAGTTCCCAACCGAAGTCGAAGGATTTTCGCTTGCGTGGATCAGTCCCTTCATTTAGTGCTAAAACTGTAGATGCGTTGACGCGGCAAGTATCCAAAAAATAAGCAAACGCAGTAGTTGTCCACCGTGGGGACTTCGCTTTGCACGTGAATGAACCCATCCTTTGGTCGATGATATCGGTGCCACCCTTTGTGAAGTCGTAAAGCTTATACAAGCCTGGCTTCTTTTTGCCGTCATCCTTGGTAATCTCCAATAGAGCTTGCATGGTCGTCAACATCAAAACATTCCGCATGCCAGAACTCTTCGTTTTTACTACATAAGAATGTAGACTAAGATCAGCCTCACTCGTCTGCCAATAAATTTCGTACGAAAATTTCTCCCTACCACTCACTTGCTTCACTTCCAGGGGTATTCCTCTACGTATAGCGTTGAGGGTTCCCACTGACGTTATACCCCTGTCAAGCAACCACTGCGCGAGTGGTATGGAGGTGTACAAGCGGTCATACGAAATATTCCGACCTTGAAGGTCACCGTGTTGTTCCAGGCTCATCACCATTCCTTTTACCACTTCTTCTGTTCCACGAACGTAAAAATGAAATGGCTCTTCCTTCGGTTTACCTGAATAGACCGATGCCGTAAATGTGTATGGGAATCTGCTGGCGTTTACCGACTTGAACAGAAGGCCATATTTCGCAGGCTTGTTTGGATTATATTGCTTGAAGGCAATTTGTGTCCTCATGGGGTATAGCGTTTCGTCCAACGACAAGTAGTCACCTGAAATGACATGTTTGCCGCAGTTTTCGTTAAACATTTCGAAAATGACTCGAAATGCGGCAAACCGGTCATTCTTCCAACGTTGCGGCCTAGTATTTTGGTCGTCAAACGAAATGTTCGAAAATAAAAATTTAAAGCGGTTCTTGCTCATTGTTGCACTAAACACGGGATGCCCTTGCAGTTGATTGAACAATACATCCGTGGAATGACCAGCCTGTCCTAAAAGCCCCCGAAAATACCCCAATCCAACAAAGGCCAGCATCTCCTCGTTGTTGGGTGGGCCAAAATAGCAGTACCTGCTGTCATGTAAAATTCTCTCTGGCAATTGAGAAATGAGTGTGGCAATTTTTCTATTTGTTTCTTGAACAATAATGTTCAAAATGTTTAAAGAAAAAAATAGTTCCCATGCTTGCCGAGGAGTCTTGGCTTCTTTGGCTTCTCCTCTAACACCAGTCGGGCCAGATATAATGTTAGCCCGGCCCCTTCTCCCATTGTGCACCGGTCTCGCATTAGACCAAGTAATGCTGACGCCGCCCTCTTGTCTGTTCTTTGGCTTTTCTACAAAAGTTGTATAAGACTTCAGTGTGTCGGGAAACTCAACAGCATCGTAGTTGTTCATGTCGAGAGAGGAATCTATGCTGTTCACCAGTCTTTTCGATGTTATAATCCGTCGTGGTGGCGCAAACTCCGGTTGAACATCGCCCATGGAAGGTAACTGGTCGTCAATCTCGATCGGAATCGCTGTTGCGGAAGTTGACGGAGAAGAATCCGCTTCTTCATCTGAATCGGAGTGCCATAAATCCTCCAAATCATCCGCCTGGCTTTCGTCGTCAGAATCCAGTAAAACATGTTGCAATATTTCTTCAGCACTGAATCCTTGCCTTGCCATGTTTTATTTAAAAGTGAAAAGGACGTAATTTTTTTAATAATGGCGTTGAAATACTAAAGAAAATGTATAATGAAACAAATTGTTAGTCACGTAGAAACTAGTTAGAAAAAAACTTTTACACAGAATTATAAAAGTCAAGAATAAACCAAAACTTTGCAATATAATAAATTGTCAGACCGTTGTCAAAAATTGTGAAGTGCACTTTACATATTTACTGATGATGAAACTATATGAATGCTATGGTTATCTATGGTGATTCAGATTAGCTTCTTGAGCAATGCTTCACGTTTATGATAAACTACACGTAGAAGGGAAATCCAACAGGCGTTTGCACAATTTCGTCGTTTAGCGACGTAGATTCGACGAAAGCGGCGTAATAATTATTAGGCCTACCTGGTATCAATATTGGCTGTTTCTGCAATGTTGCGTTATGACCATGAACGCCACGTGGCTTGAAAAACAATATTATAACGCTGAATGAAACCATGTGCATGAAGCTGATAATTTATCTAATAAAATAATCTCTGATGTAAATTCAACGATTGGGCAATGGTATGTCTGAACAAAATTACCAAATATTCCATCATTTTGACGGCTAGAATGCATTGTTGAACCTAAACCGAAAAATATAGATGCGCTGTTCATCCATAATTTTTGATATTTGTTTATATGTTTAGTGAAAATAAGCTGTCATTCTTGTTATTATATTGAAAATTAAAAAAAAGTTTGCAAAACGTCTATATTACCATGAATGCGGTTTCATCTATTTTGATTGTCCCTTGCTGTAGGCGTACTTAGGCAAGTTGTAATTATCACAATCTAACTTTTCCCAACTATGAGCACTATATCTCGATGCGCATTTGTGTATTGTGTAAAATTTTGATGGTGTCCAAAAATCAAATATTATTTACAAAATAACTCGATCTCTTAGAATATCCTCATATGTCACATCAACAAATACTTTCCTGACTTACAAATAGGCCTAACTAAGGTAATAAAGAAACATTCTACTAACGGACAATTCAGTGATAAAAAAAATCCAAAAGTTTGATATTTCTTGCAAATGCAAACAATATAAGTTTTTCATAACAAGACGAAGTTCAATAGCATTACAAGAATTCCACCACCATAATTCAAAAAGAACCTTTCCATTACTTGGGTTGACCCTTGCAATTAATCCGCATATGGGGTATGTTATGTACCACTATGGTTCACCGTACTGCCGATTGCCTAAAGCATGAAAATAGTTGCATCTGTCTGCGGTTATAAGTTATATTTTTTTCTAAATTGAACTAAAACAGCTATTCGCATTATGAAACAGTTGGATAAGTGCCATAAATCAAACTATGGAATAAGTTTGTTTCCCTATAAAAACGCCTGCCTGCAAGATGATACCATGTTCATAAAAATTACTCGATGTAGCCTGCATAACGCAATATACTTTATGATATTATATTTTCTGATTATACATTTCCAGTCCTTGTCACAGACTGCATAATGCTCACTCATTCACTTTCAATGTAACTGAAAATAGTTGTTAGATAAAACCTATATATCACACGCGCTATCAAGTAAAAGCGTTCTATTTTACATTGATTCGATTGGCTCAATATGAGATGGCTACTTCTAAACTACACTTATGAAGGCAGAGTCTGCAATTACTTGAATTTTTGCAGGTGTGACCTACAATAAATAATGCGATTAATCGAATACAATTCTCACACAACTCGTGAATATGTCTAGTCAATCAGCGCTGACATAATGCTGGATGATGCATTATTGTTTATTGAATAATTTAGTAAATATGCGTAACTTCATCTGTTTGTTATTGTGAGACGAAACTAGGAAGAATGGAAATAGAAATGGATAAAATAAAGGTATTTTTATTCAATGTAAACGCGCTGCCGCGTGTCATTATCTAACTAAAATATCTCTCGCCGCTAGCCTATCTCGATTCACCGTTTTCTGACGTCACGTCCATTCGACAACAAACGATTTCTTTCATGCATTCTCAGTTCAGGTTGGCAGTTACCCGCCTTTCCGTCGATTCAACATTGCAAGACGTTGCATAAGTTCATATCTTTAGTTTGGTAAACAGAGATAATATTTCATTGTGACATTGCTATGTAAACTTATATTTCACATGAGACAACTTGACAAGTAAATATACAAGTTTTCACAATTTACGACGAGTTATAGCACATGGAAATGTTACGCTACAATTGCTTTGGGAGGTACTGCATTGTGGTTTAGTTTATCAGTGACAGTGAACCTGGTACAAGAAGCCTCGAATATATTGATTCAACTAAGCTGCATCACGTATAAACGTGGTGGAACGATCGTCCTTTTCACAAAAGCGTGATGTTCTGGTTTATCCTACACAAATGAGAAGCGTATTGCATTTCAAATCTTTACATGTCGACTTGGAAATAAATGTTTACAAGTATATGTGAGAAGCTTTGGGAACATCGACGCCTTTTCTGCTTTTGATAGTGTGTCGGACAAAAGGAAAGATTTGAAACCAAAATCATGATATGTTACAGCGCAGCTTCTACAGTAGCTAAATTTCTAATTATTCAAAAAAGCGTTGTGGCCCAAACAGTACAATCTAAAACCAGTCCACAACGTTGAATATGTCACGAGAAAGGAAAATGCAATCAAAAGAAACCAGCCAATCACTTTCAATACTTATCTCACATTTTATATCAAATCTACTCCAAATGACGCTGAGTCATTGCAATAACGTTGTAGCCTATGCTTTGTTTGATTGAAAGGACATCATTTTCTGCGAAAAACAATTGTCGCGCTAGATGTATTGTCACCAAGTCTTATGTTTAATTTTACGCAATTTCAACCGCAAGCGACGGTAAATCATCGTATCAAAGTTGAAGCTTTTCCTGTATCGACGTCGCTTATAAGCCGTGGTGAGAACAAAAGATCCACGCATTCTGCCAATTTCCTTCACGCTGTGAAGCAGTTAGGATTAACGAGACATGGACCAAATTAATTACTTTCATCCAACTGGTGGGAAAGTTTTGAACAATAGAATATGAAATATTTCAGAGGATGTGCTGAGAAATGCCTTATATCTCTCAATTTATAACCTTTATTCGCTCAAAATTTCAGCTCAATAGAGGTGAATGAAAGTTAGGAAAAGTCAAGAAATCTCGTAGTCGCAGCCTCAGTGGTTTTAGAGATACAACTGTTGATGCAAAAAAGTTGAATTGACAGCCCCCCCCCAACCTTCAAACAGTTAATTTTTCAATAATGGTCTGATTCAGCATTTTTCAACTTACTTTTTCTCATTTGCTACTGCTTCCCCAAGGCAACAAACAGCTTTTTCATCATTAGGAAACCACAAAAAGTAAAAACATCTCAAAAAATGTCAGTCAAACACTAGCAGTAGCTGTAATCAAAATCTGCAAAATGTGACAAATCAGGCCGCATCTCCAGGTGGCCATGGAAACACGGAGACTGAAAGCATCATTCTCAATATCGTGACGTCGCACGCGTGCCAAAGGGGGGTTGCAAGTCCGCTGTGGGACTAATATCAGCTGTTTAGAAGCATATCAAACCATTCAACAATTTCTCACAAAATTTCCGGGGGGGCCCGGGCCCCTTGGGCCCCCCCCCATAAATCCGCGCCTGGCCTACAGTAGTTTTTACATCTGTAGCATGCGCAATGTTTAGTTTGGTGAGGCTATGTAAATGTAGACTTTGATGGACAGCAAAAGTCAGGATACAACCATACAACTCATTAATATGTCACATGTAGACCTAGTTTAGTGTCTAATAAAAAGTATCCTCTGAAAAAAGTCAAGCCTGCAAGGTACAGGGAACAACAATCTACATATAGGCTACGAGTGATTTTCACCCGGTGTTCCTCGCAGTTCCGTGAAAAATGGTCAGATGTTTCGCTAGAAATTTATCAGTTTGACTAGTGTTTCATGGAACACTGGTTGGAAACAAAATCACAAGAGCTTCGTATTTGTCTTTTTGCAATTGCTGTCTGAATATCAACTTTGCGTTTATCCAAACATGCTTATATTGCTTATATACAACGCCAAGAAAAACAGAAAGTGAATAAATTATTGTTGCGTTGTTTATTTTATTGCATCATTATAAAATTATGTTTCGAGTTCCGCAAAGAACACTAGACTATATACCCCACAAACAGCTCGGTTATACCTTATACGTGATGTAAAAAAATCAATTTATTCTCATAAAGTCAATGCGACTACAGTGATGTAAAAAGTAATTTCGATTTAAAAGTTTTGAAAGATTCATTTAAAAAGCAGTAAATCGATTACAGCCATTTAATTTAAGTTTCGTTTTAATGTCTTTCATAGAAAATTCCTCTTTTTTGAAAGTACTGTAGCGTATATAATTTTTGTGCACTTGTTTTTTAATTCAAAAAACTGCTCCTATTCACCACTTTGCAGCAAACCGTTGGGAGCTGGCATACAAGTCCCCCCCTCCTCCCTTGGTAACTCATGACAAAGACAGGACTCAACCAAACATATAGGGTGAAACTACTTTACCTTTGCTTTACTGTTGACACACTTCAATCCACATGTTTTGGTCAATTCCTCTTTGTCATGAGTTGCCAAGGGGGGGGGGGGGGACTTATACGTAACCTTATATTGAGTAAACGCAATTTTTGTTTAGTAAGTAACTAGAACTTGTCTGTAACTTGTTTTCTTGTTTGTATGTAAGTTGCTGGAGGTCATCAACAATGGATGAGGATAAAAATAACAACCTCAAGAAACTATGTCCACAGACGAAGGTAGTAAGAGTATTTGTGAATGCAAGTCGTCGACTCGTATCAAATAACAATAATTGTAGATGTTAATTTTTCTGTGCACTTTTTACATCGCAATATCGACTACAACGCACGTAACCTTGCGCCATTACAAAATTTACTGACAAAAGGCTGCAGAAAGTTACTGTAATAAAGTTTTGCAATGAGATGCAATGCTTTTTGGTTTACCACAACTGACGTAAGCACCACTATCGGTAGAAGAATAAAGCACGCTATGCTCGTGACGCTCTTTACTCCCTCTCCTCTTAGGTCTAACTTGAATGATGCTATTCCAATGGCATTTCAGTGAAAAACAGTTAAATTATGTTTTTCAAACGTAAGCTTCGGTCAGTTATAAAATCTATGCGTGTTTGACTTCGCTGAGTGGGATCTAACGTGGTTAGCTGACTCTGATAACCAATTTTGATTGTAAGTTTAGATTTTATCACTTACGTTCGGAAAGATCTAGTTTTCGAAAAATTAGTGCAATGCCCACGTCTGGATGATTAGAACTTGAACGCGTCGGAAAATGAAAAATTAACTTCGAACAATAGATCTGCATATGGGAGACCTCATATTATGATTTTACGTGAGAGAAGTGTTAACAAATATAAAAGCATAAAATTCACATTGCATACTCCCTTCCAGCTGCTACAGAAGGAGGACCAGTCACATAACCAGTGTTTTGATACAAAGTTTGGAAGAACCCTACTTATTGCCGAATCTTCGCTACTTCGTAAGCTGTGATTGGCAAAAAATGCAGTTCATTTGATACAAAAAACATACGAGAGTTATCTACAAGAAAAACGTTTTTGTGCAAGTAGCGCAAAGGCCTTTTAATTTTTCATTCTTTTAGGGTTTATGTACACTTTTGCTGCACGGGCTAATATTTCCGTAGCATGAGATATTGAAGACGGTTTGCTGTTCTATTTTCGTGCCACGCAACATCTGGTTCCACCACCACGATTGTCCTATTAGCTCTAAAGTAGGCTACAGTATACTGTAGCCTTGTTTCACTGCAAATAATACCTACTTAGTGGCGGAAATATTAGTCTATTTCAAACAAACAAAATAAAACTCAGTTGCCAAAACTAAGCTTTTGGGAAAACTTCTTATCAGTCTCCAGCAGTAACACATTTTTATTTCTTATTTTACTTCGGTTTAAATCTTTAAGTTAAAAAAGTCTAATATCGTAGTTGACATAAAAGAGGTTAAAAATAGTTTCTTTTTATCAAATAGGTAGAGTAAATGCAAGACATGATTATAAACGCGATTAGTTTTTTCAGGAAGGCAGGCAGCGGCACTTACGAAGCAAAACAAATTTAATGCACCTTACCTTGATGCAAACTGACGTTAAATGAATACGAAAAAGTTCAACTTCGCTCGCTGCCAAGAAAGCTCGCTTCCTGCTTATTGACTTTTTGTGTTTGTTTTTAATATAGGAAGAAGCCCCAGTTGAAGTGCGCAAAAGCGAAGGAGGGTGCTACTTTAAGCAAAGACACGTCTTAGCCCTTATGGGGTTTTTAGGCTTATGTAATTCAACTTTTATACGAAACAACGTTGGTATCGCTATCCTTACCATGGTTAACGTTACCCATCCCAACAGCACACACAGTCACACCGTAAGTAACTTTAAAGTAAATGACCTAAACCTTTACAAGCAAGACTTTTATGTTTACTTTTAAACGAAATGCAGAGTGAGATTGCGACAAGGGTTGGAGAATAGCCACAAACTTCAGCCGAGAATGAAATAGTTTAAGGCATTTCTCTGGGATTGTTGTATTGTTTTATGCATCTATACCTCTGTCGGTGGGATGGAGGTGGGATGGCGCATAGTATAGCGGTGGGATGGCGTAACGGATAAGGCGTTGGTTTTCCAATTATGCAAACCTGGTTCGACTCCCGGCTAAGCTGGTTGTTGAAAACACCGTTCACCTCTACCCAGGGTGTAATAAATTGGGTGGGCGTAGTTGCTGAAGTAATGGCGGCCGATAGAAAGGAACTGGCCACCCTACTCTCCTTAGTGCCGAAGGCTTAGTACAATGAATACCTTATCTTCTCATACCGGACACTTGAATCAAGTATAGGACCACCTTTACCTTTACTTACCTTTGTCGGTGGCGAACCTGGTTCGACTCCCGGCTGCAGCTAGTTGTTGAAAACACCGCTTATCTCTACCTAGGGTAGAATAAATTGGGTGGGCACAAATGCTGCAGGAAAAGCGGCCGAGAGAAAGTAACTGGCAACCCTACTCCCCTTAGTGCCGAAGGCTTAGTACAATGAGGATCTTATCTTCTCATACCCGACACTTGAATCAAGTATAGCACCACCTTTACCTTTTTACCTCTGTCGTAGTACTAGAGCCCAACCGTATTCTTGGGATTATATTTAAAATGCTCCGGCAAAAATGCAATTGAGGCTATCATGGAAAGCCACTCTCCCGTTATTCCGCTCTACATTTTCAATCAAATTGTTTAAACTAAATCAAATACATGGTGGCTAGCTGTAATGTTTTAAATCCGAGATGAAAATGTTCTTCTCTTTTCTTTGCAACACATTCATCTTAATCATGGCGACATGATCTTAACTATCAGGTTCGCACAGTGGGGCTTCAAACATTCCAGTTTGAGATTTAACTTCCCCTTGGAAATAATTCTTCTTCGAACATACAATGGCATGCCCCCCTGTTCAAATATTTTCCGAGGGTTGAGTCGTCTGTCATTCCTGTCGTCTGACGTCACATAGTGCTGTGTTCGGTTTCGTAAAAATCATTGTCCCCAACGTTTATAAACCGAAAGGCTGTTTTTCTGAACATGAATTTAGTATATCCATATTGTATCTCCATATCTCCAATTTAGTATCTCCATATCTCCATTTAGTATCTCTTTATTTTTTGATCAGGTTGTTGATTTTTTGTTTTATTAAGGTAATAGCTGTTTATTTTTATTGATGAGTGTGGCCCGCGGTGGCCGAAGACCATTAACTTATTTTAATGTAACCTTTATAAGTCTGTGGTAAACTGGTTTTATATATTTTTGATTGGAGGCTATTTATTATAAACTTTTAGAACGGCAATCTCAACTGGACGACCACAGAAGAAGGAGTGTTTTTAGGATCATACTTTTACGGCTATGCCTTTGGGAATTTTCTTGGAGCGCTAATTGTTTCAAGGTTTGGATTTCGAATTCCATTTGGAGTATCCATGATTGTTTCCGCAGTAATCAGCCTGCTTACTCCAGCGGCCGCCTATACAAACTTCTACCTTGTTGTGGTATGCAGAGCTGTAACTGGCCTTCTGCAGGTATTGCATGTTTGACACTGTAATTGAATAGAGATAAATAACCAAAAACTATTTGTAATTAAGATTGATACACACACCAACTGTCAGGGGCGAGTTTAAATGATGGGGACCCGGGGCACTTTTAGATCGGGGAGCCCCGTGCAAAAAACTTTTTCGCGCTCTAGGCGCGAAAAACTTTACAAGGTAACTTGAAAGCCACCCACGCCCTTGCTGATGCCTTTACGCCAAGCTTTGTTGCAACCTTGTGACTAGAAATTAACCTTGAAAAAAAAAGAGGCATTTTGCAGAAACTTCAAAGGCTGAGAGAAAATAATAATAATAACACAAAATCTCATTTTTCCACGTCGGGGGCCCCTTCAAAAAGGGGGCCCGGTGAAACTGCACCCTCTGCCCCCCTAAATCCGGGCCTGCCAACTGTGTTGAAAAGAACAGACGACGTTTTTGACCCGACTCTACATATTTCTGCAATTTCCATGAAGAACTGAATGCAGAGTGGATTTGATTAAAATGAAAACAACCTGGTTTCAAATCTTTCATTGAACATGAGCTTATAGCTTTCATAACTTTAGCTTTTTTTTGATCATTTGTGTGCCCAATACAACGTAGGTTTTTGTGACTATTTTTAACAGCTTAAACATTCACGTATGTATCTTTTTTTGAAAATGCATGAGAGCTTATTTCTCATGTTGCAAAAATTCACAGCAAGGCGTTATAAAAGCAGTAGCAAATTTAACAAAATAGCTCAGCCATAGCTGATCAAATGAAGGCGACGTTATAGTTTTAGAAACATATTTGAGAAGGTGGTCCACAAATATTGACACAAGGTTAAAGCAGTTTACAATCCCTGCATCGTGGTTAAGAAAAAAATGCAAGGTTTTTTTAGCTGTGGATTCTCTGCTCAGATTAATGTTGTTTTCTTAGGCCGTGTGCATTCCTGCACTCACTTCCATGTGGTCGCGATGGGCTCCTCCATTTGAGAGAAGTATTCTTGTTTCTATATCTTTCGCTGGATACCTTGGAGGGTATGTAATTTTGTTTCCCGTTGCTAGTGCGATAATGGAATATCTGTCTTGGGAAGCAATATTTTACTTCACAGGTAATTAAAGTTATCTTTATGTATATTTGTTAATAAAACTAATGGCGTTTGACTGTTGTAGTTTGGGAAGTATTTTACAAGCTAAAGCGGTCTGTAGCCTACATTCAATTGCCAATTCAAAAGAATATAAGGAAGCTGCGATAAGTCGTAGCCAGATTTAAGGTCTCAAATATCTGTTAACGAATTCTATGCAACCTTATTCGAAAAAAAAAAACATTATGGTCTATCTTGGCTTCATTTTGACACAGTTTTGTTGCGTGCTTGCACCGAAAATAAAACGCTCAGCAATCTGAAAATGCTTACAGCGCAGTAAAGTTCAACTTGCGCCATCTTCAAGCACCTTAGTTTTGAAAACGTGTGTTCTGTTCGCATTGATCATATTCGCCCACATGTTCGCAAGGAGATCACCTTTAGCCACCAAGCTTATTCAACAGACACACGCAGGCATGGAGAAACCACGTGAGCCTCGTGGGCGTGGGCTCACTTACTTTCGAAAGCCCAATTTCTTTGAAAAGGTAGCGAAAACGGTAAATCAGAGAAGGAGTTTAAAAAAAAGGTCTTCACTCGTTTGATACACACTAGTTTGAATAATTAATTATCTTTAATGGCTCAATGATGAAATCCAATCTGCAAACTTTTCTGTTGAGCCCACTATTGATGGGCAGGACGTGTGGGTGTGGTTGCGTGTGATTGGTGGAACAATCTATCAATCAATATAATTATTCTTTATGGTCTCTATGGTTAAAACAATGATATCATTACATATTATGCACGTAGACAGTAGGCTACTGTATAATGCTGCAGATTATTACTGCCAGGCAGAGATGTACGTATGCGCCGCAAATTCTACGCCGCATACTTGCGGCGTAGACTTTTTGTTTGCGCTAACCCTTGCGGCCACATTTTTATGGATAGTTTGCGCTTGAGGCTACGCCGTAAAGTTTTCGCGGTTTTTTAGCGCATAGCGTCAACGCATACTTTTTAATGTATTTTTTTCCCTACAACACGCCAATAGGCCTACCTTCCACCGCTGCAGTTGAAAGAATGTTTTCAATGGGTAAAGACATGGGCTATTGGAACCAAAACACAGCAAAATGTCAGATGAACACTTTCAGATGCTTGTGTTTCTTCGTGGAAATTCAAAATAAAACTTGTTTGTTTCGAGTCGTTTATACCAGTGATTCTCAACCTTTTTTGACCCATGGACCATATTTAAAAAAAAATATCCGATGGACCACTTTGCTATGTTGACGCCTCATGAACGCCACTAGTCGAAACTGTATTGCACATAGGTCAGAAAACTAAAGGGCGTGTTCGATCTTAGTCCTTAATAAAATAATACTTAATAAACTAATTAAGCAAACCCTCTTAATTTGCACACTTAAGCTTAACTACTTGAATACACATAATTTCAATTTCAAATTTTATTCTAACAAAACATCATGCACCATTGCACATATTGTTTTAATAAAATGGTAATGTCTCGGTGGTCAGTTTTGCGCCTTCTTAGCAACATGAGCTTCTGACATTTTGTTAATTTGAAAGCACTACAGAATACAATACTTAATTTAGCGTTTGAAAATATATAACATGTGACATTCATAAAATAATTTAATTAACATTCAGTGAAACAGCGAATAGCTCTACTCTCCCTATAGAAACTTTGTACCATGAAGAAGCGCAATCTTCGTGCACCGACAACACCACAACCATTACAGCAACATATGATTTATTGATTAGGCCTGCCAGCACTTCACTTATGCCTTAAACAGTTCAATGGCCTACTCGTCAACTGGTAAAATAAGTTCAAAAACTGCTAAGCTTATGCTAATCTAGCACTTCCAGAAAAATCGATCAAAAATTACGAAGTAAACATGATTGTCATGTCACGCTGACATACAATCATACATGCTACATAATTTCTTACACCTGTATGCAGTTCTTACATAATTTACTGTAGTTGATGATAAAATTGTGAAGAATATTTTATAAAGGATTTATAGAACTCTCTGTGGACCAACAGAAATTCCTGGTGGACCACCAGTGGTCCACCTGGACCACGTTGAGAATCACTGGTTTATACCGTGTGAATGTTTGCCACCTAGCAAACATAATTAGTTTACGCTGGTGTATGCGCTGACGCTGACGCCGCCAACTTTTTTACAAGTTACGTTGACGCATACGGCGTATGGTTTTTTGAACGTTTGCGTTTACGCTGACGGCGTCAATATTTTTTATATGCGCGTACATCACTGCTGCCAGGTGGTATTATAAGTGTGTGTGTATTGTTGCCTTTTTATTTGTGGGTACATTGCCATTTTAGAGCAATTTAACAATTTTTATGCCAAATCGAGCCCAAAAATGAAAAATTGTTGCTTGTCGGCACAAAAATCAATCATGAAAGCAGAATGTACAAACAATTTAAAATATTAGAAATGAAACAATGTTATGGGGGCTCTGGGGCGCGAAGCCCCCCAGAAATTTGATTGACTTTAATTGCTGCGCCTCTGGGCCCACCTACTTTTAAAATGGTTCCTCCATGCCTGGACACACGAGCTTACCGCTGTACCATGAGATGAAACGCTGTGATCACTACTAATTAAATATACTGTAGAATTCGCTACTGGTAGGCCTACCACCTAAAAAGGGACCTTCGAAAAAGTTTAACTACAGCGAAATGTCACCACAACCGAAGAAACGATAGCTGAATTCTACTGTATTGTTTTAAAACCGGACGCTGCAACAAATGCCACTGTACTGACTGAAGAGAAATGTCACCAACCGAATTCTACCGTAGACTATTAGTACTTTTCCTTACTCGTAGCATGTTTTGCAGGTGGAAGCTCGTTGTTGTGGTCAATTTTTTTCTTTTTGATTGTTTCTGAAACACCCGAAAAGAGTAAAAGGATTTCCTCAGAGGAAAGAGATTATATAATACAGAGTGTGGGCATTTATAATAAGGTGAGTGCGTTTATGGGTTAGGCTACTTATTGTTGTGCCTTACGCGTATGTCAAAGCAGAATTTTTACAATAGTGTTAAAAACGTGAATTCAAACTTAAAACCGATATTTTATGAGCTTTGATTTGCTCTATCAGCACGTTGTTTTTATAAGTTCATGCCAGTAGTGATAGGCCTCAGAGTTGTAAGCTGACCTTTCGATATAATCTCGAGGCCAAAATGGCATTCGAAATAAACACTGAAATTGCAAAGTTACTGTTGAACCCAAACCAAAAAGGCTTGATCGACAATTCTGATTTGGCCTACCTAATACCTATCCACCAAAAGATGCTATTTTTTCATCTTTAGCCGTTGATAATAATAATAATAGCCTAATCATGTTTTTATTTGCGCCCATTGTGATAACATGCAGTACACTGCGATCACAGATGCGGTACAACAGACGACATGAAGCAGCGAAGTGACATATAGTCTTCGAGTCAGCTACTCCCCTTAGTTGAGTCAGCTGTTGAAACAGTATAAAAATGATCACTCATGCTGCCGGAATAACCTAGACATAAAAGCAGCTTTTTCAATTCACCAAATAAAAATTCGTTCTCATTGTTTCAAGGTTTACAGATGATGATTTTATATGCAGAGAACGGGTTTGTTAGTTGAGCTACATAGGCTATAGGCTACTGTATAATTTAGCTGAATCCTTAAGTTAGCTTCTCATATATTAGGGCAGCCTGTAGCCTATACTATCACTAGGCCTACCGGTGCAAAGAAAAGAATGCGACTAAATCCAGGAAGCATTTCTAATACTAAAGCGAGATTTTCAAACCTGCTTGCTTTCTGCCCATTTCTGCAGTATATGCCTACCTAATGATTAACGCGATGGTGTCCTTACCATTTAGCCAACACTATTCCAACAGCACTATGCCAACGTCGCACGTTGGGTGTGCGGCGAGAAATAAGAGAATGACACAGTGAAATCACTTCCGTTTAGCGTTTTTCGAGACCATGTGGCTGTGCGGTCTAGCCAGTGAAATAGGTGTGCTCAACGATAAGCAAGAAAATCAACTTTCTGAATTTTATTTTGTATAACCACAACTGGATGCACAAAAGCAGTTTTTTTTTTATTTTAGGATAAAACGGCTGCCACCAATTCATTTCTAAAGAAATTTTGCACTAGACGTTTCATGTCTTTGTGAGATGGATTTTCTTAAAGTTTATTTTCACAAGCCTTCACTGTGTTGGTGACAGAGCACAAAAAAATCTTTACCAATGCAAAACGGTTGAATTTCTTTAAAATCTGAACATGAAAATCTTTTTCAGAGTAGGCACTACGCTACTTTTCACCAAATTAGACTAACTATTAAAACAGGCTACAATTCGTTATGGGACACCACAAGGATAAATTTTCCGATCACACAGCAAATAGTAAAGAACCACAAAAAGAGTATGAAGCTTTTCTTCTCGAAAGCTAAGCATCTTCTTTTGGCTCCGAGCGTAACCAGGCTTCCGTTATTACATAATATTAAAACCACATTATTTTTGGCAATGTGTAGCCAGGAGATAGAAAAGAAGATTAGCAGTGTTGAAATTTGGTTCAAACGGAAAATGGTTGGAATTAACTGGATTGATAAGATCACTAATGAAAAGGTGTGGAGATGCTATGTGTGTACTCTCTGGTGCCCTCATTAGAACTCTCATAAAAAAGCAATTAATATTTATCAAGCATTTCTATCGCAAGCGCAAAACTGACCATTCGGTAATCATGGGGCTGCTTTCTAGTCAGAAGCACCTGGGGCAACCACGTTTGAAAATTTTTTAAAGATCTTTTAACATTGACAAACCAAGATTTTTTAAATTTAATAAGAACAATGGACGATCGATCGTTGTGGAGAATCATGGTAGTCGACTCCTTATTCAAGTAAGGCCGATGATGATGTCTCCAAGAAACATTACCTAATTTCTGACAATTTATTTCATTGCATTGCTGACCCCAGCACCACAAAAGACAATACTTTTTTTTATATACCCACTGTGAGAATCACGAAACCGGAGATGAGTGAATCAACAAGCTGAAGAAAAAACAAGCCAAAAGCAGAATGAAAATCCAACTAATTTTCCTCCTGCAACACGAAATACGTTACTTTTGAGTTTTATCAGTCAAAGAATCAATTTGAAGTTATTTTTCAAGTTCTTCTTCAGAACAGTTCGAACTATTGTAAATACACGTAGCCTACACGATTTTACAGCACCAATTTCGTGACGGTTTGTATGGTTGACCCTTAATTCATTGGCCAACAAAACTTTTTATTGAAGTTTTTTTTCAGTTTGTTATTACGTTGTAGCACTGTTAAAACGCTAAAGTTTACAGATGGGCTCACACTCATATTCAAACCCCAAGTTTTTATTTCAAAAAGTGTCTATTTGTTGTAAGCTATACAGTATACGATAGAAACTTTAAATTTGACTAAGCTTAAATTTTAAACAAATTAGATGGACAGACCTTGTCCACCGGATACCAAACAATGCATTCCAAAGCAATTTCTTTACAGAATACTCACATATGGTGAACACCAAGTGGGTGCCAAAATATAATGCAATAAAGACCTGAAAAGTTCCTTGAAGAACCACGAATGTCAACTCATGAAAGCCTGAAGTCGAAGAAAGTCTCGCATTGCTTGGTCTTGCCTTCATCGGTGCAGGATCAACAGAGAAACAACTTACGCTGATTACAATAAAAAAAAAAAAACTCAAGACTCGAGCCTCCATACAATACTCACTCCAACCATCCTTTTGGTGTCCATTCTGCGAAGGAAAAGTTACAGCGAAGAGCGGTCTCAAACAGTCATCTTCTAAGCCGCACATAGAAGAAAATCTTATTCACATTTGCTGTTCAAGTTTCAGCATTGTAGGCGAGTATCACCATCACAAAGCGTAAATTTGGGATGAAACTATGTCACAGTCTTTCGCAATTGTCATTCTCCAAGACTTGTAAAACGGTTTGTATTTAGATGGCCTTACGGCTAGTAGTTCGTTGAGCATAGCTCTAAAGCCCATTAGAAATGTCTCCATGGCTTTTTCGACCATTGTTCAGGTTTTGAAATTATTGCAAGCTACCAGGCAATATTGTGTAAGAGTAGCCTATGTTTGTTTTACGCCAAACCTTCTATCACCTGTTTACATTTTGAAACACTGTCTTGCTGATTTACGTGAAGTTGTTGTTTAGATCATTAGACTTTAGATCATATGATAAGTAGCCTATCACAGGAAAATCAATAAATACATCAGGTCTGTTAGGCCTACTTATTTACGCGCAACATTTATACTGTAGGATACCAATTTAAAAACACCTTGGAAATCCATCTTCACGTCAAAATGCGTCTGGGGTCTGTTCTGCGGTCACTTTGCTGATGCTTGGTTTCAATACTGTCTTCCTCTCTTGCTGCCAACTTTCTTGGTCGATGTTTTTCACTTCAACATTATGGAGGTAGGCAACAAAAATGACTTGTTTTCCTATCTGATGGAAACCAGACATCGTTTGATAGTATGTTGTAGCTTGTTGGTTATTTTAATGGCGCTGTTTTGTCTGCATGTTTGAGTGGTGAAAACATTAAGCCAGGGGTCGGGAACCCATGGCTCGCGATCCGTATGTGGCTCTTTTAATGACGGCATCTGGCTGGCAGATAAATCTAATTTTTTAAAGTTGAAAACACGAAAGCTTTATCTTAACGTTTCTTTACCATTTAGAACTGAAAATACGCTCAGAATGTAGCAAATTAAATGTATTTTTTCAATTTTTTATGGTGGAGGCCCTCAGACCCCCGATGTTTTTCTTGTCTCACTTGCACAACTCACCAGCTGCCACTACATGTTAGTTGTATTAAGTGCTTAAACATTATGTGACTCTCACGTAAATGTATTTCCAAAAATGTAGCTTTCATGGCTTTCTAACCTAAAAAGGTTCACGACCCCTGTTAGACTATCACCCAGAGTTATCAATTTGACACGCACCTAGAACACGGGGCTTTATTCTAGAGAGAAAATTAAAAATGTGTTCGAATGTAAACACAAATATTAACTTTTTGTTTCTTTCATTTTATTTGTATGTTCAACCACGAGGCATAACCAAATGCTTTTATTATGCTTTGCTGGCCTAAATAGCCTACTTTATTTTACGTTTTTGCAACCGTCAATGATCCTATATCGCAGGGGTCGTGAACCTTTTTAGGTTAGAAAGCCATGAAAGCTACATTTTTGGAAATACATTTCCGTGAAGGCCACGGCCACATAATGTTTAAGCACTTAATACAACTAACATGTAGTGGCAGCTGGTGAGTTGTAAAAGTGAGACGAGAAAAACAGCGGGGCCTGAGGGCCTCCACCATAAAAAATCGAAAAAATACATTTAATTCGCTACATTCTGAACGTATTTTCAGCTCTAAATGGTAAAGAAAAGTTAAGATAAAGCTTTCGTGTTTTCAACTTTAAAAAATTAGATTTATCTGCGACCCAGATGCCGTCATCAAAAGAGCCACATATGGCTCGCGAGCCATGGGTTCCCGATCCCTGCTATATCGTATATTGAATCACATAACTTGAACATGGTAAAAAAACAAGTGTATACTTTTTAGCAAAAATATTATTATAATCCATTTTTATATAGCCTATGGCATTCATCGCAGATCCTTGTTGCTTAGCCTACAATGCTTTAGAAGCAGACAGTGTCAGCGCGGCTCCGGAAAGGCGCAGTCTTGTGTACTCTGTAATATTTCCACAATTTTTTCCAATACAAGCTTTATCCAATGCATGGTAAAACTTTTCTGTTTTCTATATTCAGAGCGGTTTGATTCTGACTCTCCCGTTTGTGCTGCAATGGATCGTCGCATTAATGAGCGCTCGCATCACTGACACGCTTCGAAAGAAGGGGTGGATCAGCACAACGTTGGCACGAAAATTCAACACAAGCACCTCCCTTCTTGTGGCAGGCTTCCTAACTGCAGCTTGCGGTTACGTAACGGACGGACCACAAGTTGTGGTTCTATTTACTTTAGCGTTAACCATCAGCGGACTCACATGTGAGAATTTAACATTTAACTTTATTCTATTCTATTTGTCCGTCCCATTAGCTCAGTGGCTAAGCGCCCGCCTCAAGATCACGCGGTGCTGGTTCCTCTCTCGGTGTGTGCGCTTAAGCAACGCATTTCAGGACTGCTCTCCATTCAGCGGCATTTAGTGGATGGAATAATTCCCCAGCAACAACACTTCAACAACAATCGGAAAACTTCACTCTGCCAACCTCGGTAACCGGCCTTACGTCAAAGCTCTACAGTCTACAAGCATGCGAAACTAACAGGAATAAACCTATAAGGATAAAGATTCAAAACCAAACTAAACATCTATTTGGCCACAAGGCCAACATCCTTTTAATGTGACTATCTGTCCTCGACTAACACAAGCAGTCTCTTATTAGAGTATCAGAATAAGTTTATTTGTTATATTGTATTCCTCAATATTTTAGTCTACCCTACAATATTTTGTATTATTGTTTCCCTAGAATTCTAGATGATACATCGGATTGGATAACACGTTTTATTTGAATGATAAGACTACATTTTAGTTGGTGCCTCATCTACTGCATCTACTGTAAGCTAGACACTCACTATACAACACACTGCTCATTTTTATTAGATGCAGGATACATTCCAAACTGCTTGGATATAGCCCCACAGCATGCTTCAATGGTCATGGGTATATCTAACTCGATAGCCACAAGCGCGGGATTTTTTGGACCTTTTATTGGTGCTCTTATTGTTACCGATAAGGTAAGCCTATACTAACTATTTGGTTGTTCTTTGTAATGTTTGGTTAATATTTTTTTACATAAAAAAAAAAGTTTAAGCAAAAGAAAAAAAAATTAACTAAATGGGCTATAGTGGACATGTGATTCGAGAACTGTCAATATAAGGCATCCATTTTTACAGTGATCAACCTCACTAAAAACTTAAACAATTCTGCACGGTAGATTTAGCAATCGTTGAATTAACTCTCGATTTCATACTACCAGGGCTAAAAGAAGTTAGGCCCCATATCAAACGAATGTTCGGGTCCCTCTGAAAAAAAAAACAGATTATGATCCTATACTCAGTTAGCTACTAAGCTTTGAGGATAAATAAATAATGTTCTCATTACAATAGGCTGCATAGCCAAGTGGTGAGAGCCCTAGAACGGCAATCAAAAGGGCGCCGGTTCGACACCGCTCAAGAGCATGCGGCTGTGTCTTTTAACAGGACACTTAAAGGCATGCCTGAAAATGGACACGAAGATTGGCTTGCTTGCTTGCCTTCCGTCCACTTATCTAAATCTTCAACCACCAAGTGTAAGCCTGGATAGCCTACGACAAACAAAAACTAAATAGGCTTCGGCACAAATGAAAATATGGTGGCCTGTTCCTTTCTCTAGGCCGCCATTCCTTCAGCAAAACAAGCACTGTAAGCATTTTTTCATGTCTTTCTCATAAAGAAGGCACATCCGGTAAAGGAAATTAACAGCGCAGCTTTTATTTCGTTCTAGCTTCCTCGCTCAGACGTTTTCAGATAGCAAAAATATTTCAGGCCAGAAGCCAAAACTACCCTTGGGCCTCTTCTATCAAAACTGGTGAAAATAAAAGCAAGGAAAGCAGCAAACGTTTTCGGTGTTGCTCATGTTGTTTAGCGTTGCTGCAAATCTTCCTTTGATCATTGATATTTTTGCATTAGACAGTTAATCACTCAAACTACTGGCATGGGGAACTATTATTTATCGAAAAGTTATGCATATAAGCTACTGAACTGAAATTCGATAATCCTTAATATTTCATCTTCTTTAGTTGTTGCTGTCAAGTGTAAATACACAATTGCTACTTTTAGGGATTTAAATTGTTTTGCTGTTTTAATTAGCCTGAACAAAAGGCTAGCAAATAAAATTCCGTACGCAATTCAAATGACTCATTTATCTATTTTACATTGAAGACGGATCGCTTGCAATGGCAAATTTTCTTCTGGATAACGTGCTGTGTCTGCTTGTTTGGAAGCTTTATGTATGGTCTACTGGCATCTGGAGTCGAACAGCCCTGGGGAAAAGTTACTGGTAAACAAATTGTATTTGCTTTATAAAGTTATTTGGTTCTAAATTACATTGCTTCCTCACGTTTAGATATGAGGCTATGCTGACAGTTGCAGAATTTCTTCGTAGTCTTATGCTATTTTGCACCCAGCTGCTGCAAAATAATTTATTTTTATCACTGTGTTATTATGCAAAGAAAGCAATTCGATTTTGGCATCTTTGAGGCTAATGATTTCAAATTAGTTTCAGATTGCGAAGAAGGTGAAGATGAAGATGAAGATTGTCCTTTTACAGAAAAACAATCAACGGGAATTTGAAAAAAACTGTGAAAACCTGTTGATACTTTCACCAAAAGAAACTTATATATCATGATGATAATTTTCGCATTCTTGCAATACAAATTTTGTAGTTTTCTGAATGTCTGATTTGAAATTTGCCAAAAGAGATATTTTTAACCAGCATACAACCATCTTTTCAGTATTGTGACCACTCGGAAAAAGTAGCCTAACTTTTTAATGCGCTCTAGGTGTTGGCTAGGTTCATGCACCAACCTACCATTGCTTCTGCAGAGTCTTGACCAGCTAACGCTAATGAAATTCCGATGATCTGACATGGCATATGAGCGCATCAGTAGGCTATGTAGGATTTAACTTTTTGTAAGCTATATTGGTTTACTGCCTATATTTGACAAAATAATGGCAGGTCTACCCTAAACGCGACAACTTCGGGACCCAGGGGGAGCCCTTGATCGCATACCTCATCTCTCCCCCATAAAGAACGATTGAAAGTTGCTTAATGCAAGATATTTGATTAAAACAATATTTCTCGCTGCTGGCTTTTATTGCTTAGTTAAATTAAAAGTACCGTAAGAGCAGCTTATCCTTGAAGGCGGGTGCATGTTTTAAAAACTGATAGAAAATATTCTTCAATAAAGTTTGCAATGTTCACTCAACTCGCTTAGGCTACTTGACGTCAACAGTTGAATTCGGTGACGAGGTTGCTAAAGAAGAAAAGAAATAAGATATCCGTTTAAACAAAATCTTGCTTTGCCTATGCAACCCAACTGCTCATAGACCGCAATAGATGCGGCATGTTCAACCAATCGGTCGCGGTGTAGCCCACAGGTAGGTCTCGCGACTGATGACGAAATCAAAAGCGATGACTTCCTATAACTTCTAATTGGCAAGTACGTAATTTAGTCAAGTAGTTCTTAACTTTTTTGATTTAGCAGACTCCTTTTGGTGCTCTCAAAGCGCTCCAGATGTTCTAAACAAGTTTTATATGAAATTTTAGTGCCAGGCCGATCTCATCGGAACCAAACGTTTTATACGTTTCGAAGCAACACACTGAAGAAGAATTTACTGAACTCGCGAAGCACTATAATGACGATTGGTGACAATGACAAAGTTGTGTTATGATGACCAAGCTGTGTTGACACACAGGATCAAAAATGAGTCATCTATATGCTGATTTATTGTTTTTCTATCAATTTATCAAAACATAATTTGGAGTTTTTGCAAACTTTGGAAAGAATTTTGTTCTTTTTTGATTGAAGACTAATCAATGGGCTACTTTCGTGGTAATAATAGTCAGGGAATGGGATCGGAGTCATGTTTACTGAAGAGAAAAACAGCAGGGATCTGGGAGACTTTTTCCAGAAAATTTTGAAAAAAAGCATTTAATTTGGTGCATTTTGAGCGTATTTTCAGCTTTAAGTTGTCCTAATGAAAAGTTAAAATAAAACTTTCTGTGAGCCAGATGACGTCACGAAGAGCGATAGCCTACGTGGCTCGCGAGCCATGGGCTCCCGACCCCTATTAAACCATTACGGTTTTGCCACCTTTTCGTTTTGTTGGTTTTGAATTTGCAGTTTCTTTTGCTGTGTTCCAACAAAGAAAAATGACTTTAATTGAATTGGTGCCATATGGGACCTTTAAACCAGCTAGTCAGGGGGTCTTTAAACCAGCTAGTCAGGACTCAGGAGGTCTTTAAACCAGCGGTTGACGAATGTCAAGCAAGTTGAAAAAATGCTTTGCAGTATTTCATCTCATCCCAAAAGCACTTTGAGACCAAAATCTAAACAGTTGAAGTCTATCATGAGTAGGCCTACAAAAACATATTGTATTGTTGCAAACTAAAACATTAAATTTTTAATTTCAACAAATAAGTTATTAAAATCCTTCGGCCTACAAATTCACTAAAATTTTAAATAGAATAAAATATTAAAGGTAGGTGCATAACCTACTAGCCTGTTGTTACATAAATTGTTCTGTGAATTATTTTTTTTAGAAATTGCTTGAGAAATAAACTTTTTAGCCTTGAAAAACGTGCTTTTGGTTCAGGGGTCCCAAAATTTCTCCTTATTCTTAGAAAAATATTGTTTTAAACTTTTAGCTTAAATTAGCTTAGTTGGGTAGGCTTACTTGTGGCATAGGCTAGCTAGCCTATAGGCTACAAGGCAAAAATCACGACATTTTAGATGAAAAAAAATTGAGAAGCAATAGAAGAATAGTTAATTCTCAGTTAAATCATTTCGATATTCGCTCCTGTTGAGTGAGTTGTAGCTACCGCGAGCTTTGCACACGTTTGCTTTCACTTTTTCTGACACCGCTCATTCTTGTTTTGCTTCAAAATTCTGGAAATTCTAGGCCAGTGGTTCTTAACCAGGGTTCGATCGAACCCCTGGGGTTCGACGAAGCTATTTCAGGGGTTCGACGCGAACGTTCTCTGAAACATTAACACACGTCCTACTGAATGGTATATCACTAATATCAGCGAATATTTTTGGAAAATATTGTCCAGCCGAAACTTAATTACGGCTTACGTGAAACATCTGTGTGTATGACGCGTGATGTAATGGTGCCATCTGCATGTAACACAGAATGCAAATATTATTACCGTACGTAACATTGTAAAAACGATCGGTAAGTAAAACTTGATTTTCTCAAAACATGAATTTCCTCACGTTTGCTTTTTGCATGTTATTCTATTTTCAATTTTTAAGGAAGTTCTTTTTTGTAAGGAAATTGAAGAAAAATTTTTAGCCTGCGCTTACTTTACTGTATTATTTTGTACTTTTTTGTAGGCAGCTTTGCTTAAGGCTTTGTATTGACTGGCGCTAGTGTTCAGCAGTCAGCCATCAGTCAGTATCGGACCGGTAAGCCTACATTTTTTTCTTCACTATATTAAGACACAGATATTTATGACAGAAACTAGAAAGGCTCATGATTGCCACACCTTTTTAAATGTAACCTTTTTTAATGTAACATATTTAATAACAAAGAATGATAAAAGTAAGCACGCCAGGCATAATATGTTGTTTATTATGTTCATTCGTTTATTATGCTGTTTTTTATGTTCATCGTCAACCATTTGCTTATGATACTGCAACAGCAGATATAAACAGTCCATACTTGGTTGACATTATCGAGCTTCAAGAAAGCGAGGTGCAAAAAAGACACTTCAATACAACAAATCTTCAAACGTTTTGATGCCAACAAATTGAAAGTTATCCTCTTAATACAAAAGTTGCCCTTGAAGTTCTCAAGCCATTCGTAGCCATTTATTTATGCGAGCTTGCGTTTTCTGTTCTTGTAAATGTTAAAACAGAAAAACGAAACCGGCTTGCATACGAAAGTGACATGAGAATTGCTGTTTCCGAGACAAAGCCTCGAATCTCACCATTGGTCTCAGGAAAACAACAACAGAAGTCTTATTACTGAATGTAGTAGATTCTTGTTTTTGTGATTCGGCGAAAATTTGGGGTTTAACGAAACCTTACAGATTAGAGTAAGGGTTCGGCAGGTTAGTAAAGGGTAAGCACCACTGCTCTAGGCTATAATCCGCAGGCTCACAGTTCATATCTGTGGTTCTTGCCTCCTTTCATAACCTTTAGAATAAACTTTCACACGGTGCTTGATCCTTCTCATATTGCGACTGCGTTGTGGGCGATGTGGAACTTTGGAGCAAATTCTACGTTGGAGAATATCTTTCTCACGGGCGCCAAACAGTGGATTGGATTATTGTATGCGTCGCTTGGTTATACGGTTTTGAGACCTCAAACAATTAAAACAGAGGTTTCTAGTGAATTAGTTTGTTGTTAGTTTTGTTTTGTTAATTTAAAAGTTAAAAGTTTTGCTTTAATTTAAAATGACTGGTGCAAGAGCGAAAAAAATCAGAAAAAGATGAAAGTGTGCTACTGCTACAAGATATTAAAGAAGAATTGAAGGAACTGAAAGCTTCTCTGCAGGTCGTAGTGAGTGATGTAGGATATATAAAGGAACAACTGGATGAGACAAGAAAAGAGTTAAAAGAGGTCAAAGAAGAAAACACCATTCTAAAACAACTAATCAACAAAAACATTTTCACAATTGACAAACTGGATCAGTATGGGAGAAGAGAAAACTTAAGAATTTTTAATGTTGAAGAACCGCATGAAGAAGGTGATGATGGGGAGGAAGTTATATTAAAAATTAGTAAAGAATTGGGCATCAACCTTTGTAAGGAGGATATCCAAAGAGCACACCGTTTGGGCAGAAAAAAACAAATTTCTAAAAAACCAAGACCAATTATTGTACGTTTCGTGTCATACAAGAAAAGAAACGAAATTATGTTCAAGAAAAAAAACCTGAAGCAAGGAAATGTTCTTAACAAGATCCCAAGTGCTTTTATCACAGAAGATTTAACCCCATTGCGTGCTAAATTATTTCATTATGTTAAAAATTGTTGTGATGAAAGATTTTCCAAATGTCATACAAAAAATGGAAAGATAATTGTTTTTGAAGAAAGCGAAGACAGATGGTATGTTATTGAAACTCCTGACGATTTGTTTAAAATGAAAATTGATGTTGATTTCAAGCTGTTGAACTATGAGCCACTCATACATAACTTGAACTCATAATTTTTTTGAAATTGGTGATTCTATCCTGAAATCTTCTTTTCTGATAACTATGGCATCCAAAAATTCTTGTAAAGTTTGTATCAAACTATGTAAACCAAAGCAAAGATCTATTTAATGAGCGAAAAGACCTTTCGATTGATATACCCAATTGTGAAAATCTTTGGGTGGAAATTGTGCAAAAAAACTCACCAATTATTGTAGGAGTCATATATCGTCATCCTAGTTACGCTTTTTCTGCATTCAAAGACAAAATAATTGGTTCTTTAAACAAATTAGAAAACTCTCGATGTAAATACATAATTTGTGGAGATATAAATATTGACTTGTTAAAGGCTGCAAAGTCTCCTGCAGTATTAAATTATAAAGAAGCCCTTGAAGCTGTAGGCTGCCAGTCATTGATAACAAGTGCAACTAGATTTTGTGGAGAATCTAATCCAAGCCTACTAGATCACATCTACACAAACATAACTTGTAACCAAAATGCCCATGGAATTTGCTTACATGACATCTCTGATCATTTACCTATTTTCTTATGTGTTAAAAATAAAAATGTAGTGTGTAATTCACCCACCAAAAAAATTCGAAGCTTAAAAAACTTTTGTCTTGACAGCTTCTTATGCGATTTAGAGTCTAATTTGAATGAAGTAAATACTGATTGTGATGATGCAGACAACTTGATGCACTCTTTGATTATGCGATTTCAAGTAACACTAGATAAACATGCACCACTTAGAAACATGTCGAGAACTGAAATTAAGCTCTCTAACAAACCATGGATAACAAAAGGCATTCATAAATCTATTAAAACAAAAAACAGACTATTTAGATATTGGATAAAAAATAAAAATGAATCAGCAAAGAGGAAATACAAAGCATATTGCAATAAGCTGAATCATTTGAAACAATCACTGAAAAATCAACATTATAAAAAAAGTTTGAAGAAACAAAAAGTGACTCCAAGAAAACATGGAAGATCATTCATGAGATGATAGAGGGGAAAAGAAATTCGAATAATAAAAAGCTTTCTTCAACTATGACTATAAATGATAAAAGCTATAAAACAGATTCTATTGAATTCATTAATTTATTAAATAATTACTTCACAAATATTGGAACTTCAATGGCAGCTAAAATTCCAAATTCAAATGTAAATTTTGAATCATTCATGTTAAACAGAAAATGTTCTTCTTTTGGCTTTCCTGATATAAATGAGATAGAAGTATCTGATGCTATAAGGAGCCTCAAAGGAAATAAAGCTTCAGGCATTTTTGAAATACCTTCTAAATTTATCAAAATGGCTAATGTAAATATATGCCCTTTTTTAACAAAAGTACTGAATAAATGTGTTTTGCAAGAAACCTTTCCTGATGTACTCACAAAGAGTCTGATAATACCTGTACCAAAAGTTAGTTCACCTTTACACTTTACAGATTTGCGACCAATTTCTTTATTGCCAACTTTTGCCAAAATTTTCGAAAATTTTTTATGTAAACGGATGATAAATTTTATTGACAAATATAATATTTTAACCCCAGCTCAACATGGTTTCGTGAAAATGATTCAACAAGCTTAGCATTGACAAAAATTTATGATGATTTACTTTCTAACTTAAATGATCACAAATACACATGCTCGGTTTTTGTTGATTTAAGTAAAGCTTTCGATACAGTTGATCATGGCATACTTTTAAAAAAACTTCACCATTATGGCTTTCTTGGCAAGTTTTTAAACGTTTTAACATCTTATCTAACAAATAGAATGCAAAGTACAAAAATTAACGGTAAGAATTCTAATTTCAAAGTTGTTAAATATGGTGTCCCACAGGGGTCAATGCTTGGTCCCTTGATTTTTCTTCTTTATGTGAATGATCTTCCAAATGCATCTTCTTTTTCAACTACACTTTTTGCTGATGACTCAAACTTTCATATGTCAGATAAATGCCTGTCATCTCTCCAAAAAAATGTCAATAGAGAGATAGGAAAAATTGATGTGTGGATGAAATCCAATAAACTTTCATTAAATTATAGTAAAACTACTTATATGATCATCTGTAACAAAAAAACTGCGGCAGAAAATTTTAATCTGTCCATCAGTGGCCGATCCATCGAAAGGAAGAAATGTATAAACTATCTAGGTATAACTTTAGATGAGCGATTGACATGGGATAGTCATATTATTAATCTTAGAAAGCAGCTTGCAAAGGTCTGCGGCATAGCATTTAAGCTGAGATGCATTGCCCCTTTAACAATATTACTAACCTTATATTATGCTTTGTTTCAATCCAAGATCCAATACTCGATTATAAATTGGGGAAGAGCAAACTCTACATTGCTTGCTCCACTACAAGTGTTACAAAACAAGTTCATTTGATCCTGCTTATTTTTGCCGAGGTCAACAAATACAACTGTTCTTTATCACCAATTTAATGTGCTCAGAATTGACGATATTATTAAATTAGAGACTGCCAAATTTATGTACAAATATGTGCACAAAATGCTGCCCCGGGCCTTTGCTGGCTGCTTTATTTTTGTAAACGAAATTCACCATCATAAAACCCGTCAGAACCAAAAGATTGATTTATATTTGCCTTCTACAACGTCAAACTCTGGTAAGAAGATGCTATGTTTTAATGGAGTGAAATTATGGAATCAAGTAGGCCTACCAAAAGAAATAAAAGAAAAGTCTTATAATGTTTTTAAATTTAAATATAAATGTTTATTAAAAAATTTGTACAATGATCACTCCTGAAACGTAGCCTATCATCCGCTTATTTCTCTACACAGTTTTTTTTATGTTGCCCTGTGTTATTCCATTGTTATTGTATTATGTAAAGTGATGGTATTGTGCTATATATTATATATGTGTTAATGTTCTTAATTTTGGATCTTTTGTTTAAATGTTTGGGTGGCAGCTGACTTTGGTGACCTTTTGGTCTTTCGCTGCCATCCTTGTTGTGCGAATTATTTGTGTTTATTGTGTTTTTGCTTTTTGTGTCTTTCTTTTTCGCCAACGAAACAAAAAATAAACTGAACTGAACAGACACTAGCCAAGTAGATTGAATCTGAACACGGTTTTGAGTTCTGTTAATTTATTGTGGCAGAAAGCTTGCAAGAGAACAAGGCCGCAAGGTCACAAGCAGGGAGTCGAACCGAACCCGAACCGGATTTTTCTAAACCGGTTTTGGTGCGATTTTGTCTGAACCTTAACCGGAACTGAACCGAAAATTTGAGTTAGCTTAAACCCTAACCGAACCCGAACCGGTTGAAAAATGCGGTTCACTTCAGCATTACGTCATTGTTGGCATTGTGGTAAGTGAAGTTGTACGTAGCATGTTGTTATCTTGGAGGCCGCATTGTACGGATGAATTATAGCCTATTCTGTAACACACGATCCACTATCATCGATGCTTTGGAGAGGAAATTTTTGAGGTAAACAACTTCTGTTCTGTGACATCATAGACAATATAGTTTGATTGTAACTTGTGCAACAAACAACAAAGGCATTGGCATCATTGTGGCAGAATTAGTGGTGCGATACTGACGAGCCCAGCCTCATGGGCGAAACACGGTGTCTATCGCTGTCAATTCTTGCTACAAATCGGCTGCCAAGAAACAAAGGCAAGTTAATTGAGCAAAGCAGTGTTGAGATCAGTGTTGCCAAGTGCAGTGCGGTTTTCACGCCCAATTGGGCTAGTTAGTAGTTGGGCAATAGTAGGCCTAGGCCTAATTTTATCGGACCCGAACCGGAACTTATAAAACCGGTTTTAAGTTTCTTCGAACCTGAACCGGAACTGAACCAAATTTTGAAACAATCTTTGAACCAGAACCGGACCCGAACCGGAAAAATCAAACGGTTCGACTCCCTGGTCACAAGTTTACAAGGTCTGGTCACAAGGTCACAAGTTTGTTTAACATATTTAGTGCGCAGATATACTTCAACCCTAAGTAGCTGGTGTAGACAGTTCAGTCGACTCACCAAGACAGCAGGGCTTGAAGTGATAAATCCGTACCAATAATAATCCAAATAAATAAGTCGTAACAGTCATACAGCAAGTGATTCTACTAATGCATCTTATTCAAATAGAATACAAAATTTACAATTAGCAAATGGTCAAAAAATATTTAACATAGGCTAACCTTTCTCAATTTATGCTTAAGGATTAACATTGAACAGCTCGATTTACAAAATGCAAGTAATATAAACTCAAAAGAATTTCGTCTATACTTTCATGAGTAAATAAACGTTTACTTGGTTGAACTATTGCGTTGATGTAGCAAAACACAGAGAAGCCTATTGTTATTTAAAGACAAAGTGAAGAAAAAATAACTTCAAATAATATGCCTTGGTTGAAGCAAGCAAGCGGATAACAATTGTTTGTTAATGTTGATATATTGCATCTTTGAAGATGCGGCGAAAGCTTCGAAGAAATATTGCACTACACCAATATGTACAATCACAGACACACAAATGTCATTTAGACATTGAATTAACGTTGGCCTTGCTATGCCAAAGTTTAAATGCGTGAGGAAGAACGCCGATTAATTTTCAGCTCACAGGATGATATAAAATTGTTTTTTACAGAAGTAAAAGTTGAAAATAGCGTTTCTGAAACAACAAAAATACAATTTTTGGTGCCTTTTCATGAGTCATTCCCTTGCAAACCCAGTTTCTTGTCTAAAAACTGACAGCAAGCCATTATTTAAACTTGTTTTTTTTTCGGAAAGAATAAAGGATTGCAAACATGCAATTGATTGATTGATTAATTGAATTTTTATCCTCGGACTGGGAAAGCTTCTTGCAGAGCTTAATCCTGGCAGTTTCGCATACTTGTAGAGGCTTTGAATCACTGACGCAGACCCGGTCACCGAGATTGACAGAGTGAAGTTTCCGATTGTTGAAGTCTTGTTGCCGGGGAACTATTCCATCCATTAGATGCCGCTGAATGGAGAGCAGTCCTTAACGTGCGTTGCTCAAGCGCACACCCCGAGAGTCGAACCAGCGCCGCTTGATCTTGAAGCTTCTTCGTTCCAGAAGTGACGCACTAACCAATTGAGCTATCGGCCAATTGTTGTTTTTGTGCAATCCGATGGACCACCAAAGAGAAATATGAATTCAAGTAGGCTAAACGCAAGATTTATGTCTGTAAAAGTAATAGGCTACATCTACTAAAGGAATAAGTAAGTTATATAATAAAAAGTAATAAGTAAATAATCTATACTCACACAAATTAAGGCACTGTTGGCGTTTCAGAGGCTTTCTAAAAACATCAAGCATCACTTGGTCGGCTGATACTTGACATGGTAGAGAGAGAGAGAGAGAAACCTTTTATTTTGTCTGTTGCAACAATACGGTGCAATTATACACAATACGAATAAAATATCTAAATACCACAACAGACAGGAAGCAGCGAAAGACTATATCAGTCATCGAGTCAGCTGCTTCCCAGTTCTTAATGTGACAAATGTCAAGCATCGGCAAATTACGTTGAAACAAGATAGGCTGATGTTCAGTAATATTAATGAAAGAAAAGAAATCATGTGCTGCTGCGATCCTCAAGTGAAGTCCTGTGGTTTTCACTTGACACTGTTACTCAAATATAAACTTTATTCCGGGTGATTAAAAATAGGAAAAACTTCAGTGCAACCAAGAAAAGTTCAAGCCAATAAATAGTACAAGGCTACGAGTAAAAACATTTTCAGTAACAGTATTCAAGGCGATTATAAAATTAACAGGCTATACGTAGTTTTGCGTTCTTTGCGCGTGTGCATCTACCGCATCCTGATTAGAATTGTGGTTATATTTTGTTTAGCGTTTATTTAAGTGTAAGTAAAAGAATGTGGTAGTATATTATTTAGGTTATTTAAGTATAAGTTTAAGTATGAGAATGGTTTGTTTATAATTTGAATTAAGATGAAGGCTGTCTAACTGCCTGATGAAATTTCTATCTATCTAATTTATCTAGTTTGGCTATCTGACTCCATGAAATAATTTCCACACAATTGTTATTCGAATTATAATTTTAAGTTATCAGAAGGTGTTCGTATAATGTTGTAGGTCTATAACACAATTTGAATTCAAACAGTACAGAATAATGAAATTACAGGATAGTGAAACATTATCACGAGTTATTACATTTTAATTAAACAATCAATTTAATGTTTTTCTAAGAGCTGAACTGGTCTAACTGAGCTGGGTTGATGTGAGCTAGTCCGATTTGATAGAGCTCGTCCGATTTGATAGAACTCTCGTCAAAGGACGAACAAACTATTTTATTGTGTGCGCCCTTTTTTCTATTTTTTTTGGGAGCAGTTGCATGGAAAATTACAGAAACTTTAGTAAAAGGCAGGAAAACTTATATGTTGAAATAATGGATCGCTACAGAATGCTCTATGAGCGACACACTTCAACCAGACTAGAGCTAGAGCCTTCAGACCTTCTGACTTCAGTAGTAGTCTATATCATCATCATTTTCAGCCTGTGGGAGCCCACTGCAGAGCGTAAGCCTTCCCCTTTTCATGCCAATTTACATGATTAGGCCTATGTGCTAATTGGTAGGCTACCAATTGGTTGTATTGCATTGTTTGTCAATGTCGTCCCTCCATCTCACTTTTGGTTTTCCTTTCTTTCTTTTAGTTTCTCGTGGTGTCCATGTTGTTAATTTTTTAGTCCATCTCTTGTCCTGATATCTTGCTATATGACCTGCCCAGGACCAGGGGCGGCGCCAGCCAAAAATGAGTAGGGTGGACAAACATATTTCGAGGTAATATACTACCGTAAAGTATGGTCGCTAAGATTACCGATTGCGATGTGACTCACTGCAGCTCGGTTGCGAAATTTATTGAAAAATAAACAAAGGAAATTTAAAGGAGGCAAAAGCTAGTTTTCCATTGAGCGCACTCTAAATTATGAACAAAATAATAGAATGGGACCAAACGCTCCCATACATTTCATCTGCGGTCCATAGAATTGCCCACTACGATCTTGATGTTAGCAAGCTTGTCGTTATTTAGCTATGTCATGCTATGTCATGCTATGTCGTTAGCAAGCTATGTCATGGAGCTGCTGCAATGATAGGCGGCCTCATAAAAAATTATTGGGTTGTCCCTTAAACATAATTTTTAAAAACCTAGCTGTTACCCAATATTACCCACAGCCATAGGTTAAGAATCACTGCACTAAAGTTTTATTTTGCGCTCGCAGGTCAGTTTAAAAGCTTTCACCAATTTTTGAGGACCAGTGTTATCGGCAATGTCTCGCTCACTGCTGATCTGCAGCAGATGTTCAAGTCTTTGTGATGACATGGCAGGCCGCAGATAATAGTTTATTGTCTTAACTTTGCTGTGGATACGTTCACAAGATGCCACAGTCATGGGCAAAGTAGCAACAGTAGCAATAATTTGAAACAAATTGCTGTAGCCTACAAATGATTTAAGATCGTTTTGTCCACACAAATTCAAAAGTAAAGGCGAACACAACCACGCGGTCTTGGTCAATCCACTTTGGTGCTTTTCAAATTCTAGTTTCCACTTGTGACAATTAGCTGACCTTAAAAAAAGAAGATCCTATTGCTGCCCAACCTGATTTTCGTCGAAATTATAAAATTTGACTAAATATTCAACTTTAGGCAAATCTGATGGAGACATGTGCGTGAAATAAAATGCAGTTGCATTTGACATTAATTCATATGCTTGATCCGAGTAACGTTTTTTAAGTTCATTTAGCATTCTGTCAAAGGATGAAGAAAAATCTCTTCTTAACTTTTCTGTAATGGATTCAGATTCACTCCAAAAAAGACTGTTGCAACCTATCAATATAATATCTTACCATCTCGGAAATGGCTTGGTGGGTAGCGGCATCGCTTAGCCGGCGTGATGGTTTCACTGGTAATTTGATTTCTATCCGCAAACAGCAATGAGTTGAAAACCAATTTGTTAATATCTTCCTCTGAACGCAGTGAGTCAAATGCTCTTGTCAAGTCGTTGATAGCAATAACTCCAGTGGTGAGATCCATTTCTTCACTTTTTAAATAATCTGAAGCCTGTTTACTTAACGAAAAGCATTTATGAGGAATAAGACTAGCAGTAACAAATTCAGATTGCTTGATGCGGAACAACAAACCAGTAGCTACATCATTACCTTCGTTTGACATTTGTTGGAGCATTGACAGCAGTGCTGGATAGAGGCTACATTCAAACCCCATCCAGATATTCTGAACGTGCAGACCATCTACTGTAGTAACCTATCAGATAACGAGTGCAATGCAATTTTTCAGACGTGATTCCCTCCTTTTTCAAATGCTCTTCATACAAAAAATCTCTCTTGGGAGAACAGTCCATAAAGTGATAGATGTTACCAATTGTTTTAAAAATTGTTTTGACTGTCGCTACGTTTTTAACACTGCGCCCAAGCACAAGATTTAATCGGTGTGCAAAACAATGAAAATATATCGACAGTTTTTAGCACTCGCTGCAACTAGGTGTTGCTGTAGGCTACACTTTCATCCTTGCCTGAAATGTTGGTGGCCCCATCAAAACCTTTGCCTATTAGGTCTTATAAAGCTTGTGTCTCAGCTGTGATAAAAGCCATCACCTCAAAATGGTAAAATTAGACTACAATCAATCAATACAATAGAGCGATAACAATTGAAGATTCTTTATTTCTTCGTATGTCAATGCTGCAAAAGTAATTTATACGCAAGAAGTTGAAATTAATTTATGACGCAGTCACTAGACCCCCCCTAACCCCCTGCATACACCCCCAAGTTTTCTCATCGGATCTCGACGAATTACAAAATTGACCCTAAATAGAAGTGGGGTGGACATGTCCACCCCAGTCCACCCCGTGGCGCCGCTACTGCCCAGGACCATTTTAATTTCTTGATTGTGCTTAATATATCTCGTAATTTCGTTTGATTTCTGATCCATTCGGCAGTCTATATAGTAGGCTACAATATAGTGTTGTTGGTATTGCTAATTTCTGACTCCGGAATTGTCAGCCTTTAGTTCTGGTGTTATTAGTTGGTGGTCCCAGGTAAATGTAATGGCCGGTTGGAAGCAGTAATGGATTAATTTCAACGTTTGATTGGTCGCCCTCTGCTAGTTTTATGTTTAGTAGGCCTATTTCATTTTGACATTATGCTTGCTGTGTTGCCTTTCGTTTTCACATATGGGCTCAAAATAAATCAGAACGTGAAGCAATGAAGATTGTGTGTTTTGGTCAATCTTCGCCACCGTCGGCAGCCGTGGCCGAGTGGTTAGCGCGTTGGGCTCGCAGTCGAGAGCCTGCATGTTCGATTCCAGCCACCCGCACTTGCTGTTGTTTCTCTGGGCAAGAAACTTAACGATAATTGCCTCTACCCAGTGATCGATTTCGAGTAATGGGTAGTACCAAATTTAAGTCATAAGTAGAGTAGACAACCGGAAACTGACATTGCCGTCGGCTGCAGCGTGGGTCAGGTGTACGTCGGAAGGCGTACACCGATGCATAGCGCTCAAGTCCGCTTTCCCGCAATGCAGGATAAAGATAAACAAACAAACAAATCGTGCCCAGTATAGAACACGTCTCATCGACTACAAAGCAAAGACTGAGTATGTTTTGGTACATTTCTTTATTTTTAAGTTTTTCAGTACGCACCATCAAGGAATAAAACATTTTTTGTGAAAATAGTGACATTTTTGGATAAATTTGGAGTTAATTCAACTTGCAAATGATTGAATTACTGATTGAAAATACAAAAAATATCTGGCAACATTGGATTTCTGATCACCTGTTTCACCTCTTCCTCTTGTAAAAAAGAACAAAGAAAAGAAGAAATTAAAATTGGAGAAGAAAAGTGTTGCCAACCTGGCGGTTTTTCCACAAATTTGAAGTTGTGTATTTTTGATTTTTTGTATTTTAGATTTGCCAGTTGCTTATTTTTTTCAACTCTAGCTTTTTAAATTTTAAGTTTAATTTTAAACCTAACATTGAGTTTTGGTGCAGTCAATACTCCGCCATTTCTTTTTTCTTGCTTGTAAGTTAATTTTTGCGCGAAATAATGTCACAGTATTGCTGCTGTAGTAGCCTACAGAGAACCTTTGCCCATTTTTTGTTGAACTTGTTTTTTCATATTTGCTTAGTGCTTACTTCTTTTTCCGAAATAACCTGGCAACGCTGATGAAAAATAAAGTTGGATGTTTTGACTTAGTTTTGGGGTGACTGTCTGACTGAGTCACTGACTGTGCCAGGCACAGTGTGCCTGTTCTGGCGTACCGCCGTACCGGTAGTTATGATCGTTCATCCTTTAATTCTGATTGCCATTCCCATTACATACCGTACGTCTAGCTTTGGTGATTTGAGTCAGCATTTCAAAGATATGCTACGTTGTAGGGTTGTAGCCCAACGTCAACTACCGGTAGCATATTATTGATAGGCCTAGCTTGTTAACCCAATAACATTATAATAAAAACATATGAGATGTTGCAAAGCAGACTTTCAATTATATATAATACACTAAACCAGGGGTCACCAACCTTTTTTGCATGCGGGCCACTTTGGCACTAAGGAGAGCTGTGGTGGGCCGCACTAATAAAATGTTAGGTAGGTTGACTCTTATGCTAGAAAAGAACGCATTACGTACCCAGTATCCAGCGTTGCATGTTGTTCATATTTATGTTAGAATACCGTAGCAACAAAATTAATCGAACAACGCTACTGCCAGGCCAAGCTCCTTTTACAACACTTTTGACTTTTTTAACAATGCCTAATAAATAGAGGCCACTTGTTTTGTGCACTTATAGCGAGGCGAGCGGTTTCATCAGAATATTCATCGCCAAGCAAGAGTGGTGTTGTTACTTCGCTTCGCAAAAGATATCTTGCAATTAACAGTTTCAGTAAACAAGGAAATGTTTGACACATCGCAATACAGGCAACAATAGTGACCTGCAAACATATCAGCAAAAGATAGGCTCCAATAACAGGGAAAAAGAAACCAGGTACCATCTTCTCTTCTCTCGTGTTGTCGCTATATGTCAGGGCATCCGTTGGTTAACCACTGCCTGGTGTCGTCATCGATGGAAACTAGGCCTTCCATACCATGAGGACATTGAGGAGGTCTGTATAGCCGGCAATCCTTGATAATGTGTGCTGCCACCTGCGTTTCACCACACTCACAAGCAGCACTCTCTGCCGACGAAAGCAAGTACCTCCACGTGGCCGCCCCCGCAAGTACCGACTTTGGGAAACTAAACTTGCTACAACTGTCGCTATAAAGTTATGCGGAAGAACAATCATCAGAATGGCACCCCCAGACCAAGCACAGCGCCCTTGTCAGGGCGAACAGCACCAGCTGTTGTAGGTCAAGGAGTGACCATTCTGCAACTAAATGTTGAAGGCACCACCAACGCTAAACTAGACATCATCACACCAGGTACCATGAAACAAACGCTTGTGGAAATCACCGAAAAATTGTAATTTATGAACAGTCCTCCCTCTAAAAAAGCAATGAGTTGGTTTTTCATCCTTTTTGTGAGAATCTATAAAACCGTCTTTCTTTTATTATAGACAACTGTCACTTGCGGTGCTCATCAACGTGGCAAGAGTTTGTTGATTAACAACATTTTGCAGTACTTGCTTCGGCAGTACATAGGCCTATACTATACCGGTAATTGGAACGATGCAGATTAGCACGGCTCCTGCGCAAGGATGACACGCAAAATCGTGAAGCGTTCCATATTTCTTTAAAAAAAAAAACGTTTTGCAGTAGGCCTACTAAGCTAAATATTTTCATAATACAATCAGAAAAAGTCTTTAAATTTATATGTAATATATTGCCAATTTATTATAAATTGAGTGGGCACACCGACCGATTTTGCCAACAAAAACTTGTATAAAGAGAACACTGCTCGTGAAACACAATAACGGTGAAACTCGCACTAGTGTTTACATGACATTTGCAAACTTAAAATAAGCAACCCTATGCTCACAGACAATTTCAAAATTCGAAAACAGACATTTTAATCAACCACTGGGACAGTGTGGCTGGACATCGCATTCGAATAACTTTAAGCAACCCCCACCTTGAACTATAATCTGATTGGTCGGTCGGTGGAATCGTATGCAATGCGAAAATATGCTTCTAGGAAAGTATTTTTTGCCTTCGTGCTCTTTAACTCCCTCAAGAAAAGTATTTTTGGTTATACTTGTACGCTGATACCTTCCGCGGGCCACAGCGATACAGCGTGGCGGGCCGCCATTTGGTGACCCCTGCACTAAACAAACTAATAAAGACAATAATTATTTCTATATTGAAGCTAATAGTTGGTATCAACAGTGATACACACGCAAAAGTAAACAGCTAGGTACCGGTATGTAATATCAGTGAGGGTAAGTAAAAAGACACACTGAAGCAATGCCAAAAATTATGTTATCAGATTAAAGCTATATTGGTAGGCCTATGCATCAATTAGGCAGTGACTGCTCATGCTGTTTGCTAACAGTGTTATCATCATTATTGATTTTGAATCTTTATCATGGGACTGTCAAAACCTTTAATAGATTATTCCTGGTAGTTTCGCATGAATGCAACCTATTTCGTCCCCTGAAAAGATTGAGAGAAAAGATAGCACAAAGCCGAAGTCACCGATTGGATTTTCCACAAACATTTTAAAATCCTCCCCCCCCCCCCCCCTTGAATTAATCATTAAATTTTTATGGCCCACCGCAAAATAAGTGTGACTCTTTCTTTGTAGCCTAATTTTGTTTAGAAATGTTAGTTGAAAGTGAATAAATCATTCCAGTGTGGCAGCTCGTGATCATTTGTAATGAAGGGATTACAATCTTATTGCAATAACTCTAACCCAAAATTTAGGTTCAGTTTATCAAAAGCACCCTAACCTATGCATATGACCCTAACCCGAAAGTGAGCTTCGGTTTATCAACAATTATTTCAAGATACTTAGCATGGTCACCTATTTCGCCAACTTGGGTAATGGCAACTCCAATCAGCGACTTTGACGCTTCTGTATTTTTTCTCTCGATCTTTTCAAGGAAGAAATTTTGAAATAACTCTGATCAGCAAGTTTGCCTCTGTTTTTTTCTTTTTTTGATGTTTCCAGAGACAAAGTCGGGGGACGAAATAATTTGCACCCGTTTCATACCGTATGCTGTACGTAACTCACCTGTAGAGGCTTTTGATGCAGGATGGTTAGTTAGGATGCAACCTAGTTCGTACCCTGAACAGTTCGTACCCTCAATTCGTACCCTGAAAAGATCGAGAAAAAAAATTAAAAAAAGCGGAAGTCGCTGATCGCAGTTTCCGCAAACATTTTAAAATTTTCCCCCTGAAAAGATCGAGAGAAAGATAGCACTAAGCGGAAGTCGCCGATCGCAGTTTCTGCTAACCCTAACCGTAACCCTCACCCTAACCCTCGCTGATCGCAGTTTCCACAAACATTTTTCCGCACTTTCCGCTAACTCTAATAGACTAATCTATGGTCTAACCCTCGCTGATTGCAGTTTTCGCAAACATTTTTCCGTAGTTTCCGCTAACCGCAGTTTCCGCTAACCCTTACCCTAACCTTAAATTAATCTATGCTCTAACCCTCGCTGATCGCAGTTTCCGCAAACATTTTTTCGCAGTTTCCGCTAACCTTTACCCTAACTCTAACCATAGAGTAATCTATGCTCTAACCCTCGCTGTTCGCAGTTTCTGCCAACATTTTTCCGCAGTTTCCGCTAACCGCAGTTTTTGCTTACCCTAACTCTAACCATCGAGTAATCTATATTATACTCTCTAACCCCAACCCTCGCTGATCGCAGTTTCCGCAAATATTTTTCTGCAGTTTCCGCTAACCCTAACTCTGGAGTTGTTTGCGGGAACTCCAATCAGCGACTTCGGCTTTGTGCTATTAAACTGCGATCAGCGACTTCGGCTTTTTTTTAATTTTTTCTCTCGATCTTTTCAGGGTACGAACTGTTCAGGGTACAAACTAGGTTGCATCCGGTTAGTTAGAGATTGACAGAGTGAAGTTTTCTGGTTGTTGTTGAAATGTTGTTGCCAGGGAATTATTCCATCCACTAGGTGCCACTAAATGGAGAGCAGTTCTGAAATGTGTTGCTTGAGCGCACACCTCGAGAACCAAACTAGTTATTTACCGTATGTTCAATTGCAAGATTGCTGCAAAAAATAAACAAAATTTACACCAGTTGTGATTGTGGTACCGTTATCTTAGATGATGAAATTGATATATTAGCTGATGGATGATAGTATTTTGACAATTGTTTTGTCAAATCTATTCAAATTTCAAAATGTTGTGAAATTTTTAAAGTAACTTTATTTAACCCAATTAGTTGAACTGGTACAATATTAATCATCCTTGAATGGTCGGCTATATTATGATTTTGGACTATGGTAGGTTACCTAGAATATTCAGCCAGGGCTGCGATTTTTGCTTGTCGAACAACTAAAAATTCTGTGTTTGTTTGTCGAATAGTAATATGACATCACAAGAGTCAGATAAGCGTTTGGCCGCAAATTACCGCACAAGTTGTGTGGATGTACGTCAGAGTCACGTAAGTCTTTAATCCAGTGATTCCCAAACTGTGTGCCGCGGCATACTAGTGTGCCGCCAGAGATTCTCAAGTGTGCCGTGAATCTTTTTGGAATTTTGGAAAAGAACTGTATAATAAATATTTAAAATAAGCCATGCAGACAAGCATATACAACTTTAAAACGCTCTAACTACAATAGATGATAAATAACAGTAGTGCCGAAGTTAGTTGAGGATTGGGGGGGATAAATCAACATTTTATCAAATTTTAGACGATTTTGAACATTGGGGGGGATGCAGATTTTTATACACAGTCACAATTTTAGTGGTATGCTACCGGTATTAAGTTTATTAAACAATAGGGTGGAGTGAAAAAATTTTTTTTTTCCAAATCAAAAAACATGGCGTCTGTATACAGGCCAAATGACCCAAAACGGCTTTTCAAAACATTTTTTGGGGGTAGCTGTCAATATTGGCAGCGCTACCGCCACCTGGTGGCTATGAGCGAGCAAAAATTCTTAAATACTCCATAACTTTTGATACACACATGCTAGAAGGTTGGTTTTGGTGTCTATAGATGCAAAATACATATGTTTATATCTGCTCTAAGAGACATGTTTTCTTTAAAATGCTTCTAAATTAAGTTATTTGCAAAAAACTGATTTCTGCATTAAAATTTAACAAAAATAACATTTAATGTTATACTTTTTCCTTTGCAGAAATACAATTTATCATAAGTTACTTGTAACTTTGTTTAAAGCTATTTATTATTCATTATGATGAGAACAAGAAGTCAATTACAAGTTAAAAAAGTATTGCACAAAGACTATGTTTTCAGAAGTAAGAGTTTATTTCCTGATGGGAAGCTACCCACTGCAAAAGATGTTTTACAACGAGTACTACACGAAGATAATTGGACAAAAGAAAAAACAGCCAGTAAAATTGCACTAGAATTGGTTAATCATTGGATCTATTGCAATGTTTATACTCTACATCACACCACAGTTGCACACAAAATATTTGACCTTGTAAAACAGTTCTGTCGTCTAAACAGATACCCAAAAAAAAAAAGAGGAGCAAAATATGAGAAAGATATAGAAGACTTCATGGAAAAGGCAAACCAACTTTTCGATATCTTTTGTTATGATATTGTGCGACGTAAAGAACATGAAAAGCAACATCAACTGAGAATGTCAGACGATGACTATGCATTCTTCAATGACCAAAAAGGACCAAGGCTTGCCAAAACATCATCTTCTGTTGAAATATTAACACCGTCTGATGTTCTTTTTGCTAGAAAAGCACATGCTAGTATTGTATCTACTGGTACTTCAGTGTCAGATGATCAACCTTCTTTGTCATTGGAATCCCTTAGTGGTGAATCACAATCTGAAGATGATGGTGATGTTTCATCTTCTTCATCATTCATTGGTCCACAAGTTCCTGCTATTGGCTTTCAAAATAGGACATCCTATCACAATTTGGCTATGGCATGTGACAGGTACGGTGTGTCTGACAGAGTTGCCTCTGTAATAGCAACCGCCGCTCTGAAAGACCATGGTATTATTATAACAAATGAAGAAACCACGTTTGTTATAGACCGTTGCAAGTTGCGAAGAGAACGAGCTAAATACAGAGAAGAAATGCGTAAGAACGATGATGAGTTATATTCAAACGTCGATGGAATATACGTAGATGGAAGGAAAGATTCAACTCAAAGTGTTACCCAAATTAACGGCAAATATTATCGCAATTCTGTGCTTGAAGAGCATTATGTAATAGTAGGGGAACCTGGCGAGTTCTACTTGTCTCATGTAATTCCTGAAGATGGAAAGGGCATCAGTATTGCAAAAGTGCTTCATAACGAATTGGAAGGAACTGTTCTCTTGGATCATCTTTGTGTGATAGGTAGCGATGGTACAGCATCCATGACGGGAGCCCATCGAGGGGCAATTCACTGCTTGGAACAACTAATAGGTAGGCCTTTACAATGGGCTATTTGTTTGCTCCATTGCAATGAGCTTCCTTTGCGCCATGTTTTTATGGAAATTGATGGCTCAACCAAGGGGCCTGATTCCTTTTCTGGAAATATTGGGAAATGCTTATCTGGATCTGTTTCTGACTGGGATATAGTCCCATTTAAAGCAATCTCCAGTGTTAATTTTCCAGAATTACCAAATGCTATTGTGGATGATCTCAGTTCGGATCAGTATTATTCGTACAGAATATGTTGGGCGGTAATTCTTGGTGATGTGGATGCAGATCTTGCATTATTAGAAGTCGGTGGGCTGTGTCACTCAAGATGGCTAACTTTGGCATGTAGGATCTTAAGGTTTTATGTTTCTGTATCAACGCCATCTCCAAAGCTTGTCATTATTGTAGAATTTTGCATAAAGGTTTTTTTCCCCTCTTGGTTTGAAATTAAACGCAAACATTCAATATCTGATGGTGCCAAAAATTTCTACAACATGATTAGAAGAGTAATGACCTTTCCAAACTCAAAAGTACAGAAGATTGCTCTGAAAACTCTGCAACGAAATGCTTTCTTCGCAAACCCTGAAAATATATTACTTGGCATGCTTGGAGATGAAGATGAGGATACCAGAAGAATAGCCGTCAATAAAATACATGCTTTGCGTGGTAATGCAACAACATCAGCTGTAATCTTTGATTCAGACAACTTTGATGGTGGGGCATTGGAGCAATCAGATAGTGAGGAGGATGAACAATCAGAGACGCCTGCTTCTACAGCCACTGTCAGGAAGTTCATTATTCCCAAGTTAAACTTTGGTGCAAAATGTTATTACAAACTAGTAAACATGAATGTGTTGGAGCTGACAGAACCACCCATTCTAAGAAGCTTATCAAATAGCGACATTGATGAAATTAGGAGAACACCCCTTCGTATGAATCATCCTTGCCATAACCAAGCCGTGGAAAGGCATATTAAAGTTGTTACCGAAGCAAGTGCATCTGTTTGTGGTTTTTCTCGACGTGATGGAATGATTCGTCAAAAACTGAAATCAAGAAAACTAATGAAAAGATATGACACGAAACAACAATTTTGCTGTTGACGAAAGTAATGAATATTTTGAATTTGATTATGAATGATAATACAAACATGAACAACACGATTGATGTAAATTAAATAATTGATAGTAAATTGCTTTTTGTAACTTGGTAAGCTAATGTTAAGAATATTGCTATCACAGTAAATTAGTAAACTATATTGTGACAATCTAAAATGTCATTGATTTAAATAATTTGAATTTGCCAAAATTTAAAACATCATTAATTGCCAATTGGGTTTATGATTAAATATAATGTGATACTGATTACAAAAAGAATGGTGAATTGAAAAAGTTGTAATTCATTATAATATATAAAATTCTACATGTAAATTACTTTTCCTACACATACAACATTATTATATACAGTACCAGCATACCAGGGCCTTACACTACAGTACATAGTAAATTCCACTTATAAATGATCAGTCAAATTCAGTCAAAATCATTTTTTGCTAATAACTCAATTTACAAGTGTTTTAGAGAAAACATGTCTCTTAGAGTAGATATAAACATGTGTATTACGCATCTATAGACACCAAAACCAACCTTCTAGCATGTGTGTATCAAAAGTTATGGAGTATTTAAGAATTTTTGCTTACTCGTGGCCACCAGGTGGTGGTAGCACTGCCAATATTGACAGCTACCCCCAAAAAATGTTTTGAAAAGTCGTTTTGGGTCATTTGGCCTGTATACAGACCCCATGTTTTTTGATTTGGAAAAAAAATTTTTTTTCACTCCACCCTATTAAACAATCACCGGACCTCGATAAATCAGCTGCTAACAGCATAATATACAGATAAGAAATCATGGAGATAACCAGTGTTCTTGTAAATGAGTGCTGCAAGATTAAGAAACAAGTAAAGAAAAATTGGTACCTCCAGCGAGATTCAAACCTATGACCTTCGAATGAATATTATACTTAGTTTTTCCAAAAAAAGGAAGTGATACATTTTTTCTTGTCCTCTCTTTCACTAGAATCACTACACGTAGTGCACTATAGGACAAAGTCACTAGTCAGGAGACTGAAAACAATCGAAGCTACAGAAGTACATCAGCAAATTTATGATAAAAATAATAACTTTCAAACACATCACAAGAACTTGTTACAACCAAACATATTGCGTCTTATGGTAGTGCGCACTGAAAACTCATAAGCAATGTATATTATATACAGGGTCATCAATATTTAGCGTTACAATCTATTTCATCCATCGAGGTTCTGGCTAAAGAGTCGAGAGTGTCGTATGGGACCATGTCAACTTTACTCCGAAAGGACCTGAAGATGTCTCCATTCAAGCATGCCAAGAAACAACAACTTTCTGCTCAAGTTGTTGATAAACAACTCCAAAGATCCTAGATTCTTCTTTCCTGCATTCAGGATGGCATGCTACCAATCTCGTTTTCAGTGATGAGAAGAAATTTGATGTTGAACATCACTTTAACACCCAAAACGATCGGGTTTGGTTGAGAGATGGGGATGAAGCATCTCGAGTGGTGACAAGGAAACAATGTGCCGCCTCAGTGATGGTCTGGGCAGCCGTGACAGAGTCCGGTAAAAGACCCCTCTTTTTTGTTGACCAGGGGGTGAAATTGAACCAGCAAAACTATCGAGATGACATCTTCATTGGCGCATTGTTGCACTGGGCCCAGAAGCACTTCAAAAAACGTCCCTGGTCTTTTTAGCAGGACTCTACACCATCACATGGGGCTAAAAAGACTCAGGAGTGGCTTTCCGAGAATGTCCCGCAGTTCATTCCCAAAGAGGAATGGCCCCCATCTTCCCCCGATCTGAATCTCCTTGGTCATACCTTGAGAGCAGGGTCTCGGCCACTCACCATCAAAGTTTGGAAGCTCTGAAGGTGAAACTGCAGAAGGAGTGGGCCAAAGTCCCTCAGAAAGTAATTCGTGACACATGCAAGGCTTTTCCTAAACGTCTTCAACTAGTTATTGACACAGATGGAGGACATATTGAATAATATTTTGTGTATTAACTCTCTATTGCTTTTTCCACAATAATACATTTGCAAAAATTCTAAATTTTCTTTCATTTCATAAATCCAACCAATTTAAGTTGTAACGATAAATACTGATGACCCTGTATATGCTATATGGTAGTGAGACATGGGTATTGAGAGAGAGTGAACTGGCAATCCTGAGAAGAACGGAAAGGTCAATGGTGAGAGCAATGTGTGGGGTGAAAACGAGAAGGGAAAAAAGGACTAAAGAATTGTTGGATATGCTAGAGATGAGAGAGACCATAGATCAACTGGCAAGGGCAAATGGAGTAAGATGGTATGGACATGTGATAAGGAGGGAGGAAGGAAGTTTTCTTAGAAAGGCACTAGATCTAAAGGTGGATGGGAAGAGGAAACGCGGTCGTCCAAGAAGAACGTGGAAACAACAAGGGAAGGATGAATTTTAAAAAGTCGGACTGAAGGAGAAAGATGCAAGGGACAGGGTGAAATGGAGAAAAGGGATTAAAACAATTGCTGCACGGAAACAATCGGCCACCCCCACTAGTGGGGAACAAACCGACGATGGATTATGATGATGATGAATGTCACTTATGCTGATGTCATTAAGAATATTTTGGTGAATGTTGCAAACAATGCTCGTATTCAACTTTTCCTGTCCCAAAGTAATTTTCAGCCAGGTTTTCAACCTACGAAGATTGGAAAACAATCTCTCACAAGCAGCAGAGCTTACTGGGCAAACTAAGAGTCTGATCTTAATCAGCTGGAGTATTTGAGAATAGAGAGGTTTTTCCAACTCGGACAATGCCTGGTAGCCTAAGCTCTTTTCATTGTACAGAAATTTTACTCCTGTTGCCTTACTGAATAAATCAATTTGATAACTCATCGATTGTCTATTCAGCTCTGGATAATTTTTGACCATTTCAGGAACTAAGCCGGTCTTGAAAATTCGTGCAAGTTCTTTATACTTTGCCGAATCGGAATTCAGGCTACTTTCAAATCGTTCGGTCAGTTCAGAGATAACTCTGTCCATGAACTGATTGTAAAGAACTGTGATCAAACATCAATAAAAGAAAAGCAATTCGAGATGCTTGCAAACAACTAAATCGAAGTACAACTTCATAGCAAATAATTTTTTTTAAATTATTGGGGGGGATGCTGCCAAAATATTGGGGGGATATACATTGGCGTAATTTTTTAAAAAAATTTGACGAACTTAGGGGTGCTCTAAGATATCTTATGAAAATTGTCAAAATAGGCTAATCAATTGAAAACCTGACCGATGGAAAATGTTAAAACAAATGACTCAATCTAATGGTAAATTCAACCATGTTTAGCCTACGTCATGAAACGTCGAATCAACATAAAAGAAGATAATTTTGTCGTATGTGTAATCGAATAGATTGCAGCGGTATGTCAAACGATCAGATAGAAATGAAAACAAGTATTAGGCTACATGCGAGGCGAAAGTGATCTTACATTGAATATTGAAATATATTCGACTTTAATTGCTTTAATTTGTTCACGTCTGCCTTATAATGCGGCTTGCTATAACTTAATCACATCCAAATTTGCTTCTGCGGGTCGTTGTCTTGGAAACAAACTCCGTGACAAGTTCTTCCATGTTTAATTTCTCCGCCAATTCGCGATGACTACCTATAACGGCCAAATTGTTCAGTCGTTGTTGCGTTTGAGTGCTGCGAAGGTAGGTTTTCAAGCGTCGTAATAACGAAAAGGAACGTTCGGCTTCACAGGAAGAAGTCGGCATAACAATGTAAGTTACCAAAGCTCAGGGTTGATCTCTAAGTGGTCTAAACTAATTTTGACCACTAAGCGGTTTAAACCTGGTTTTAACCGGTGAAAACTAGGTTTAAACCGGTCAAAACCCAGAAAAACATTTTTATTATATGTAGTGAATGGTCGGCTACCTGGGCTATGGGCTATTTAGGAAATATATATAAAAGCAGTTGTGAGTTGTGACCATTTTGATATGCAGGCCTCGAAATAGCTGGCGGCCATGACCGCCTGAACTTTCATTAATGGCTGCCAATACCGACCTGTCAGGCAGCCACAGATGGCTGCCTGTAAAGTTCGTACGAAAGATTATATTTATCTTGAATTTTTCTCTTGTTTCAGCGCCGCCAAAAACAAGACATCAAACAGCGCTAAGACTACTACCTTAAATTAGATGTCGTGCTACGTCTTATGTGCTACGCAACGGGAGGGCAAATGTTGCGCAAATTTTATGGCAAATGTTTTTCATAAAAAAAAATTTGTTAGAATAAATTCTTGTACTTCAGTTGGCTGTGCAAATGGTTCATCGTTCTACCAAGCATTTTTTGGTTCAACAGAAACTTATCTTTAGAATTTGAATTTTCTCATTAATTAAAATAACCAACTGATTGAAATATCAAAAATATACTGAGAAATTGGATATTTTTTGTTCCAAATCCAGCATTTAGGTTATTGTTGATCAAAACAAAATATAGTTGAACATCATTACTATTACCATTCATTAACATGGAGGGTAATATTTTTAATTCAATTGAAAAACAACTTGATTCATACACTAAAGGGGTTTTGACCAGTAATAAGTGGTCAAAACTGCCCGGTTTAAACCAGGTTTTAACCGGGCGGTTTAAACCGCCCCAATTTAAACCGATCAACCCTGCCAAAGCTGCATATATATTTGGCATTATATCGACCATTGACGGCTGTGCAATGAATTTCTGACGTAGCGTATTCACTGTCACAACATCACCGTGACGTTTGCAACAAGCGAACCACTGTTTGTGTTCACGCAGCAAATCCTTGCGTTCTCAGTCACCATCATAAAATTTGCTTACTTTCGTAACATCGGCTTCTTTCATTGTGGGATTCTCTAGCAGCTCTCGTAGCAAGTCTGCCATTCGGTATGATGAAGAGGGGAAACGGCTAACGATTGCATCTGACGCCGTTTGCAGAATGTTTTTTTAGACGTTTGAGTAGAAAACAGCAATTTTCTTCAAGCCAGACAAATTGTTTTCTCTCAAGCGGCACTTCTTGACGCAGTGCGCGTGTTTGTGCTTAATTGTTACGCAATAGTACAATCATGTTTGCCCTTGATATGTGTGGCGCTGCGTGCCACACACAAATGTAAAACACTGAAAATATTGCGCTTTGGTGAAACGACTTTCAAGAAAGAAAAAAAACGTTATTTAGCAATGCAAATTTCCATTTGAATCGGTGTATTTTGTATGCAAACCAGGGCCCAGGGGTGCTCTCTCATTTATGTTGTTACCTCAGATTTTTATTTTGGGGTGCTTAAGCACCCCTTGCACCCCTGAAATAACGCCTATGGGGATATATCCCCCCCTACTTCGGCACCACTGTTAAATACGCCCATGGTCGGTGCAAAAGCAATCAAAATTGTATTGCCATTTGCATCTTCATGGCTATTTGAAGATGGCTTTTCTGTTTTGACTGAAATTAAAAGCTGTAAACGAGAGGGACTGCTTGGAATTGACGATGAAATTCGGGTATATTTGTCAACAATGCAACCTCGTTTCAGTCATATAAACAAGCACATCCATCCTATTAACACAAGAAGATACATTTTTTTAAAGCAACTTCTCTTCTCTTGTAAGTGTGCCGCGAGCATTTTATAATTTTTCTAGTGTGCCAAAAGCTGAAAAAGTTTGGGAACCACTGCTTTAATCGCATGCTGATTGAGTGATTGCAAAGGAGTATCAAACGCTAAGTTGTCTACCTACTGGACGTGTATATTATTTGTTTTGCTCCGGGAAGAGAACTGTTTTAAACGCGAAACTGAGGATTGCAAATAAAAAAAAAACCTTAGGCTATACCGCTAACGTAACCTACTGCGTGATAGAGATTTTTCCTTGGCATCTTTTTAGTCTCACAGTCTCGCTTAGTACCGTACGTAAATAGTTATGTACATATCCGGTCCCGCACGCAAACACAGTTAGGAGCAAAATATGCAAGTTACCAAGAAACACAGCGAAGATAAAGCGAAAAATGAACTACAGATAAAAGAAAACAGAACAATACTACGATAATAAGAAACAACATTGCATCAAACTAAACGCAATCACGTACGAATCACGAAACTAAATGCACACAAGAACGAATTAATTAATAACAGTGAAAGGAACGAGCATTAGTAACAAGACAAACATTAATGCCAGGGCATGCTTGCTACTAGATTTGATTTTGCTGCCTCTGCATGACTTTAGACCGGAGATTTGCGTTACTTATTTTTTTGAAGATAAAATTGCCAATCGTTTCGGAACAGGCAGTCAAGTGCTTTTCGCAACAAAGATTTCGCCAGTGAAATCGGTGGGCCGCACAATCGCACATGCCAACGAATAGTTTATCTTGAATAGCTTTGTCAGACAGCGGCCTTAATCGCGAGTCGTGCAGTGCGTAGCTGGAGCAGAAAGACTCGACGATATATTCGTTAAAACAGCGCAACAGGTACTTCAAGCAGAAGTGCATGAGCTCACTTAAATCCTGGTAAAATTTTTCCTTTGTGAAGACGTTCTACCACAAACTTTCAATCGAAGGAAACGGTTCTTCGGATACTAGGCGCTGATGAAGCATGCAGTACAGCGAAATGAGGCGTTCCTGGTTAAAATCCGCACCCGCGAACTCTACAAGATGGCAAAAACCAGAGAGCTCATCACTTGTAGGTGTTGAAGAGGGTGCTGACGTGCTGCTGTTGCAATAAGTATCTCACAGAGTCAATGTTGTTAATTAGCTCATACGGCAAAAAGCGCAAAACGTGTGTGGCGAAATGTTTGATGCCAGGCGTTAGAAATTCAATCAAAGCATTTTCCCGTAGTGTTCAAAATGTTCTTCTGGAAGAGAACTCCTTTCCATAAAAATAGCGGCTTTTTCATCTGTATTTCTGAACATCTGGTTGAAAATTAGGCTGTTTTCTAGATGTGAAAAACTTTCGTAACAAGTATCCAACAGATTCATTTTAACAGAGCAATATTGTTAATTGGCTTATACGACGAAATACAAACTGGCATAGACGTTCACATCTAAAAGTAGCCTAGGTTATTTCATCTATAAAAGAAACCCGTTGTGTCGAATAGCAGGAAACCTGTGTGGCGAAATGTTTGATGCCAGGCGTTAGAACTTCCATCAAAGCATTCTCCCGCAGTGTTCGAATGGTGGCGAGGACGCCTTGGGAGTTTCTCGCGTGAAGCGTCACTTTTAGGCTTTGCCTAGAAGTACCTGGCGCGAGAAAATTTACGTAAGTCTGCTCTCTTATGATTGCATCACGTGATGCCCCCCCCCCCCCCGATTGTTCCTCGACCTGACGACGTTTAGTCCTCTCTCAGTTTTTTTTTTTTTTTTCCATAAGGCACGGCGTTTGTCGAATGGTGATGGCGCGTGTCGAGTGACCTCGTCATCGAAAAAGGCAAAAATTGCAGCCCTGTATTCAGCCATAGTCACACATACAGTGCAGAAAACTAGGAAGGTTCCACAAGAATAATGCTAATAATCACAAAGAAGACACAACTCTGGACTTTAATAGGCCTAACTGATACTGAAATTGCATGAAGTAGGCTGCAAGTTATATTGTTTGTGTTGTCAAACTGTTGTTAGCTCTCTTAATGCTTTCTTAAAATGACAGTGGATTTTATGTTTGCAATACTATATGGTTAGAGCTTGACCGATATATCTGTCAGCCGATATTTATCGGCCGATATCAGGGGTAGCCGATATATTGTATCATATCGTCTATTTTTCGCTGATAAACATCGGCCAGCAAAAGCACACTCAAAACCAGTCCTATATGCCTTTAGGAGAAACACAAGTTGCTCAAACATGCTTGTAAAGAGCACATTTAAACTCTCTTTAATTATGTGCACGCAGCTACACACAATTCAATTTTGCATGCAGCACGAGGGTATGCTTTCGAATGTCTTGTTTTGTGCTCGTGGAAGGGTGCTCTTCTAGCTACTTCAGTCCCCAGCGATCGAGTGTTCAGCACTGTTGGACTGATTTACGATCACAAAAGATGTTCTCTTCTTGGATAAATGCTGAGAAACTTATATTTTTTTGAATTATGTTACAATTTAAAACTGTTTAACTTTGATTATTGAATTGAACACAATTAACAGTATTGCATTTGGTTTTATTTTTTTTATTTTTGTTTTTTTGTGATTATATAGTGTTAAGAATGAATTTTTCATTACAGCAACCAATGCATAAACTTTCTTGGACTGGTTTGTTGCTTAATAACTTTGTTGGTGACAAATTTTTCGTAGTTGATATATATCGGTATCGGCCTACAAATTTTATAAATATCGGTATCGGCCTGAAAAAGTGATATCGGTCGAGCTCTAAATACAGTAGCTGCTCTCTTTTGTTCAATGTCAGTATAAACAACTTATTTGGGAGCTAGTATACAAGTCCCTCCCCTGGTAACTCATGACAAAAACAGGACTCGAACAAACATATAGGGTGAAACTACTTTACCTATGCTTTACTGTCCACACACTTCAATCCACATGTTTTGGTCAATTCCTCTTTGTCATGAGTTACCAAGGGGGGGGGGGGGGGAAGACTTGTATCATATACCAGCTCCCTTATTTGTTTTAAAATATTATATGTTGAGCATTAGATCTATCTCGTACTTTATATATTATAAATAATGAGGTTAACATATTTACCATTATATAGATGTGAAGATTATATGATACTGATTTTTATAATCAAATCCAATAACTAGGCAGCTGTGTCTGCCAACTTTGAGTGTCTAAAGTTAATCTTTTAAAATTCTTCTGAGAAGCTATTTGCTTTTCATAACTGGTGTATATTAGTTGTAAAAATAGATATGAACTTATCACAATGTAAAAGGTCTTTGCTTCTTATTGCACTTGCACTGACGTTGATACAAGCTAGCTATGGTGCTCTGGAAAGTGAGTATACTTAGGCTTACTATATTCTTTATTCGTGCTCACTAGTTTGCTTCAGTTCAAGTGCTGTCTATTTGCTAAATTCTCATTTTTCAAAGCAGATTGTATTTGGTCTAAGAAATGTGATGCGATATGAAACATGGTTACAAATTTAATGAAGAGCATTGTGCTTTGATTTTAGTTTCAAGTTTATGTATATAATATATATATATCCTTTTGTTTTTTTGTTTGTCATGTTTCATTGGTGACTATAATTCCATAATAACGTACTATAAAATAATTGATTTTTGAAGCTGGTACCGTATACAAGTCTCTGCCCTGGTCAAAAATACCATACAGTCATGCATTGAAATTGACCAAAAATGTACTAGGGTGAAACTGCTTTACCTTTGCTTTACTATTCACACATTTCACCCCATATGTCTTGATCGATTCCAATCTTTGACATATGTTCACTTCATAACATTAATGACCACGGCATGACGTAGACTTGTACACCAGCTCGTAATTTTTTGATGTAAATTTTGATGTTACTAGGTGATCAAATAAGGCCATTTTAATATAATCATCAAGTTAAGAAGTTGCCATAAATATAGACACTTCCTTAATTGAAACTTTTTTAAAAGATTTTTTTATTCAAAATACAAACCACTCAGTATGAAGATACGGAAAATATCCCCGTACTGAGCATGCACAAGACATCATACAGACAAAATTGTTCAGTTGTAAGAACATCATGCCCTATGTGGGTTACTGTACTGTAATATTATATTGATTGTTTGTTTTTAGGTTTGCAAAGTAGTTTGAATCATGAAAGGGGAACAACATCACTGTCTCTGATGTTCTCCTCATTTATGGTTTCATCTTTGCTTTTACCTCCACTTGTTATGAACATGATTGGGTGTAGAAAAACTCTGATGGTTGGTTTGTTTACTCATGCAATATACATAGCAGGTGAATACTTTTGAATACCGGTAGTTGATATTTATTGACTGTTTAACTAAACAATTTTCTTCAATCTTGTTTTTGTCATGCCGTGCTTAGCATCACGTATGACCAGCTGCTTGCTGAATATGAAGTGCACTTCCGGACAGTCTTAGTATGTGTCAAAATTGAGTTTTCGTTCTATTTTATTTTTTGTGTTCAATCCTCTTCTGAAGTTATAATATATATTTGTCTTTTTAACAGACTGATATTATTATTTAAATCTAAAATACTTTTCTCATATTGTCATATTAAATATTAGGGCAATTATCACTTCGCAGTTGTTTTTATATTCAAAACATTTAAATGTTGAAATCTTAAACATTGTTAATGTCATACCAGCTTTAACTCAGCAAAAACAATGCAATATGCCACTGTATGTCGGTGTATAATATATATTGTGTGTGTAGGTGATGTATTGTATAGGCTACTGTATATTCCAAGGATTAGTCGTAGCAATTGCAAACAAAGTGCTCAATGCATCTAGCAGAACTAATACAATTATAGATAATCTGCACTGACTAAGGCATGTGCTGGGTCTGCTACTATTCGGTGAGTCCGATTCGGTGAGTTCCTAACCTCTAACCCCTAACCCTAAAACGGCAATGATAATTAGGCTACGGTGCCCAATAATTTAAAAAAAAAATTAAAAAGATCCCCCGTTAAGGGATCGGACTCACCGAATCGAACTCACCGAATCGGACTCACCGAATCGGACTCACCGAAACGGGCCATTCCGTCATGTGCTACCTAAGATTTCATGCTAGGTACCTAACAATCATCAGGTGCGACACTTATTCAAATAGAATTAGTGTTTCTATTTGAATAAATGTTACACCTAATAATTGTTTGGCCACCTAGCATAGCCAGTGTAGACTTTGTGTGTGTAATAAGATAACAGTATCAGTATATCATTATAGAGCATAGTTTGCATTGCTTCAGAGTAAGCTACACAGATTTATCTGTCTAGATAAAATAAACTACAGCATATTTTGCTTTTATGTTTCATTTTTTAAAATTTATTTTGTAGCCAACTTCTACCCACAGCCTGGGCTTTTGTATCCAGCTTCAATCATACTTGGAGTTGGGGCTGGTCTTCTGGCCGCTGCAGTAATTGTTTACATCATCAGTATGTCTGAAGCATATGCAAAGTTGAGTGGCAAAGCACCCAATCACTTCACCAAGTTGTTTTTTGGGATTGGATACGCATTTTCAAATTTTGGATCTTTTTCAGGCGCATTGGTTATGTCTGCTATTTTGAAATCATATGATAGTGCGAAAAACGTATCTAATGAAAGCTACAATTCTACTGTCATTGCAGTTTTAAATTCAACTGCAATTGGTCGTACTTTCACTGAAAGCAGTGAATCCTTTGATACGACTCATCCAAACGTGATTGATGAATGTGGGTTGTATTTTGACATGGAGAAAACAGAGAAAGACCAGCAGCGCGCTGTGCCTTTGAACACTCAGTACATGCTGCTTGGCTTGTATGTTATTCTTGGTAGCGTGCCAGCATTCTTATGTTTTTTTATATATGATTGTGAAAACATCAAACTTGATACCAAAAAAAGAAAGGAAGATGAAGGGAAAATGTTGGATCATGGAGATGGTTCTGCAAACACATCCGACATGGATAAATGTGATCAATGTGATGCAATAGCAAGCGATGGTTTGAAAGAAAAGTCCGTCTTTTCATTGCTGAAATCTACAGTTAAACTACTAGTCAAAGACAAGGTAGCTCTTTTAGTGATCAGTCACACTATACATGTTGGTGTTCTCAAAGCGTTTGCTCGATCCGCTTTCAATGCAGCTTGGATCACTTGCTGGTTAGGTAAGTACCTTTTGCTTTTATTACATTCAATCCAATCTCCAAATACCAGCCGTTTGTCTGGGTATGACAAAAAAGTTTTATAAAAGTGCTGGCTGGCAGAGGTGGGTGACTTGGTGTAGCACAGCTGTTTTGTTTCACAGCTTTGGAAATCGTCAAACTAATAAAATAATGGCGTAACTCACTTTTTGACGAAATTGAGATATTAGTGTTTTGTAGGTCCCTAAAATGTAGCGCATCTGTCACATAATTTTCTAAGACCTACGTTAACGAGAAAGTGGTATTTTCGTAAAAATGTCAAATGGCCTAACTCAAACGCATGACTTAGGCCATTTTACAAATCGTTTTAATCGTTTGCTGGAAATAAAGCTTTCCTCCAACGACCAACAGAGCAGATGGTCAGAAGACGACGACCTAAATTGTACAGAAATGGACTTCCACTTCATCACAAGTCTAGACAATTAATTTAGCACAAACATTTATGTTTTTTTCTATTCTATATATCGTAATTGGCCATTTCCAAGTAACTACCCTACTTAAATCAATCTGTTTTCTTTTTGTTCCTTTGAGAAGCTTCATTTTCCTAGCACTCTGGTAGTGCGACTTATCACCTCACACTGTGATACAGGTCAGATATTCTCAATGCACCGTTTATCGGAGTCTTCTTGCACCCATGGCAGGTTTTGTAGAAAGCTGTTGTTGGATACTTAATTAATGCTCAGCTTAATATCACACTTAGCAACTTTATAAGCTCATTGCTGATTCTTCGCCATCATTCTTGAGTTTCATTGATGGGAGAAGGAGAACATAGGAAAACATAGATTTCAACACGTTTGAATTGACTTTTATGTGTAAGTAAATGTGCTAAAATGGGAAAAGTGGAAAATCACTTTTTGGCGAAATTTCTCAATGACTTGCCTACTGTAGATTCCCATTACTGTAGAAAGGTCACAACATACAGAAAGAAAAAATTCTTGTACCCTGGAACTACCATAATCCAACTTCATCGGCAATACAAAGAGCTTGCTGAATCATCAGGAATACAATCATTGAGCACGGCCTATTTTAGTGAAGTATTTCATAATGAGAACTTCTCCGTCTTCATCGTCTGCTCCAGCTCGTGTCCGAGCATTCGTTTATCTTCAAATTGAATTTGGCTTTGGATGGAATGTCGTATGTGGCTTTGGAGGCCCAGTCTATGATGAAAAAGACGTGGGCAAAAGGCACTGGGAAACGATCATCATAGATCCGCCGCCAATGTGTGAAACCGGGCTGGAGGCTTCCCACTCTACCAAGCTTGCCCCCGTTACCCGTGATATCATCGCCATTGGGATTTGTTTGGTCCAGGTCCAAATTGAGACAAAGGCCATTCGCTTGTATGGTTGTCTAAGGTGGTCGTAACTACGCGAGGGCTACGCACACTTTCTTGGCCAGCTCCATGTCTACTGCGGTCCAATAAGATCGAAACGTGCAGCTTCAGGGGAACTGGTTACAACGGGTGCTGGGTGCTCTGTTCATACCACGTAAGGATCAGATTGACGTGTGTGTTTCATTCAAACACAGTAATATTACCAAGGAACAATACGATGACCACATCAAGTTGAAGAATGAAGCTCGAGCTGAGAAGACGAAAGACAAAGAGTCCGCTAGCACAGTAAAGTTCGTATAGACAATGGATTCACAGGCTGTACTTCTGTGTCCCAAAACTAAGGCAAGCAGTATGTACTATAAAACCAAGCTGCGCACTGCGCAGGTACACAATTTTACACTATTCAATCTTGAATCAAAAGATGCTTATTGCTCTATTTGAAATGAAACAGAAGGTGATTTACGCAGTGTAGTATTCGCTTTCTTGCAGTTTAATCATTTCGAACGGGTAATTTTTTGGAAGCCCCGGTCTGGAGGAGATAGTTATTTGGAGTGATATTTGGTGTGGATTCAAAATAGAAACTCTGATGTCTCTAGTGCCTACTGTGCCCTTGCATGGAAGCATGGCATCACTATTACTGAGAAGTACCTCGTGGCTGGTCACACTCAATTGGAGTGCGATAGCATGCACAGTGTACTATAGAGCGAAAATTGGTAAACAACATTTTTACAATGAATGAATACGAAATTATCATCCAGAATGCCAGGATCAGACCGCATCCCAACAATGTACAGAGGATGCAACACAGTAATTTTATGAAAATCCATGGATGATACTTGTTGAGTATCAGACCTGGAAAGAAAGCTGGAGATCTGTTCTGGAAAGCGGTTCATGATCTTAGAGGCTTGAATCATGAAAGCAGTGGAAAGGTATTGTACAAGGTCCCATTATCTGAGGCTGCACAGTGGGAGGATCAGCCACAGCGGTCACAAACCAACTTAGGCGACACTACAGTACATGGATTCCTATTTTTTAAGCCATCTTCCAATCAAATTGAGGAAGTACAATGATCTCCAACATATGAAACGTATGTTATGCCAACAGGGTGCCACTCCTTCTTTGATAATTTGCCTCATCACTGATAATTTATTCAGCTTGTCTTGCCAACTCTGAACTGTTCTTGGGTGAAACATGCAGTCTAGCATGAAATATAACTCCTATCGTTAGACTGGAGTTGCTATTAGGGACTTTCCTGTTAATTCTAGTCGTATTATTACTGTTATTATGTCACCGTTAAAACACTCATATTGATAAACTCAAAATATCAAATGGCGCAAGTCATGACTGTGCATTCAGAAAATGGCCTAAGTCATCCCAGCACATTATGGGATGCAAGATGAAGCAAATCAAAGTATACATGCTCATGCTCATTGTACTTGTGTCGACATGCTATTTTCGTTTAAATATACAATAAATATGATAAAAACAACCGTGTAGACAGTTTTTTTCGATTATCTCAAAACAAGAAAAAATGAGTTACGCCATTATTTTATTAGTCTGACGAAATGATATGTAATTATTTTGCAAAAACACAGTTTAAACAAATTTGTTTCCATCGTCATTTCGACCTTGCAAGGTACTTGAGTAGTCAGTACAGCCTCCAGTGTCAGCTTATGACATATAGCAGCAGAACGCCTGCTCGTTTCAGCTGAAGTTGTGAGAGTGGTAAATTGGTAATGCGTTTTATTCCATCGACGTGTAACGATAGCATCACACTTTTTTGATGTGAATTGTAGCGGAAGCGATGGAGCGCCACTTTCAAAGTAGCAGTTACTCGCTCACCTCCGAGTATCCACACTTGACGTGTGTTAATCGTTAATTTTGCTCGTGTTTATTTAGTTATTATAGTAGGCTACTACATTACGAACCAAAGCACATTATTAGTTCATAAACCTATCAATAAATCTACCCTTGGTTTGCCTTGTGATACAATATTAAATTGCTTTTAAAGTAATTAATGGTTTATGAGTTTATAAGTATTTGGGAAAGAAATGTTGACTTTGCTAATCCAATTTTATTTGAAGCGAAACATTCATTAACATTACAAATATTATTTATTTCAGGCATTGAATATGTTGGCTACGTAATGGCGGTGTATTCCAGCGTTCTTGTGATCGTAAGTTTCTTATCTGGCTATATGCTGAAGGTGCTGTCGTTCAAGTCACTGTTTGGTCTGGTCATGTTGCTCGAAATATTAACCAGCGGTATATTGTACTTTTGGAAGCCAGGGCCAAACGACACGTGGATGTTCTTTGCCGTTATGGGTCTTTTTGCTATCTGCTATGGAATCGTGAAAACACAAACTCCAAGTGCGTATGACAAATTATTTATGGACCGCAGGCCCCAGGGAGCAGCTCTTCAAGGAGTGGTGGAAGCTATTGGATTGTCATTGATGTTTGGTTTATCTGGGACTGTGTATCCTCTCACATCTCTGACCTGCTTCTGCGTAGTTTGCATCCTTGGATATGTTTTGTTCTTTGTCGGAAGCTTGATCAGAGACAAGGAGTACAGATACTGGAACTGTTTTAAGAAACCGATGACTGTTGAAGCAAACGCAGCTGACACTGATAAACTAGCAAATCAAGTTTAAAGTTAGAAGATTTGTGAAATATGTGTCATATAGATGTCTCCCTTTTCAAAAAAATGTCTGCATTGCACCATGGCCACCTAAAGATGCGGCCTAATTTGTCACATTTTGAAGATTTTGATTACCACTACTGCTAGTGTTTGACTGATATTTTCTGAGATGTTTTTACTTCTTGCTGTCTCTTAATATCAAAGCTTTTTGTTGCCTTGGGGAAGCAGTAGCAAATGAGAAAAATAAATCGAAAAACGTTCAATCAGACTGTTTTTGAAAAATGAACAGTCTGACTAAAATCTACGAAATCAAATTGTTTTTGTTTTTCAACATCTGATGATGTTAAAACCTATAGTGTCATCTGGGAAAAACAATAAAGAAGGCGAAAAAGTATTATTTTTAGAAAAATTCATTTAAACAGTCGCCCAAAGTTGGCAAAATTTGGAAATTTCTGCAAAATGTGACAAATCAGGCCGTATCTTTAGGCAGTCATGATTGCACAGTGCACACATTACATACCTCGAACACCCCAACTGCTAATATCATTAAAAATGATTTTTACAGGTGAATTAGTAGTCTACACACTAAGTTTTTTTGTCTGTTTATTTGCCAGAAATAGTTTATCGGTGTTTTTCTGTTGTGGTTTTCATTGGTAAGCTGCGATATGTTTTCTATGTCATATGATTGCATTTATGCTGGAAACTTAAGGAGCTAGATACAGCCCAGAAGACGAGGAATAACGTTGTTGGTTTGCAACTTGCAAGTATTATTTCTTGGAAATTTCCGCTTGTTGACTCTAAAGCGCGTGGACTTTGCGCTTGGTATTCAAGAAAAAATGTCTTGTTTGTTCATGGACTATGTACTTAGATTAAAGTTGCTGAAGTGACAAGAAGTTGTAAGGTTTTGTCTTGGTGAGTGATTGAGTGAATGCCATAGCGTCATCATCTTCCTGTTATTCTGCATTAAAGAGAACACATTTTTTGAAACAAGAAAAGTTCAGAAATTTTTCACAGACTAAAGCCATCTCTTTGCCTTCTTGCTTTATCTTTAAAAGATTGTTTAAACTAATCTGTTGTTCCCCCGAAAAACTTTTTTTCTTTAGATCTGCTACTCAGGCAGTGATTTTCAAACCGTGTCCGTGTCTCGCGACACCCTTGTGTGTGATTTTCATTTTGCAGGGCCTTGCAAGAAACTCACACAAAAATAATTAAACTCAAGCAGGCTTTTATTAGAGTGCAGAAATCACATGTATTATCTTGAAACACATGTTAAGGGATTTCCTATCGCTGGCTCGTGAACCTATCTAGCCATTTTTCCTGATACGTCACGCTGAAAAAAGGTTTGAGAATCACTTCACTGTGTACTGGACTCAACCTTTCGCTTGTGAAAGAAGTTGTGGGCTTCAAAACAACGCTTTCTGTAGGCTTCAAAGTATTTTTTTTACCGTCGGCTATATACTCTCCCTACTCTGTCACCCATCCACACCTCACTACACTTAAATAAGTTTTTTGTCTGCTCTCGTTGTTGCTGCAGAATGTAGATTGTACATAGATAAAATGTTTAAAACTGAAGACGTAGGACGACACGTTTGAGGTTTTAATGTGCATACATTTACATTATTGTTAAGTGTGCAATCACTGATCACTGTGCAACACAACTTGCTCTTGTGTTAAAAGATTTAAGGAAATACGTAGCTAGGCAATACGGTAGAGATCATTTCCGGTAATTTTTTGCTGTTTATGTCAACCATTCGTTGCTCGTTGTATCCTTTTTTTAACTTTTCTTTTTCGAACATGAAAGTTTGTTTTGTATGACGCTTCTAAAAGGTAGTTAGTTTTTAGAGAAATTGTTTCATAGAATGTGTAGTTTTGTGTGTCGATGACTTGCCGTAATGCTATTCAGTATTTGCGGGTCACGACTTTGAAAGTTTGGTGTTATTTTAATATCTCTAAAACGAATAGGTCGGAGCAATGATATCGATATTTATTTCATATTGCTAAGTGGATCTAGCATCCCTTTACTTTATGGATTCACTGAAATGAGAGAAAATGTATTTTCCATGCGCTGTTATATTGTCGTCACCACAATGATAGTGGTCGGCCATGGTTTTTACTGTCATGTCATTGTGTTCATGCATCTCTATTTCATGAGGATGAACAAGCATAATCTATTTAGTTGCATGTACTAACCTTAATGGTACCATGTGCCAATGATGCAAACATAGATTTTCGTGATCTCGACAATACAGTTAACCTCATTAACATTTCAGCCGATCCTACATTATTAGTCTTTGCGGTAAAACGACGTTTGGTTGAATTAAATCCTATGTAAATGTAATTGAATTTTTGCTGTATGCTCACAAGCTGAATTTCGCTTCCCTTTCTAGCAACATTATCCTTTTTTTTACATCGCGTAAATATCGCTAGATGTTTCAAGGACATAAAAACGACAACCTTTGTTGATTTGCACTGTCAAATGAATTGTAAAATCCAAAATGTAGCGTTTTTTTATGTTTACAACTGTTCAAAACAAAAAAATACATTTCGAAAAGTTTTTGAGGACGTAAGGGTGTTCGAAACAAATCTTCGTTTAGAAGCAAATTTTTATTCATGATTTTGTTCCATTCCTAACCAACTTTCATGGAAAAAATGTGCATTTTTGTGTTTCCCCAATAAAAAATTTGTTTCCAACACGATTCATTGTTTCTTATTTTTGTGTAAAGGTTTTTGTTGTGTTTTACTACGGTGCGTGTTTCATTTGGTTCTCATCCAACGCCAATATTGGTTTCAAATTGATTTATATGTCGCCGGTTAACTTGAAGTGTGTAATTGTAACAAACACATTGAATAAATTTTTGTATGTGCCATGTCATATTACCATTCGTCAGTCGATATCTGGGTGCATGATTTCATTTTATTACGTAGCTTCACTTTTCTTCACACATTGTGTCGTGTTTACAACATTTTGACAATTATTATTGCATATCGCCACCATATCGATGTTTCATTGCATCATGAAGTTATTCTAAAAAAATGCTAAATTATTTCACATAGTTTCACAATTTGGTGTTATTTGTAGCTTTGGCAAGCGGTGTCTAAACATTTGTCTGTTTTTTCTTTTCCTCGCCGCCATGTGAGGTTTCTGTCAACAAAAGTGCGGACAATTTTCGGAAATGAATTTTCATTTCATATTTTTCGGTTTTGCTCAGTCTTTGTGCTGTTGTCTTTCGTGTAAAGTAATGGATACTAATACACAGAGAATACGTGTTTGATATTTTTTCTGATCAAGTAAGAAGAGAAAACCTCAGTTGAAAAGCATCGATTAGAGAAGGGGATATGATGCATGACATGATCAGGAATTTCATGTTTAAGCAACCTGCATCATAGCGGAAACCACGCTCTTGAAAGCAACAAAACCAATTGTTTTTACGTTTATTCAACGTCTTTAGACAATAGTAGCCTACTAATTTCGCTAGCAAAGATAGTAGTCATGCATTCATGTGCATTGTTGCAACCCACTTGTACGCTTTGCGTTAAAAACACTCTCTTTAACAGCTTATTTTAAAATTCAGCAAAAATCAACTGTCCGCCATGTAGCGCACTACCACCGCTCTAGGGAGATAGAGAGCGTTGGGTCGCAATCAGGCGCGGATCTAGGAGTTTTTTTGGGGGGGGCCCAGAAAATTTGAAAATGAATTAAAAAGAAAGAAAAAGATAAAACAGATATGAACAATCAGTGGTGTAGCCAGGAATTTCGGGGGTTCTGACGGTGGGGGGCCTCCCTCAGAAAATTTTGAAAAATAACTTTGAATTTGGTGCATTCTGAGAGCATTTTCAACAAAAATATGGGTATAAATATGTTTTCCTGTTGCTAATTCCTGGCTGAGATATTTGAATGTTTGGTATTGGCAAAACTCGCTCTTTTAATGCAGTTTCGCTTAAAATTAGGCAAACTTTGTTTTAGAGACATAGAGACTGAAAGCATCATTCTCAATATCGTGACGTCACACGCGTGCCAAAGGGGTTGTAGCCCCCACCCTTGGCTACGCCACTATGAACAATGATACTACGACATATACGATATGCTATAAAATAGACATTAAAACAGCCATGTTCATCAATAAATTTTGCTGGAGTAAAAATTGCTAAGCATGCAAAGTAAACTTGAAATCTGGTTTAAAGCCCTGTATGCAGTGTCCAGCATGACCAATTGGATATTTGTATGTTTGCAGACATATAGCCTACGGTAATTGATTGAAATTATGATGAAGACTAAAACTATAAAACAATTCAGGTTTCAGATTGTTTCAACTGACGTCATTTGGCTCAGCGTTGGTTTCAGCTGAGCCAGCTCCAACAAATGTTGCTATTAAAATGTATAATCGATGGATAATTTCAACCTTAATAATAACAAAAAATAATTCCTCCCCCCTCCGGGATGTTAAGTCCGCTGTGGGACTAATATCAGCTGTTTAGAAGCATGTCAAACCATTCAACAATTTCTCACAACATTTCGGGAGGGGGGGTGCCGGGCCTCTTGCCCCCCCCCCCCCATAGATCCGCGCCTCATCTGTTAGTGATTCTTTTCTCTGTGCTTGAGAAGATCAAATTGTTTTCATTAAACACAAAACAAACTGAAAGATGGAACACCATTACAAACTCAAAAACAAGTTAAATATTTAGCTAAAAGTTTAATGAACACGAGAAATGAGAATGACCCATTCGACTTTCTTATGAAGGTTGCTTTCTACTGTGTGTAGTCAGTTAGTGCACGGTATTTCGTCTTTTGTTCCCGTATTGCGAGGGTTGGACATCAGCAGATTTTGATCAGGCTTGATGGCGGCTTTCCACGTACTCCTACAAGATTCCCCTTTCGGAGGTACCAGGTAATGAAATATTTTAGGGATGTAGCCCAGACAGTAAATCAGTCGCTTTTTACATTGATTCAACGTGTGCAGACAAGTTAGTCATTAGGGTTAGATATACCCAAACGGTAATTTATTTACCGATTAAGCAGATCTGCTGATTAAGCAATTTATTTTGCCGTCTACTTAAATTGAAGCTGTGACGGAAATATTTGACGGTATATTCTGCGATATCGTTTCTTGCACTAGTTGCAACATTTATCTAATGAAAGTAAAAGCAACAACAAACAGGTTGATCTATTGCTTCACTGACGTTTTGCGCACCACGACAATGCGCATTCTCAGAGCGAATAACATACAAAATTAAATTTACAAAGTTATATATAGGCTACTGCAGTGCGATTGAAAAATGGAGCACGAAACGTCAGTGAAGCAATAAATCAGCCTATTTATTGTTGCTTTTACTTTCATCAGATGAACGTTGCAACTAGAAATGATAATATCCTGATGAACACCCAAGTTTTTCAGTACTCTATGATGGGCTATTTATGCTAGTAAGTTATTGTAAATAGGCTAATGCAGAATGTTTTTCACAAATGGTTGAAGTTGGTTGACTTTTCATAATGTAGGCCAGTGGCGTCTGGTGAGTCCTGCAAATGGGGGTGCTGTGGACTCCCGTGGCCTATGTCACTTTACATTTTGGATGTAGATACGTTGCTTATTGCATGACATATTAAATTCAAGCAGTTTTTTTCGAAAGATGGGAAGTAGACCTATCCTAAAAAAGTATCAGTTTTTCTAGTGCCTTCCTATTTGCGTTCTTCTGTAACTAACATATCACTAATCAGCGAAAATGTAAACTACTAATTGGTATATTGCGTAACATTTTCACAATGCGAAAAAACGTTCATGGGAGTGCTGCAGCACCGCAGCACACACTAGCGAGCCGCCCATGTGTAGGCTATGTTCGTGTTGAAAAGTTTACAATTGATGAAAACAAACCTTTCAAAAGATTTATTTAAGTTATTCAAATCCAAGGAGTATTGAGAAAGTGAAAGTAGCCTAATGTTGGTAAACGTTTGATAACGTACGGTATCAAAGCTGACGAACTTTCAACTTTATTGATTTTACAGAGCCCTGTTTTGTATTTATTAAAATCATTGCTGCTTTCAGTTTCAAGTCTCCAATAGAATACCCTCACGCTAATGGAACTGTCTAGTTTCAATGTTTTTGTTACGTTTCAGTATTAGGCTATTCTATTATGCTAGGTATGGTAGGCTATGACCGCAGTAACGTAGCGCCTAAAAGGCACGAGGGGGCACGTGCCCTCCCAATCATTATTTTTTTTTCACAACACTGGTTTGAAATTTTTTGAATTATAAATTATTAGATGCTGAGAGGTCCGGTTAACTTAAATTGCGCAATTCGTGCACTTGAAACTTTTCTGTTTTGAAAACTCGGATGCCAGTTAAGGAATTAGCAGTGACATGCCAAGAATACGTCACTGATGAAGTTGCTATTTTTGATTTATACCTGAAGAAATGAATGAAACTGTTTTTGTCAGACTACCAAAGAAATCCAAAGCAAAGAACTGCAGTGACTTTAGAACATTAAGTTTGATCAGTCATGTACTGAAAATTTTGTTGAAAATAATTTTGTTAAGAAATCGTAAAACGATTGAGACTGAGGTTAGCATGACTCAAATTGGATTTATGACTGGTAAAGGAACACGAGAGGGTATACTTAATTTCAGAACAATTTGTGAGAATTACAATGCAGTTAATAAAGATGTGTATGCATGTTTTATTGATTATGAGAAAGCATTTGATAGAGTTAACCACGAGAAACTGATTCACTGTTGGGTAATATTGGTATGAATGGCAAAGACTTACCCTACGTTTTGTTGTCAATTTGTACTGGAATCAAAAAGCCTTTATTCGCATGGAAAAAGATTTGTCTAAAGGAATTGATATCAAGCGTGGAGTAGCCAACGCCAAGGATGTGTACTCTCCATCTTTTTCATTTGTAGCCTAGCCTATACAGAAGTGATTTTTCGATGATATGAAATGGGTAGCCTAAATCTTTGCGGTTTGAACATAAAAAATTTACGATGTGATGGTGGAATGACACTTTGATCCCGAATTTCCACGTTGGCGTATTTATCCAACTAAAAAAAGATTTGTGACAACCTGGTCCAACTAATTCTAATCTAATTTAAATTCTACTCTAATTTGTAAAAACTTGGGTAGCTCTAATTCTGATCCTAGTCTAATTTGTAAAAGCTTAAATTAGGCTACTCTAATTCTAATCTAATTTCGAAAGGCTACATAAACGCTAGTTGCTGTCCACGTCTGAGGCATACACGATTGATTTTTTTTCTCTCGCGCTTGTTTTTTTTTTATTGCGCGCTTGATTGCGACAAGCTGGTGAACAACTTAATGGCCCAAGCATCTCACCAACTCATTAGAAGAAATTTTAAGTCAATCGAGTTATGAAACTTTCTTATCGTGTTTTATTTTAAGAACTAAATTAACCGAAACATGAATATACTGCTCAGTGCTCACGATCCTAAATGTGTAATAAATGTACCGTAAATCTATTTAGGCCTGCAGTAAAGGTGTCACAGGAAAAAAAATTGTTTAGTAACTTCATCACCGAGTGCACGATCGCTAGTAATTAAGAATTTTTCTAGTCGATCACAATCTATGAGAAGTTGGCCACCCCTGGACGCTAACGTCGTTTTGTGAAAACGCCGTTTTTTGAAACTAACAAACTTCTATGGTATGCTTATGCTTTCTAAGAACTGCTTTCCATTTAGCGGCATCTAATGAATGGAATAATTCTCCGGCAACAGCACTTCAACAATCGGAAACTTTACTCTGTCAATCTCGGTTACCGGCCCTGCGTCAAGAGCTTTTAGCCCACATTCTACAAGTATGCGAAACTGCCAGGAATAAGCTATGAAGGCTTTGCCAGTCTGAGGATAAACATTCGAAACCAAACAAGGTTAAATTTGTCAAATTTTTTGGAGGGCAAGCCTTCCATTTCGTTTTAGAGATTTACTTCGTTCTGATTTTGGTGCCCCCACTTTTTATCCGGATCCCGCTCCTGTCTCAATCGCTTGAATTGTGATGACAATGGCTTCTCGCTTTCTTGCGCAAAACAACAAACAACAGTAAGTAGCTACTCAGTGGTGAAAGGTAAAAAAACTGTAGCCTATTAGAATATGCATTCAAACTAGCCTTTCGTTTTCCTAGGCATTCAATTTTATCTGTTCAATTGATACTGTAGAAGAAAGTCGAAATATATTGCAAGACATATCAATAATTAATAGCAAACGCATAAATATTTTAAAGCACTTTTTGCACTTCTTTGAATCAAAACGGAAAAAAAATCTTTATATTAAACTGATTTCACATAAAAACCAATGACGATTTGTCTGTGAAAGTGATGTACGCTTGCAGAATTATTGTAAGATTGTGACCGCAATATAAAAAAAATCGGTTTTTACGTTTGAGGAGGTTTCGTCAACACAAAATAGACTGACAACAGGAAAGTCGATTTCAATCCATATGCTACAGTGTCAATCAAGACACAATTATATTTGTTCTCAAAGGCTTACTGCTTTGTGTCATATGAAATTGAGCGTTAGTATCTAAACATCATTTTAGTGCCAGTGATGAGCAAAGCAAAATAGCTAATATGCAGGCTTTGGCTTCGACACAACTTCATATTAGGCCATAAATGCGTTTAGTAGGCCATAGTCGTCTGTAAGTAACCCACCTATGCTAACGTTAAGATGTTGAAATGTTGATCTCAACTCAGAACTACAGCAGGTTTTCGAATTTTACCGTAAAATAGGCCTATTGACTACCTTGAGCATGGCCCATGTAAACCATCTTTGGTAATTAATTATCGCCTTGAAGTTGTTTTTGTGCGATAACACTGGGCAACATTTTCCAACTTATTTTTTATTCCTTGCTCGTTTCAAGTTTACTTAGACTAATGTGGCCATGCTGAATTCAAATCTGGTGTTAGATTTTTTCTAACACATCACGTTTTTGAGATATGATAATAAAATTACCTTATTTTTGCCAAAAGTGGAAGACTTGGCGTACCGTTTACCACCAACCTATGCAGTGCAATAGTGAAAGGTTAGTGTTAGACAGGCCAAAATAGCTTAAATAAGGTTACTGGACAAGCATTGCCATAAGCTTTCTTAAATCTTTGTTATTTCATGCAAAACATTGACAGGGGGGGGGTCAATTATACTTTTAGCGTCACTTTTAGCTTGATATTATTGTTTTGTTAATAATGTTGTTTCCAAAACAAATTAGTATCAAAATTGTAGTTTGTAGATGTATTTCAGCTATTTATGCACTCCATGGCCTGGATTTCTGGATGTAGCACAATATGAATGTGTAATAAACGTAACGTCAAACCTTACACTTTTGGCAAAAGTAACAATTTGCTGTTATCGTTTCTCACAAACCTGACGTGATAGGACAAATCTGAGGTCAGATTTGGAATCAGCATCCCACAGTTAGTATAAGTCATATATTTTCATTTGAGGAATAAATTTGATGTTGCCCAGTGTAATCGGGCATTATTGATCTAACGAAAGGAGACATCTGACAGCCATACAAACGATGTTAGGATAGTCTTGTTTGGTTCTTTGTCGTTTGTTTGGTGAACATGAAATGCGATATAGTCTATGTTACATGTCTTGTGGCATAAGCCATTTCAGCGCGCTCGTAGGCCTACAGTAGAATAATATTTACCTTAAAATTAAGCTAAGCTACCCACCATGGAAAGACGTTTTTTTCAGAGCCATGTTGGAACTACGGAACCTACCAGTAGAATAAGTCTACATTCTAGCTAGAGCAAACCACGTTTTTAATCAAGCAGCATGTTAAAACAATGTGAATGAGATTACCTTGTTGTCAATTTGCTAGCCTACACAGAATGGAAATCATGAGGTATTGCTTCTGCTTACCATTCAGCTTAGTTTCAAGCAACAACAAACAATTATCTCACTCGAAGCAGCTGTTGCGTCTGTCACCGTTGCCAGTGAGCAAGCGTTTACTACGTAGGCTACTGGCAATTCAAATTGCCGACACCATCGCAGCTGATGGTTTAGCAAGTTGTAACCTGGAAGAACAGCATATTAACATCACTGGAAAATACTGCGAGCAAAAGAATTCACAACGAAAGAGTAGCCTACGCTACAAAGTTACTGAAATGAACCGAAACAGCGTCCAATCATTATGAGAAGGGCCAAACAACAGTTCTTGGCAAAGAATAAAACGCAAAGTAGTGTAGTGATAACAGACAGGCCCGGATTAAGGTCAAATGGGGCCCCTGTGCTAATAAATTTTATGGGGGCACTTACCAGCTTACGTGGAGCGTAATAGAAGTAAGCTGGTTTTGCTTGCAGAGGAAACCGAGCCTTGCTTAGGTAAGTTAGATAACTTTGAAATAGCACGTGATCGATGATTAAATAAGCATGTGCAAATTAAGTCAACAATGTTTACGTTATAATGGATGCAAAATCACACACATTAAATCAACGAAACCGTGCAAGGGAAAGCATTGTAGCAAGGGACCACTGTTAGTAGGCCTACTGCACACTACACTGCAAATTGCAATGAAAGGTTATTCTGAGTTTCTATTCTAAACTGCTCTTTCATTCACTACTAACTACCAATAGGATTTAGAAAACTAACATGAAATTCAGTCGAATGACTTTTTTCTGGCTTTCTTTGCTGCAAAGTCTGTAAGGATAGCATCAAAATTGAGAAGTCGCAGTTTATCACACTCTATGCTGAGAAGGCTCAGTTTAGCCAACCGCTCTTGTGTCATTGTAGACCGAAGTACGTTTTTGATTCCTTTCAACTTAGATAATGATCTTTCTCCAGAACAGTTAGTGACCATCATACAAAGAAACAATCTAAGAATTGTTTCTACATTAGGGAAAGCAGCTTCAACTTTGTCATTCTTTATTATCTGGTACATGTTTTCATGACTAAAACTTGCTTTATTTCCATAAGCCTTTTTAAGATACAGGTAGAAATTCAAAAGTTCATCAACAAGACAGAGATCAACATCAGTATGAAATTCTTTGGTTAATTCATGACACTCTGTAAAATCTGTTCCTTTGATGCATGAAGATCAATTAAAAACGAGAAATTCTTAGTAACTCTTTTGTACACAGTAGCTCTTCTGCTTAAATAAGAGCGAAGAGCATCAATCACTGGAATAAATGATTTTATCCTAAATTTATCTCTTGCAGCAGAAGTTTCTAGCAAGTCTGCAGTTGCATTTACACTGTCATCATCAATGCGCGGTTGTCTTCGCACGGTGCGCCTTTGGTGAAGAGACTTGTAGCCTACTGTACTCCAGGCAGAGTAGTCTTTGCTTTTTTCTCAATTTCATCGAAATTTTCTCTTTCCGTGGATAGAAATTGCTCGAGTCAGGGGCGCCGGAAGCGGGGGAGCAGGAGGGGCAATGGTGCCCTTTTATGGTCATGTAAGCTACTTCACATTTTGCAATACGATATAAAAATTTCAGCTAGGCTATTTGCTTTTACCCTAATTAGTAATTATGATTTGATTTGATTGAACCTTTATCCTCGGACTGGGAAAGCTTCTTGCAGAGCTTAATTCTGGCAGTTTCGCATACTTGTAGAGGCTTTGAATCACTGACGCAGGCCCGGTCACCGAGATTGGCAGAGTGAAGTTTCCGATTGTCAGTGATGTAGCCTACGCGCATACAAAAAATATTGACGCCGTCAGCGTAAACGCAAACGTTCGAAAATTCATACTCCGTATGCGTCAACGTAACTTGTAAAAACAGTTGGCGGCGTCCGCGCATGACTAGCGTAAACTAATTTTGTTTGCTAGGTACCAAACATTCACACGGTATAAACCACTCGAAACAAACAAGTTTTATTTTGAATTTCCACGAAGATACACAAGCATCTGAAAGTGTCCATCTGACATTTTGCTGTGTTTTGGTTCTAATATGTCTTTGCCCATTGAAAAACATTCTTTCAACTGCAGCGCTGGAAGGTATTGGCGTGTTGTAGCGAAAAAAAGACATTAAAAAGTATGCGTTGACGCTATGCGCTAAAAAACCGCGAAAACTTTACGGCGTAGCCTCAAGCGCAAACTATTCAAAAAATGTGGCCGCAAGCGTTAGTGTAAACAAAAAGTCTACGCCGCAAGTCTGCGGCGTAGAATTTGCGGCGCATACGTACATCTCTGCCGATTGTTGAAGTCTTGTTGCCGAGGAACTATTCCATCCATTAGCCTAGATGCCGCTGAATGGAGAGCAGTCCAACGTGCGTTGCTCAAGTGCACGCCCCGAGAGTCGAACCTAGCGCCGCTTTATCTTGAAGCTTTTTCGTTCCAGAAGCCACCAGCTAACCAACTGAGTTATCGGGGCGGACGTCATTTCTGCCACAACATCTCAAATTTCTGCCTCAAAATAATATTCACGACACAAAATTATGTATCACAGAGGTTAGCCTACATCATTATAACATAGCATGATGCCCTTCCGTGCCATTCTTCTTTGTATATCGGACACTTGTATCATTACTCGATGATGAGCTGATGGATGAGCATTATCGCCATATCTTAACTTAAAACTTTAAAAAAATTGGCCTTTCAGCAACAAAAGTGCCCTTTTTTCATAATCCTGCCCCCCCCCCCAGTCAAAAATCGTGCCGGCGCCCCTAGCTCAAGTGCATTGTATAGGTTTGCACATGTGGTCAATGATATCTCAGCATTTTGAAGAGCCGTACTTTACTTTGTGAAACTGCTGCAGCAAACCTGTCCAAAGATGAAGCATAAAAACAAATTCCAATTCTCTCAGTTTTTGCAAAAGATTTCGAGCTTGTAGTCTTGTATCACCCTTCTCGTTGTTGTCGTCATAGATGTGAGTGAGGGCTTCAGTAATGTAGGCATAATTTTCACAGACAGCAGTCGTCGCTTTGGCATGGGCCTCCCACACCGGGATTGTTAACTACATCCGCTTTTTCGTTCATTCGCAACATTAGAAGGGTAATTTTTTTTTTTATTTACAAAATAATGTATTTTTTATGGGTTATATAAAAAGAGTGAAGTTGGTTTTGAAGTAATTTAAAGTTTTTAGTTGAAAGCAAGCCAGCAGCAAAGCGTGAAAAAAATGTCAAATTGGCAATTTACCCTTCTAATGTTGGCGGAACAACGGAGTTGCTCGTCCCGGTAAAGCCTCCCAACATGTGTCGGATAAATGTTGCAAATTTTTTGAGCCAGGTGGCAAGCAACTTTTTAGTACTGCCCAACGTCTTGTAGAGGCCGAAAATACAAGAACCATATTTTTATTTCACGTGAAGGGGGAGATATATTGATAAATGTGTTACTTTTTTTAGACAGAGGGCCCCACTTTTCTTAATTTTTTTTCTTGAAAAAATTTTTCAGGAAAAATTTGTTATTTTATTTATTTCATTTTTAGGAAAAGTGGGGCCCTCTGTCTGCGGGGCCCCTGTGCTTTAGCACACCCTAGCACAATAGTTAATCCAGGCCTGATAACAGAGCTACTGCTTTGTAAATCTTTATACCCTTTCGTGGATCTATTATCAAATATTTGTGAACAGGGTTTTTCAAAAGCAGCTTAAACGATTTTGTATTTCTGATGGTGCAATATCGAGAAGGATTTTTGGCAGATCACAGTCACGATCATTGAGAAGCGGTTGAATGAGAGCTTAGATGTTTTGAATTGACGCTAAATCTAAACTTGTTTAACCCTTTGCTTTTCAACGTTTTTTTGGAAGTTAACTGCTCAAGGGGGGGCCGTTTTTGGATCAAATTCAATCAGCTGTTACGTGTGATCCGCTGGTGCTATTTCAACAGAAGTTGCACTGGTGTGAAAAAAAAATCATTTGTCTATAAGTTTAAAAAGTCATTATTCTAAAATTTTATATGTTAAACTTGATATTTCAACTTTTGCAAAGGTACCCAAAAACGACAATTTTGATTTAACTTGCCGCCTTTAATTACCGTGCTAATCTGATTTCATGCAAAGTTCTAAAGGACAAAGAGCTCGATCAGCCGCACGAAGTGTGTGTGCGGTGTGCCGACTCATTGCATTGATAAAGATTTACGACTTACGAGCAAATCTTATTGTAGGCTACTCATTAATTATAAAACAGTTACAGAGTAAGATTGTTACATGAATTTAAAAAAAAAAAAACTGCGTTGTTTTATATTTTTGTCCTAAACTAATGCTTTGCGAAACCCATGGCCAGCTTCTTGTTTTATGGAACCAAACTTCTCATAAGTAACACCTTGGCCTACTTGAATAGCTGTTTACATGTTCGTTTGTGCATTTTAGGTCTACTATTGAGTTTGTAGTATGAATATTTTTAGTAGAGAGAAGACAATTGAACAAGCTGTTGAAATTATCTGAAATTTCTAAGTTCAAATTAGGCGCTTTTGGAATTGTGGATTTGTGTCAAGTCGCATCACAAATATCATGCAGGCTTCATCATAAGTCATTTGGCTTACGGGTGTATATAAACATGACTCATGAATTACATCCACTAAAAATACAGCATTTACATCAACAAAGCTAAGTTCGAAGTTCACTTTTTATTGAAGATTGTGTCAATCAATTTGAAAATGCATTTATAGTCCGCCAGCGTCGAAACAATGTAACAGCGAAGTGAGGAACATGGGTAAACAAAGGAAATGTGAATTGTTTGGAACACAAAAAATACGCGTAAACGCGACAAAGCGATACAAGAGCAAGGCAGCGATTATGTTTCTGGCCAAAAAAAATTAACTTATGACTTGAAAGATAAAAATGATTATAACGAAGCTTCAAAATTTGTCGTAAAAAATATTGCAGAGATACAATAAACATCATCATTTTGTGCTAGACTGTGAGAAGACTTCCTAGATTCTTTTCAAACATTTGCAGGATTGGAAATTATTTTGTATAACTTTATATTGCCAAAAAATGGCTTCTTGGTTGATATAACTTGTCTACAATGTATAAAAAATTCTTAGGCCTACTACATTGAAGTAATGAAATGTTTTTTTTGTGATTTTTTCTGATGACGTTTTACAACATCCGAAAAGTAAAAATAATAATGATGAATAATTTTACATAACCATGGTTTGTAAACGCTTCACAAAAATTGTCGCGGAGACTTTACTGTTAGACGTAAAACGTTTGTAAAAGAAAACTGTCGGGTTACGTATTTATAATGTTTATTACGCTGTTATCGAGTTATAAACTGCCTTTGTTGTCTACCTTTGTGGTTGCCGGCCAGCTTAGAGCAGCATGCAAACTACGCGTTTATGGTATTTGCATCGTGTTATGATTCCCGCAAATTTTCCACAAGGTCTTTGTTTTTATCTTGATATTTTGTGCCTTTTCTGTCCTAAACTTGAAGTCACTGTGCAGCACAATCCACACCGGTTTTTAGACTCAGTCTTCACTGAAAATCTTTTGTGTGGTGCATCATTTCAAGTAGTGTCTTCCCCTGAACTGTTACACAAACCGCCCAGAACCAGGTTGATTATGAATATTACAGACGTTGAGTGGCAGTTATTGTATGTGTGGATTTATTAGCTGTCTGACTAAATTCATGCTAAAGTCGAGCAAATTCTGCTTTCGGGATCCCTGCCGTTATTTACGTTTTTTTGTTGTTGATAAGTTTAGGGAGCATTTTTCCAAAATAAATGAAGACATCGGTATTGTTCGTCACTTAGATTTAGTTTTCTCAGCATTGTTTATTCATTCTTTGATTCATTAGTTTATCCCACTTTTGGAATAATCGGATCGTTTATAAATGGCGGGTTTTCACAATAGCCGGTCTCTTATACATTGGCGCAACGTATTCAGATGTTGAATCAATGATCAAGAAAGCTGATTTGTTGTTTGTCTTATGTGACGCCGAGCATTATGCCTAGTCTACAATACAAAATATTTTGTAGTGAAGACGAGGCATTATCATCTTTTTTATTTTGCGCTCTTTGCAAAAACACACAGTGCTCTGTGAAACAAAAATGCAACACATAACAAGTAGGCCTAGGCGACATAAAGCAGCGAAGGGACATGTAGTCATCGAGTAAGCTGCTACGTGATCTCATAATTTTGAGCATATCTCACAATTACTGTTTGCAAAAACGCCATTTCTTCAGCTTCTTCCAAAAGCATTTGCAGTGATACATTTTCTCAATTGCAAGTTTTGTCAATGAGACTATTTCCATAGAACGTTTATTTCGAAACCAGGTTTTTCATGTCACTACTCACTACCTAAGAGAAGATTTCTTATTGTAACGCTTTTTATTCGTCAATGGATATTTGCTGGTTGAAACAACTGTTTTGAATAGTTTGTGGCCTACATTGATCGTAGATTGCTATTCTTCGTAAAGCTGATAACGTAAAAAACGTTTGCTATTATTGTTTCTAATTAACAACTTTGTGACCACTGGATTTTCTTTGTAGCATAAGAAATAACGCGCTTTGTATTATTGAGGTCAAACCAAACAAAGGAAAACAAGAGGACGTTTCTCTCTGCTCGCGCATATCGATGCACGAAGCAATTATGAGCTTATGGCTTGTTATCGCAATGTAATCCATTTTACGCTTTGCTGGAAGTTAGCCAGAAATAGCAAAAATTCACCAAAATCTTGAATTTACAAGAAAACTACACAACTTTTAGCATCAAATTTAGTATCATCAGATCCGCCTGAAAATTTTAGGAAAAGTCAAGAAAAACCAAGTGCATGGCGTTACTGTGCTTCAAGTAATCAACGGAAATATGAGGGGGGGCCAAATCTGGCCTCCCTTTGAGGAGCAAAGTGTTAAGCTTGATGGAAAGCATTTAGCATCCACTGCTGGTAGGCTACAGTAGCTTTCACTAAATGCTGCTACAAATTGACCTTCTCTTCAGTATATTGATGTTCAATGATATAGGCCACAAGGCCTACTGTTTAGTGTTGTCTTTGATTTTCGTTTGGAGCGAGCAAGGTTAAAAAGCTTTCTACGTAATAAGTTCAGTTCAGTTAGTTCAATTAGAGATTTATTAGTTGCTGCAAAAAGAAAAAAAATCTAACACAGTAAAACTGCTGAAAACATCACAATAAAAAAAGAAAATAGTAATAGCATCACAGCAGCGGGAGGCTGCGAAGTGACCATTCAATGTCTTCAAGCCAAGCAGCTATTCTCAAACTCATCATTGATAATTATAATTGGCTAATTGAGACAAAAATAAAATAAAAGTAAGTAAATATTAGTGAAGCTGTCCAAGAAGATAATAAGTTAAAAACTCAGGTAGCCATTTCAAGTCTGCTTTGTGATTTAGCATTTATTTCATAAATGTCAATAGTTTTCTTTTCGTTCATTCTTTTAAAAGTTATGAAGAAGGATTTGCGAATTTCAACTGGTATATTATTCCAAATTTTTGTGCCAGATTATTTTGTAGACCGTTGCAGATTAGTGGTTCTGTATCGACAATAACAGTAATCTAGATTAGTCAAGTTTCGAGTAGTCAGGTTGTGAATTTTGTTGCATTATTTAAAGTAGTTTTGAAAAGTTCCGGGTAATAAACTAAAACTAAACTGGTGCATAAATATAGCAATTTAAAAGTTATACAGGTCTTTTAACTTTAGGATAACCAGTTGTTTATAAAATGGTGTGAGCAACCAATCTGCCTTTCGTAACAGCATTGACTGCCTTAGTTATTTTGCAAAACGCCAAGCTTTCCAAAATTAATTTTGTACCGTACGCAAATCCCAAATTGTCAGAAACGATGAAGTATGTTAGATGGGAGGTCTCTACGAATTTTTATTTCTGAATTAGACGCAATAAAAATTACAAAAAAGAGTTGGTGCTCTTGCATGACTCTGTAGCCTATCATTTTAAAATTAAGTAGAAAAGATGGAAAACTGTTGTTGCGGGTCTGGACTCTGGCAAGCATACTGTCGTGTAGATTAGGCTACAGGCGAAACAAAACGAGGTAGCCTACTTCTCAGTTGCAGGTTGTAGGCCAAGCCTAGAAATGCTTCGTTTTGTTTCATGTGAAGCGTTTTTGTTTTATTTACATCTAACTAAACCCTATTGTGAAAAACTTTGTTCTAACTTTAAATGTTATTCCAAATAGCTTTATTTTACATTGAATGGCCTAAAACTTTTGTGAATCGTTGGATTATGGATTCAGAAACTCTCTTGAGAGGCATTCAACTCACTCAGACACAAATTGATGATCGACTTGTTCATCTCACACAACGTAGCAGGTACGTCATTATCGTCATTGAAATTGATTTTTTCAAGAGTAGACTATCTTCTGTATATCCTTCTATATATTATTCATGTTCCTTTGTAGATATATAGTGGCCTGGTAAGGATATTCTAACATAAACTACCTGAAAGATGACGTTTGCCTTGTTTGTCTTTTTTGTGTCAAAATATTTGATCCAGTTTTTTCACCATCATTAGTCATTACCAAAAGCTAAATTTACCACACATTTCCACAATTTTTTCTTTTTTTTTTGTTGCAGGCATGTTTTTTCATTTTTATTTTGAATTTTATCGCATGGCAAACATGAGCTTGCCTTGCCATCTAACGATAAAATTTTCAACTGTTAGTAGTCGTTAGGTTGAGCATCTGATTTACGCAATCAACCATCGAATCGTCTATTTGGATACCATTTGGACGGTGATGTCAAATTTCGTTCTCACTTAATTAATAATCATCAAATGTTAACTAAGATATAATCACATTGACCACATATGCACAGTGCCGGATTAACCATTAGGCAAAGTAGGCACGTGCCTACAGGCCAGTCAAAAATCCAGGCCACTTTAAAATTAGTAGAAATTTAGTCATGTTTTCAAAATAAATATTTTCTAAACTAATAAGTATTTATCTTAATAGCTCTATTTTTCCAGATGAATTAAAGGTTGCAAAAACGTTAAAAAAGACGAATTGAAACATGTTGCCACTTCCTTTTTGATGTTTTTAAAAATTCGCATTCCAGTTGGGTGACGCAACGAAACAAACGTGGCGTTGTGTTGTGTTAAGAAATTAGAAACAACTTTTAGACTATAAAGACTATAAAGAGCAAAGATGCGATGAAACAACAGCAACAGGAAGTGCCCTGAAGACGTTTAAAATGCTGCACACTACTGGTGTTTATAATGCATTTCCGAACACTGAAGTAGCACTTAGAATGTACTTGTCTCTAATGGCTACGAATTGCTCGGGGGAACGCTCGTTTTCACAACTGAAACGAATTAAAGACGTTAAACGATCAACAATGTGGCAACAGTGTCTTGGTACTCTGACACTTTTGTGTATTGAAAGCAATCTACTTCGTAAGATTGACCTCCAAAAACTAGTTAACGCGTTTTCAATCGCAAAAACGCGCAGTTATTTAGTTAGGCATATGACCAAGTTTTTGCACGGTACCCTGTGTTATCGTTGCAACAACGATCTTTGTGACAATGATTTGGCAACACTGATAATTCTAATTTTTTAGTTGGCAATCCTGATTTTTGGGCCACTTTTAAGATGTGCCTACAGGCCAGCAGACCCTTAATCCGGCACTGCATATGCATGCAAAGAACTTAAGTACCGCTTTTAAATGCAAACATCTAGAATTTGTTTTAATGTCTCTTCCATAGAATATCAGGAGCAGTACGTTGACAACAGAATTAAGTTACCGTATCTGTGTGGCCATATGCATTTGATTGTTTTAGGCATTTTCGATTGTGCAATCTTAAACGACTTGAAAGACTTCAGTTTCTTACTCTCACTGTAATAGCCGACTGAAAGCTTTGGAAAGCGTTCGGCATATGCGCGAAAGAATGTCGAGTCGGCGCCCATTGAGAACATGTGATCGTATCTTGACAATATACTTAGCCCTAATCATGTTCCTTACCCTCTCGTTTGTTCAAATCAAAATGTCGACCAATAAGGTGTAAAATAAAGAAAACGAGAATTTTTTCGTTCAACATTTAAACTAAACCTAACATTCTGCATTTGACCCTGGAAAAAAGTTTCTTCTTGACTGGTTCATGGTTGATATCTCAACGTCAAGTTTCCTTCAATCTATTACTTTTAGCGCAGTGTTGACGATAGGTCTTGATTCATCTTCTTAGTTCAATTTCTATCAAATTCAATCATACTGACTATCTCAAGATTAAAACATTTGTTTCTCAAATTTTTCACCAAACTCAAACGTTAATATTTACTAAATCAGCGTAAAAGGTGTAATGGAACACATTTCCTCTCTGTAATCATCATTTTGGCCTTGACGGGAAATCGAAATGTTACAATTATTGTACACCTCATGCCGTTTATTCGATATTACCAGAACAGATGCAGTGAATATAAACGATGTTTGAGCAATTCCAGCTTTGGTTGGACTTTGTTAGCCAGCCATTGTTAGCCTGCGTTTCAGTATCAATTTATGCGTTCTAGCCTACTGCAATCAAGTTGTTTATTTTTAATGCCTTTTACTATTGATGATGATTTCATATCTGCCGATGTATGTTAATTGTTAAGCAAAACGTCTGTATGGGAATTCGTTGTTGGCAAGCAACTACTGGTCTGCTGAAGACCGAAAACATTATGTGCAAAGCCAACTTCCTCTGTAATTTGACTTTGATGACTGTCGAAATATTGTTATCGCATTTTACTATGTTTTCATTAGCATATTGTTAGCATATCAATGATATAATATTTGCAAAGTATGCATTGTCGCTCAGTAACATCAGCTATAATAATTAATTAATCGCAAGGAAACAAATATATTGACATGCCAGTAGAAGAGACCATATTACATCATGACTTTACCTAAGTCTGGTTCTTTCGGTTATATTTTAATTGAAACTAGTTCTTTCGTTTAAAACTAGTTTTTGCTGTTAACTTTTAATTGTTACAAGACTTTAAAAGAAGTATTGGAGTAAATAAAAACTATTGTATTAGAGAAGTAGCTTTTTCTGAACCACCCATTTCAACAACAATTACATGTTACGGAGTATAATTGGCTATGTATATTAGCTCACAACAAAATGGATTAATACTCTAATGACAACGCTCAAGGCTATAATCATACAGGCGCAATTATTGAAATACAGCATGGTTGACTACGCTTTGTCCATGCCATCTCGTCAGGATAGCTTTGTAGCATCTACTATAACCTACAGGAGCCTCTGTGGTTTAAACAGACACAGGAAAAAGACAAACAAGTTTAACTTTCTAATGCCAAACTTTCCAGGTTAAAAGGGAAGAACGTGTTTTGTTGAGGTTTTATTGAGGTCAGTTGCGACCGATTTGGAAAGCATAAAGTTTTTCTTGTGTCAAAGCCTTCATCCATCCGTTGTCTTTTGAACCTCTCCAGTTTATAAATTCATGTTTTTGGCACTTTCTCTGCTCTCTTAATGACAAACACACGTTAAAGTTGAAGAGTTCTTCAAAAATAACTAAAAACAATTGATGTTTGGATTTGGAACAAGATGAGATTTATTTAAAAATAGAATGATTTCTGGAGCTTTTGTACAGTTGTCGTGGTGCCAGTATTGTGGCATGTTCTGTTGTTCTAGAAAAATATGCATACAAACGGGTTACAGAAAGAGGCTAATCGAGCACAAAACCAAAAGTTCTCAACAGTTTAACGCTCGTTTACTTTTTTTCAAAGTCTTTAAGATAAATTACCTGAACCAAATATTTTTGGATGACAGTTTGGATATTTATTAGGGTTTTTCGAAACTAAAATATGTCAAAATTTCTAAACATTTTGTTTCCAGTCAAACTTTCTTGACGTCGTTAAAAGGCAAACTAATTTTTCCTAATTTTGTTTCCTTGCAACTAACTTCTTTGGAAAAGATTTCGTTTTGTTTTGTTACAAAAAGTCGTGTTTTGAACAACCCTAACACTTGGGCTATCATTCAATTTATCTTTCCTGATTTAGTAAATTTAGCCTGTCATAAGGTAGTCTACATTTACTGTAATTTCGATCAAGATTCTTTCCCTAAGCAATATTATAGTGCTCCACTTCATATGCAGGCTAAGGCTTAGCAGTGTTAGATTTGTCGCAGAAAAACTATTTTTTATTGCCACATCTGTTAGTTGTATTGGAATTGTGTTTACACTCGCTACCAAAAGCTCAGTTATCCCATGCCCATAAATTTCGAGTGCTTTGGTATTTCCTATAGATTTAGTCGTGGTAGGCCAGCAAATTTTGAAAAAAATTTAAGTGTTGCGTAAAATCATTTTAGGGCACTGACGTAAAGACGAGATTGATCACGCAATCAACGCAAAAACACCAAAAAATACATTTAGTCAATTACGTGATTTGTATGTTGACGCACTCAGGCTTACGTCTGTTGGTGAAAACTTATAATTAAGTGCAACAAAAGGCAAGAAAACCTATTCTCGTATCCACTTTCAAAGGGTGTCATTGCGTGCCTTGTCAAAGACAATCGCGCAGGGGATTTCACCTCTCAGCCAGGCAAGCGACAGCCGACATTTGTATTTATTACCTGATTGTGCCAGTGCTTGCCAACATTTTTTGTCTTAGGACATCCTTGTATGGAGATAAACGTTATGTGGCACGTACAGAAACTTGAAAAACTGCTGAAATGTGTTGTAATATTATCCCATATGAAATCAGGGCCGGATTCAAAAGCAGACTCTGAACTTCCCCGCCAACGATACTGCGTATAGACCTATATTTCCTTACCAATAATTCCATTATAACTAGGGCCCGCTAAAGTCAATAAAGTCAAAAATGTTTAAGGACCTCGTCTGTCCACGAATCAAAGAATAAAGTTGTTTTCAGCACCTAGGGGAGTGTGTCTCAGAAGTTTATAGGTTAAAATAAAGTCAAAATTGATAATAAAGTCAAAATTTTCAATTAAGTCAAAGTTTGTCAAATTATGGCTTTTGACAAACTTTTTGTGTTTCTTTAGAGTAATTTTTGTCAAAATCCTGGTAGAAGCATTCTGAATCAGGAACTGCGACACAATTAAACCATATTAACCCATAAAAGCAGGAAATATGTCACAATGCCCACTTGGATCAGCAGTAACTTTTATCGGAAATTGTCCATTGTTTATTCATTGTTATATACGTATTGAAATAATTCTTAAAAAACACTTCCTCTTCACAAGCGTGGTCTTTTCGAAGATCAACAGTTGGGGTTTTAGGAATAGCTTACTGACATTCTGTAAGCCTAATACAAAAATGCCTAAGCAAGCTAAATTGTCTTCAGCAAAAGTTAGACAGATTGGTCGAGATTTTCCTGATGAATTTAATGCAACTCCCGGGGGTGATTTAAGGTGCAATTCGGCGAGTTTATAGTAAAGTGCGATAAAAAGTATTTTGCTGAAAGCCACAGGAAAAGTAAACGGCATCAAGCTGGATTGGAGCGACAACAAGCATCGCAATCAAGGCAAACTTTTATTGAACAAGCCCCTTTTATTGAACACGTTTGGGTTTGAAATCGACAAAATATTATGTTTGAGTAGGCTAACTGGTATCAATTCAAGGAAGAACTGAGGCCCCTACAAATAAACAATTTTGTTAAGTCAAAATAAAGTCAAAATTTGATAAAAATAAAGTCAAAATTTTTTTTTTTAGGTCAAAATAAAAATGGCCCAGGCTCGATTCCAGGTCGGGCCATACCAAAGACTTTAAAAAGGGTACTGATTGTGTTCTTTCTTGCATAACGCAGTGAGGATAAGTCGGGTAATCTAGTGACATATCACCCTCTTCCAATCTGCCTTGAGCCAGCATGGAAGCAGTACGGTTTATAAAATCACATGGAACCCTGTCAAGTAACCCATGTTGATGCGCAATCTGCTGCAAGCGAAGATAGCGAATGATTATTAAAAATGGCCCTAATTATAACTTTACAGCAAACCAGGTCAGAGTAACTACAGGTAACGTTTTAGACTATAATTGCTGATTCAAAGCTAAATCAATATTGTCGGCTGCGTGGTCGAGTGGTAAAAGCATCTGACCGAAACCCTAACGACGTGAGTTCGATACCCAGCAGGATCACTCTCTTGTTTTTAGGGAAACATTTCCATTTGCAAACCTTTCTTTTATCTGACTATAATTTCATACAAAATGAAACCATTTGTACTTAGTTGCACTGTAAACTTTTAGTCATAAAGTCATTGTATTATAGAAGAGAACAAACAGATAGAACAATTGAACAAATGTCACAAGCAATAGGCTATCGCAATATCGCATACATGTTAGTTTCAAAGCGCTATATCAGTGACGCGAGACTCGAGCGCTGGTCCTAATAGACTTAGATCGATAAAGCCATTAGCGTGGATACCCATTGCCATGAGACCTATTAACACGATATTCGTTAACAAGATCTCTTTCGATTACAGACATGAAAGCGTGATAATTGTGATCTTTTAAGCAGAAGAGCTACAATAATTGTAGGGAACGATTTCTCCTCATCTCTTCACCCCCTCCCCTCGTGTCTACGGGCCTGCATGCATGGGCCTTGATTGTATTTTATTTTAAGAAGCTTACTATGGAATTACCAAAGAGACTTATCCAAAATTTTGGTCGTCAGGTATTACATCGTGTAGCGTATACGTAAATGGTATGCATATTGTCACAAACAACCACGGTCTGGCCACAGAAGCCCAGATGTTTGCGTGTGACTAGAGATTTTGTGACATCACTGCGCAATTAAAAAGTATCCTGAGCGTTGAGCTGAGTCATGTTAGAAACCCAAATCTTGAAAAACTTTCAAAAATTCACCTGATAAGGTAAAGGGAGTAGAACGTTTGGCTGTAACTTTGCGAAAACAGTCTACTTTTGTTTTAAAACTTGCTACACCGGCCAACAATCGTGTTGGCCGGTATTATGCAAGACAAGAGTGAAAAGTTCACGACATGGTCTGAATATGTCATTGCCGCATGACTTGTTTGTGCTTGCTGTCAATAACATCTCTTTCGACAATGTGCAATGATTTTTGTTATCAACTAACATGAGCACAAACAGTCGAACATTTTAGCAGAAATATTTACAAGAACATTTGCTGTAGTGATCTACAGTAGCTTACAAGCAATTTGATATGATTTTCTATTCGATTTGGTTATCGGTACTAAAATATAATTGTGAATTGTTTGTTTTTTAAGGTTAATACTAGTATTGGACTGTGTGTACATGCACAACATGAAACAAAACCAAAATTAAAAACATAAATTTGGCAAGTAGGCTACTCGCTCGCACTGCTGTGTTGCTTCGTTTTCAAATTACACAAAAAAATGTGTTGTTCTCAGGTCAAGACGCTGCATATCACGCAGGTTATTCCAATCTTGTACAACGCTGGGTTAATATCTGTAGCATGCCGGTACACTACAACACGACCTTTCCGCTTTGTTTTGAAAGCTTTTTGAATTATTGCATTTTTTCCCAAAATAGCTTGAACAATGGGCCCCAGCAGATACTCAACGATTTGCTAATCACCACTTGAAAATTGAAACATGTCCAAAGGGCTTCATTGAAGGTTTGCACTGGTGAGCGATAAAACACGAACCTCTGTTGCAATGTTCATCAAAACGATGTTTTTCATTGGGTTGTTGCAAAAATGCCAAAACAAATCATGATGGTATTGCGTGGTTGGTAATTATGGAATCCACATGTTTTGCGGTTGCAAACTTAAAAATCGGAAGTAGGAAGCAATAAATTGTTGAAAGAATTATCGTAGACGTGTGTTCATACTTTTCTTTTTTTCTTATCTTTCAAGCTCAAAGAAAGAGATGATGCAAAATTCATGCATTACTGAAGATTTTTCTGCTGGTGTGTTGATGTTTGTGGTCTACGCACTTCGTTGTTTCTGTAATGCACTGAACCGAGTTTGATTTTTAAATTTCAAATCAAGTGGTTTCGCTGCGATAACGAGCTTACAGAATGTGTAGACTACACGGTTATTATTAAGTGTCGGATGTCAGATCAAGTGTTAAATTCTTGTTAGATTGCAATAGTTTATGGTAGTGCTTCAAGCATTTAATAGCAACAGCGATAGATTTAAAAATAACACTACAAAGTATTCATTTTGTAACTTGTGTTGTTGTATCAATTAAGAGCAGTAAAAGCAAAGATAGCAATTACCTTGAAGTTTGTGAAGAAGAATAGAGGTGCACACAGCGAGGGTATAACATTAAACCTTAGAAATATGTTAAATTAAAGACCTGAGTTGAAGAACTACGTAAGCCAAAAGTGCGACTTTTCAGATAAATCAAGTTAAAGATTTTTTGTTTAATATTTTATTTATATGCAAACACCAGAGTGTGTTACAGAGAAAGTAAGCCATTTTTCAAATCAAACGTTGCGCCGAGATTGGCATTAACCGTCATACAACATATCTTTGGTGACAACTCAGTTTCCACAAAATGTGACAAGTAGTTTTGCAACTCAGGTGTTCAACGAAGAATAGATCCATTTTTTATTACTTGCTATGAACTTGAAAATCCTGAAACTATTTAGCTTCAACTAGTTACTGCACCTCCAATAGCTACTTACGCGTGTAGAGAAGTAGTAGGCTAGTAGGCTATAATAGATTTAACATCATTGAATATCCTTTACGTTTTAGATAAATAACAAAAAGTCAGAAATTGCAAAAAGCAAAAAGGTAATAATAGATCGTTACACACAAAAACTTTGTTGTGGAACAATTGCTAACAAAAGGTCCAAATTTAATGTAATCTCAAAGGGGTAAAAAAAAACAATGTTCTTTTTAAAAAAATTGTATATGATAAACTGTTATGCTGACAATGACCAAGAATAAAAATCGTTCACTTGTAACTGTTGAAGCAGTTTTTGTTTCTTTGGAAAGAGTAACCTTCTTGAGATCTTACTCCAATCGACAACTAAATTCGTATTTGAATTTTTACGACCATTTTCAAACTATAAAGAGTTCGTAATAACATTGGATTTTCATTATATAACAATGTGCTTTCATTAACCTATGAAGGCAAATATCCAAATCGTTTGTAAGCTAATCATTTTGCTGAATCGCTAACCAAGCAGCTCGCAAGATATCTCGTTCTTGTTCGTTGTCTGCTGGCCACCTGGAGTTGTGGTTCGTGATTTGTCACGGTTTGCAGATTTTGATTACCGCTACGGCTAGTGTCTGACGGAAATTTTTTAAGGTTTTTTTTACTTGTTATTGACTCGTAATGATATACAAGCTTTTTTGTTGCCTTGGGAAGCAGCAGAAAATGAGAAAAAGTATGTAGAAAAACGTTCAATCAAACTGTTAAAAAGCGATTAACAGTTAGACTGATATTTTCGAAATAAAATTGTCTTTGTCTTTTAACGTCTGAGGATGTTAAAACCCGCTGTGTCATCTGGGGAAGACAGTAAAGAAGACGTATAAATTTGAGAAAAAGTTGTTCTGACAGTAATCAAAAGTTGGTAAAATCTGGAAAATTCCACAAGGGGAAGCAGTTTGACAAATCAGGCCGTATCTCTAGGTAGGCATGGCTGACCCTAAACGAACGCAAAAAAGCATTGTTGATTTTGTACAAGTGTTGCTTTGGATAAAATTACATTCTAGTGTCAGTGATTTTGAGGCTAAAAGTTGAAGAGACGTACTAATCTGAATGAAAAGGTTTGCTATTGTTCATGCATGATGTTGCCACTGCATCAATAAAAACATAGGAACCGCTTTTCTGCGAAGAAAATACAGGTTTTGTTTCCCTACCTGCGGTCATCAATTTATTATAAAGTCAAAGTCCTGAAGCAAGATTGTTAAATTTCTCAAAGCAGGTTTGCAATCAGACGAAGCTATTAGTAACCCTAAAATAACAAAACACGAGCACAGATTTTGGATTAATTTCTCTAATTATCATAGGTAGATCATTGTGATCTGTTTATACAAGCAGCATGTTATTGGGAGATCGAATAATATTTGATGAGAGTCAACCGATTCATCATCTTGATTAGCTTTTTGCACGAAACGTTTGAAGGTTTTTTAAAAGGCAGTTGGTGAACAGCGGATTAGGGTAGTTTCGTTTAGTGTTGCTGTACCTTCGCACTTCGTGACCTAACCGTTCATGAAACGATCAGTTTATCGAATTGAGTTTTGCTTGAAAATGTATCGGAAAGAGGTTTTATGAAACAGAAAACTATTATAGCCTATAGAAGGTACAATTGTACTTTTAAAAAAAGTTAGACAAAGTAGCCTTTTTATTAACGTTATTGCTGTTATGTTGTTCCATAGATTGGTGAAACGGCTTGAAAGAAACATGGTAAACGTTTCTTCTTCTGCCTTATTTGCTAAACGCGATGAAACAGACAAAATTTAAAAAAAATAGAAGAGTAAAGCAAACTATTCAGATGTTTGTTGACAAAAAACATTTGCAGCATTTAATTTACAAACCAAAGTGATCTTATTTCAGACAACGAAAACAAATGGATTGATAGTTAACCTACAGTAACGTATTCTTATATTCTTATTTATCAAAGTTACTAGAACTTTTAGAAACCAGAAGAATAAACGATTTTTACATCGCAGTTACATTAGCGATGTGATGTAATGTAATAGTACGTATTTAGCTGCACCTTGCAAATTACAATATGCCAATATCTGGCATATGAAGATTTAATTTCATCAAGTTATAAGTAACAAAAGAAAAGTTATATGCTTAAAATGTAACAACAGCAACTATAACTCTATCATTTAACTGCAGAAGTAACAAAGTGCCTTTATTGGTTTGTTAGCACATTGTGGTGATAACATGAGTACTTGTAATAATAAAGTGAATTCGAGTGATAATATGGTAAAGGATGATATTCCGAATGGCTTTGCAACAAATCGAAGCAACTCATTGCAAACACAACAAACTCTCTTCAATTCAAATCCCGGTTCCACGTTCAACTTAAATAAGCCAACAAGGTATCTAGTAGTATTAGATGTGAACTAACGTCATATTGAATGCCCGCCAATCTCAAGGCCGTAACCGACGGTGAGATAAACGACCTGAGTGTAGCGGCCTGGCCCCTTATGTCTATATTTGGTGTCAAAAATCCACTGCAATGGCATCCAAAGCGTAGTCAGTGGATCTATTTTAGGTGCTTTGACTCCTTGGTCCAAACTTTGTTACGTCGTTGGTTAAATGGCCAGGAAATAAACAACAATAGCAGGATAAGACCATTTTTTTGAGGTGAGGCCAAGAGAACCGAGTTAAACCGATTTGTTGGCTTCCGAATGTATAATGTTTTTTTGAGAAGTCAAAAGCATGTTTTGCCCTCCGATGAACTTGTTTCCAGAATTTTGCATTTTTAAGCAAAGCAGGAAAACCTAAGTTAATGCAATATAATTTTACTTTCAAACATTTATCTAGAAAAAAAAAAAGAAAAAAACGTTTCTTCGTTAATCACTGTACAGTGTACAGTATGTAAACTAGTTGTATCGGCTTTTACGTTCGATCCTGTTTAATTTTCTGTTTCATTCTACTAAGTGTTAAAGGGATACCCCTGTTTTTTTTTCTTGTATTTGTTAATCTGAAACTCTGGATTGTGGCGATGGGATTCGCAACAATGACCTGCACTATAACGCATAATCTGCGGCTATGAATATTTTTACGCTTACGTCATTAAGAAACTGGGTCTATTCAAAAATAAATCTTTCCTCAAAAAAACAATCATTCACTGTATTAGTGTATTATTGTACTACATGACATTATTTTAAAGTATTAAACTATTTTTAAGTATCATACACATAAAGAATGAGAGAACATCAATTTTTAACGATTACGTTTATTATGATTAGTATTATATTATTTTTAATATGTGATGATATAAACAAAATAATACTAAATGTTGAAGTTGCTTTGTTTTGTCTGTGTATGGTTCTACATAATAATACGTTTTAAATGCATTACTTATCAAAAATAATGTGTTGTTATAATTGATACAAGACTGTGCATTTATCCTGTTGTGCCATGTTATATTGTTGCTTGACTATTTCTCCTTTACTACTGTACGTTTATGGTATAAAATATTTAAAACGCATTAAAACGGGGTTGCTACATTCGTTGAAGCATAACCTTAAACTGTGTATCAGTATTAAGACTTGTACATCTATTATTTAGGATGCACTTAAAGCTTTTCGTAAACGAAAGCACATTCACAGAGAGATTGAGGTTTTACTTCATCAAGAACCAAACAACAAGTAAGAAACAATATTGGTGATAAAATTGTGGTTCAAAAACATGATACGTTCTTCTGTTGCTAAATCAACTGAACTATAACAAGGTGTTTCAATATTTTATCAATTAGACACGACTGACTTTTTCAGGGGTTAAGTCAAGTCATTATTACCGTACCTACCAAACATCAGTTCAGTTCAGTTTATTTTTATTTCTGACCATCACTACGAAACACAATGCCTGTATGCCAAACATAAAAGAGGTCGATAAAAAGGTGGAAGCGACAAAACGTGAACGTTTCAAGGTTCTCGATACCAAAACAGGATAATCAGTTTAACATATTGTAAGGTCGCAACACTTTAACACGGTAACACATAAAACCATGTTGTAAAACAACTAAATTTGCAACAATTTTGGTTGCTTAGTAGTTCGTTTTGCATGGTTAGGTGTTTTGCGGGAGCATGGTTCCGTGTTCTGCCATTTTAGGCAGGTAGCCTTAATGAGCATTAATGAGCCTATAGTCCAGGGTTGTCCAAACTTTATGGGACGCGGGACGCATTCGGCAAGGAAATTAGATCGCGGGCCGCAGTTGACATTTTTCCTCTTATACACTGTCTCACCGTACCAGATGTAAAGTAAAACACGTACATGTGTAAATGAATCTTTATATTTATCATAAAAACATATTGGGGAATAGATTAAAGAAGCTAAGATGTGAATACTACGAATAAGAGAGTTTTGGAAATTTTAAGCAACGTCAGTAGACCAGGAAACCTTAAAAATAACTGACAAGTATGAATAAGAATAAACCATAAATTTATTCGTAAAAAATATTTAAGGAAGTACGTAAAACGGTACAGTTTACTTAAAATTCAGTGAGATGGGTGTGCCTGCATTTTGGAAGCCAGCTCCTTTGTGTCAATGTCAACTGAGGTTAAGGCTAAACGAAGGCAGGCTTCGAGAGATGTTTGTTTAAGTAGATTCCTCTCTTTGGATTTAATCGACTTCATTGCGGAAAATGCTGCTTCACAAAGGTAGGTACTGCCAAAGATTGACAGCAAGTGCAATCCAAAACGGCGTAAATTAGGATAATGCTCTTCAGAAAGAAGAGGCCAAAATTGAGTGATTGGCAGTGTAGCTTTGCTTAATAAAAACTGGTCACTTTGCAAGTCACACAATTCAAGCTGCAAATCGTCATCGGCTTCTGATATAGTTATAGTCAGCGGAGCATTGAATACATTGAAGTTTTTTGGATTTAGCCATCAAAAGTGATACATCATAAGAAGCAATGGTTGTAGAAGACGAAGGCTTCACTAATTGAAACATGTTTTCTTGACGCTTACGCAGGTTTGATTTGAGATCATTGAGTAGGGCTCGCCGCGCCTCACCAGTGTATTTATCATAGCCAGTGACATGAAGAGTGCTGTAGTGTCGTTGTACATTGTACTCTTTCATAACAGATATCATTTCATTACAAATTAAACATAAAACTTATATGCGGATTTTTATAAATTTACCATTTTAAGGTTGTTTTTCTAGGGTCGGCTTATATGCGAGGATATACGGTAATTTTTAAAAGTTTTCTAGAAGAGGCGGCCGCCCGCATTGAAGGAGGTCGCGGGCCGCATGCGGCCCGCGGGCCAGGCTTTGGACAACCCTGCTATAGTCAATAGGCTTACTTGATCTAGCCCCCTGAAGAAGTCGGCCCTGTCTGATTAACAAAACGTAGGAATAAATGCATATTTTCACTTGGAACACTTTGTGATAGCTTAGGTATTTGACACCAGAAAAAGGTATCATGTTGTAAAATAAATGCCTGGTGAATATTGTAATTCATTTTTTAAGTTTGTGGTACATGAACCTTTGATTCACCGTTACACGTGTTCATGCACCACGCTCATTATTTTATTTATAGCACAAACCTATTAACCTACCATAGCTATATTTGGAATGATCACTAAACAACATGACCGGACTTAACACGAACGTGTTTCCAAAACAAAGAGCAACCTGCGCTAATGTCATGAAAAGTTCGAGCAAAAAATTGAATGATTGTAACAATTGAATACCTGAGTTATAAAACTACTTAAGTCACATTTTGTCGAAATTGAGTTGTCACCAAAAATATGTTGTATGATGGTCAATGGCTGTCCTCGCACAAAATTTCAATAAAAAAAGGCTTAATTTTGATTTAACACACACTGGTGCTTGCATAGAAATTAAAGATAACGTTGAAACAACTTTAATTTGCGTTATCTCAAAAGTGGTATTTTGGACTTAAGTAATTCTTCAACTCAGGTCTCAAAATGCAAACTATCAGGAAAAAAAAAATTGACACCATATGTATTTTGGAAGTGTGCGGTCTCAAGAACATCTGTCAGTTGCAACATTGAACGTGCAATTGAATTCCAAATGCATGACCACTTCTCATCAATTAAACTGTATTAGGCTTGCTGCGTGTCACTTTGTTTATTGTATTGGGCAAGTAGTTTGCAAAGTTTTTTAAAAATCGCCAAATTTGTTCATGCCAAGGCTCACGTATACCACTGTCAGCAGAAGTGTTACACAACACTTTGGCGCAATTGCTGTATCTTGCTGGCCGAACTTTGGAAACCTAAGATGGAAAATTAATGAGCTTTGCAATGTGAATAGCGAATAAAACGTAGAACATTAAACAAATTTTCTTCAGCAATGAAAATCAAACGCTGCTTAGAGCCTCAAAGCAATCAATGACACGAGGTTGTTTGCTGGAAGTGTGAGCTAGGCTCGCGTTCCAGCATTTTAATTCGACAGCGAACAGATAAACTTGTAGCAAAACTTTACTACAAATGAGACCTAGCATCAACATATAAAATACTCTATCTTTTATAACTCATGTGATTTTAAAAAAGCTGTATGGCCAAGTTGACCTTTCTTTTCAAAATTAACATGTGTTTTCTTCCACAGGTCTCCGTATCCGGCTTTTCAAATTTGTTTTAAAGCTTCTTACGGTCATCTTGTATTTTATAAGAGCCGGCTTGGACGACCCAGGACATAATCCAAATTCAACTTGGTGAGTACAACAGTACCTGGAAATAGATTCGTTCAGTCACGCAACATAAATTAACGTGATAAAAATATGGCAATGTGGCTTTGTGTAAGGAATAACACGAATGGCTGTACCCACGTTTACTGCTTTCGGTAAACTTTGCCAAATAATCATCGCAAACAGATTGGATTTCCAATTGATTTTTTTCAAAAACAGGGCTACATAAAAATCTAAAATGCTTCTGAAATTTCCTTTTGCAATATTATTAATAAGCATCACAGAGGAATAAAAAAAGTTTATAATAATGCAATTCTACTGTGTTACTTGTTTTTTATCAATATTAACAAAGTGTTAAATATAATGATAACATTTTTAGGGTGATAAAAATACCAAACTTTTTTTTTCTCAAAAGTATTATCACAAATGAAAATGCTACATTTAAAAAAGTGCTTGTTTTTACATTAAAACTTGGAATAGTCTATTTGCTCAACATTGCACTAATTATAACATTTAATCTAAGATATTACAAATGAGTTAACTGCTTTATTAAGTATGAAGGATTTGGTTTTCCAACACTAGAACACAAATATGTCTTAAATTCCTTTCAAACTTTTTATGTTACTTCATTTCAAATATAGCCTTTTTCAACAAGCACTTCACCACCATATGCTGTAGATCATGATAAGTTGGGATAATAACATGCTCATGTAATGCAAAAATAAAAAAAAGACTTCATTTGCTGTGAAGCAACAAAAGATACACATGTCAAAATCTTTTTAGTTTTTCATCCACAACACATAGGCCTAAGCTTAAACGACAACAAGCTATAACCACCAACTTCACTGCAATATAAGTTTTTACTTTTTGCAGTTGCGGTATGTGCCTAAACCAAAGTCCTGTATTTGATGAAGATGGTAACAATCCGAGTTGGTATAATCAATATAATTTCTCGGCAAACGCTATTTTTTGGGTGGAAAGACCATACTCAATTTGGTATATGCAGGTAAGAAATTCGTGATTCTTTGTTAACGCTTATCTGAAGCTTGTTTGTAAATAGACGTCATACATAATGGACGTGTTGGAAAAGGCAATGTTTGTTTATTAGGCAACGATCGATATCCAAAATATGCGCGTAGAATCCTAGATAGAAACAAACCTAAAATGAAATATGTCCTAACTTGAATTTTTGTTTAATACTAGCCTACAAATCATTGTCTGCTTTCACTAGTTAGTTGTAGCCTACACTGTTATAAAGTCACTAGAAAGCTATGCGACCATCTTTGCATTGGTTACGCCCTTGCGAAATACCACATAAAAATTTACGTAATAATTTGTTGTAAAATGTAATGTTATTTTTGTTTAAATATTCGAAGAAGGGAAATGGAGTTAATGCGTTGTCAGCTAATTCAGTTTTCAATTGCTTTAAAGGTCCTTTTGGCTGCTGTTGGATTTTCTTTTGAAGTGATAAATACATTTGCAAATTATAAAGGAAATCTGGCTCAGCAACTCATCAGCATAACATGGTTTTTTGAAATTTTCTTATGTGGTCTGCCTTTTATTGCAACTGTAAGTAAATTTTAACTGACTTTGTAAATGTCAGGACTGTTTGAGACAACTTTTTGCTCCAATTAAACAAAATTAACTTTGAATGAAGGAAAATCAAACGAACAATTTTACCTTAAAACGAAACAAAATACTTCGAAAAGGTTTGGAAATAGTTTTGTTTCAAACAGCCAAATTAAATTTATAATCATAATTTTACTAACTCTTTCTATTTTATCATTATAGTGCAAAAAAGATTTTATCGTTTCAACAATAGGCAAATGCAATGAATTGCACCACTTGTTATTTCAATGCTGTATGTTCACACTTAGCTTTATGATGACTCACAAGTAGCAGACCCAACCGATGGTTTATCGTTCAAGCTTCTTTAGAAACAATTATGACACAATTCTGTTACGTTAAGCTACTGCACCTTTTACGGTTAATAGCGTATGAATTTACCACGACAAGCTTGAAAGGCAAATTTTGTGATCTAAAGAAAGATGTCTCAACTACGTAGGCAAGTAGGAGTTTCCTCTGATTAGATCTTTGTTTTATTAAATCTTTTTCATGTTTTTTCAGGTATTTTGGGCTCCTCTTCGATGTCTTTTTATACCAGTATTTTTTAACATTTGGTTGGCCAAAGCTGGTTTAGAAAGCATGGTGGTAAGTTCGTGATTAGTGTTGTTCACTCAACTTTAAGCTATTTTTATTTAAATCCTAAATTAACCAGCAAAATTGTTTAAGCCCCCTCCCGCAGAATGTAAACTTTTACATTGTTGGTTTTGTTTTTCACCTTTTTATGATGAAACTACGTTTCAGTTGTTCTGATTGCGTGTGGGCTCGCTTCTTGTGGGCATACATTTTAATGTCAAGCAATTAGAAATGATATTTTACGTTGAATAAGGAAGCCAAAATCTTTCAATGCCAGTAATCGAGTATCAGAAACGTGAATTGGATCTGGACTGAAAACTTGTTGTAAATGTCATAAAAAACATCAAATGATTATGTTGTCAAACTTATTGGTTTGCTTGATGGAGAAAAATGTTCTTTCGAGATTGCTTTAACAATATTAGGCCTAATGTTATTGTACGAGTCATAGTGTTCTACACAATCTCCATATGGTGTAAATCACTATTTCACGTTCTCTTTCAAATCTTTTTCAGAACGATCTTCATCGCGTAGCACACAAGCAGCAAAGCGCTATGTTTAACCAAATTTGTAGTTTAGTTTCCACTCTGCTGTGCCTTTTCGTCACTTGGTAAGAACAAACAAAACAGTAGGCTATTTCATTGAATAAAAACTTTTCTTGAATAGGACGTGGAAATCTTAACGAATGTCCTCTGACCATTTAATAGTCTGTAAAAAGTTTGGAAGACTCTGTGAATGCAACTATTTCGAGATTTCAAGAGACAGTGCAATAATGGCGGTACATATGCAGTGCAAACAGCAGTGCAATTATTTCGTGCAAACTTTTCATGCAGTGTCACGCTTAGAAGGTTAGGAGCCCATGAGGTTGATAATTCTTCACAGAAGCCTGCGAGACTACAAAAACATTAAAAACCAGCGTAATAGAGATAGCCTAAAGTGAATACATTTACAACTTACTCCACACTATCATATAATGTAAATACGATTATGTGTTTTCAAGCGGTTTTCTTCTGCTTGTACAAAAAATCGTGAAATTTCCATATAACTCAGTAAATTTAAAGCTTTGAACTTGCAAATTTTCAAGTTTTAGCCTGGTTCTGGCCTAAAGTACAAAGGTGGCTTGCAACTTTGTTTGATGGAAAAACGATTTAATAAAGTCTACTGTTTTTTCGTTTTATGTCAAAGATCTAATTTTATAAATAAAAATAACAACTGCGACCATAAAAAAATTATTTAAACTTTTTTTTATCAGCATATGCAGTGTGCAACAGTTGGAAAGAGCTGGAAAGAGACACATGGATTTATTTGATGCATTTTGGTTTGTGGTCGTGACGTTTAGCACTGTGGGTTATGGCGACATTACTCCGACCATCTGGCCATCAAAACTAGTGGTGATAATGATCATCTTTGTCGCTCTCAGCATCATCCCTACTCAGGTCTGTATCAGCATGAAACCTTTTCATGCTAATCGCTTTACAATCAGCGATGAACGTTGGTTCAATTCCCAGCTTGGGCATACTATATTTTTTAAATCAAATTAAACCTCATGTCAAAGCTGTAGTACATATATTCGTAAGCTATGGATAATCAGCTTATTTAAAATAAATCAAAGATTAGTGCAGAACTCATCCCACTCTTAATAAAACTACACCAATTTTTTTAGGTTTTTTTTTGCCACAGGTATTATAGCCTACCAGACGGACTTTTGATTAATTGACTAAAAACAAAACCGCTAAAGCCTCATAGACAGAAAGCACATATTGTCTTTGTAAAAGCCACAATATAAAGCTGACAATACATCTGTTTATTCTATATAAAGACACAATAAAATAATTATGCCGTCAATAATACGCTTTTGCAGCTTTATTGTAAGTAGTAATTTTGATCAAATTAATGACAAGTGGGGGCTTATCATTATATTTCTAAGTTGATCTGCAAGTTGTTAAGCTTTATTACTTTTGCTTGAACCACGAAGAGGTCTCCTTTTCATTACCTAAGTCTCTTTTCTCATGACCCTGATAAATTATTTATGATAATGAGAAGTTAACGAACGTTGTTTATTCATCTCCAAGGCAAAACCGTTAAACTGTGCAATTGTGGAATACAATAGTTCACTTTTGTATGTTCGTAACCATGAAAACAACCACACAAACGTAGCCTTCTGTATAAATATATTTAATTTCTGCTAAACTAATGGACTACAATTGTTTAAGTTATAAAATGTTTCTTTCCTTGCAATGACCATTCGACCCATGGCAACCTGGCGTAATTGAAAACACAGTTTTAATTTGAATTGTTTTTGTAACTTTAAAAGCGTTTGTATGTTTGCAATGTTAAATCGAACACTGGAGTTTAAAAACAAAGGCACATAAATCACAAAATAAACTTTTTGAGAAGAAATTGAATTCCTGCAAAGCTACCGCAAACCCAGCACAGGCCATGGAATCTATTAGTTCACAATATATGTTTATATGACGCTTCAATCAATAAACTACACAATTTTAGCAAGAGCTCTATCTCAAAATTGTGATATAGGTAATTCTTAGACTTGATCCTCCAATTGCAATCGGAGATTTTTTTATCATACAATCCTGTAACGCAATTTAGAACTGCAAGCCAATATATTCCCCAAGTCTCTTTTTTGACGTGATTAAAGCACAGGTGTCGACTGCAGCATAACATATTCTTGAAGTAACCATCGCTTTTCCATGATTCCATCAATCCCCTGAGTTTGGAACTCATACATTATGTAAGAATTTGGAAAAAAAAGATTAATAGTAAACGGGCTGTCCGTCAGTTGGTTCGAAAATCTAGTTTGTAAATAAGTTAATAAAAATACATCCTTTAGTTATTATTTCACGTAAGTGTTTGTACTGGTCGTGGTATGCATTAGCATTCACTAATTTTTTTCGATCAATTAAGGCCTTTACTGAAAGCATTCGAAAACTTATAGCCATAACTAATATTGAGTCAAACGTGGTCCAGTCATTCAATCACTATTTTTATTTCAGCTGGAGCAAATATCCTTTTTTTATTCGGAAAGGCAACGACAAGGTGGGGAGTATAGCAGACAAAGGGCAAAGACTGAAAAACACGTTGTAGTTTGCGCCACAGGTCGGTTTGTGTGGGGTTAAACTTTTAGCAAACTAAGTTGAAATTGAATTGTCATCTTGGTTCATATCAGTTACTGAAGGATTTCCACCTCATTAGTTCCAAACATAAGCATGAATCTTTAGGCTTAATCTAATTTAGGAATTGTGTTTATAGTTACCACGTTTTGCATGTCAGTACAGATACTGAAAAAGTAAATTAAAAATTATCCCACAAATGAATTTTCATGTGAAGTAGGTTAAATGGAAACACGCACGTTGTAAGGAAATTGCATCCTTATAGGCCTATAAGCGGCATACATGTTTAGCCGATAAACATTGTTTTCTATTTATAAAGTTCCTCTTCAGATGGTTTGATTACTTTGCAATGATTTCAGTGCTACGGATGGACGTGATACTCGATTTCCTAAACGAATTTTACTCTCATCCTGTGTTACAAAACTATTTTGTGGTGCTACTTTCCCCAATGGAGCTCGATGGGCCTTTAAAGATGTTTTTACAAATTCCGATTTGGGCAGAACGCGTTATTTACATACAAGGCTCCGTGTTGAGAGACATCGATATGGTACGCGTGAAGTAAGTAGCAAATTATTTCCGATGATATACACTAGGCTACGAATTTCAAAATATGAACTTAATAGAGTGTTTACTTTTTGTAATATCAAAGCTTATGCTGAGTGGATAGATATTTAAATTTAAGGAACGCGAGATCTCCAGATATGGCATTACGTTTTGCCAAAACCACAGCCGTGTGCTGCCAGTTGGTGTTGAACCGGCGACCTTTCAAGTTTTGTGCTGGAGTTGTCTTTACTCTGTTACACAGCCAACATAAAACCACATTGAACATTCTATCTAAAATATTTTTGTTTAGAATGGATGCAGCCGAAGCCTGCTTTATGTTAACTTCACGCCAAGAAATAGACAGAGTTGCCGCCGACGAAAAGACTATTTTGAGGTCAATGGCTGTCAAAGACTTTGCTCCAAGATGTCCTTTGTACGTCCAAATATTGCGACCAGAAAGCATGCTGCACGTGCAGTTTGCTGATAAGGTAAAAAAAACATTAATTAGTTTTTTAATTGTGAAATGCGTCATGCTGAGGTCATTCCATGAAAGGAAGTTTGTGAGGAGTTTTTTTGATATTTTGTTTGGCACGATCTTCTCAGAAAAGTCACAGTTATTATTGTCAATACTCATCAAAAATGACAGTTGTGATGTAAACCTATTAAACGCAACCTTTAACGGAAACGCTGTTACATAAAGGCTTTACTTATATCCAAATAGCCTAACGTAGGCCTACGTTATATTTTCTTGTTGTTATATAAGCGATTATAGCGTATGTTTGAATTTTAGCCTTAAACTGTACGTTTGTAAATGAACAAAGTGCATTGTATAGGGTAACACAACCCGTACTGTAGAACCATTTCACCGACAACTGATTATAAGCTATTTTTATGTTAAATTTCAGGTAATATGTGATGAGGAATTCAAATACGTTTTGCTTGCTATGAACAGCTACATACCGGGCATTTCAACATTGATAACGTTGCTTGCCCACACTTCGAAAGGCCAGTAAGTATCCAACCAAATATGGCTTTGTTACAAGGCTATTCGAATATTTAATGTCAAACCTATAATGTCTTGTGACTGTTGATTTCGATTTTTTTCCATAATCATGTTACGTCGGTTGGCATTAAAGGCGACGATGTCAAACGTATAGTTACCGTATCTGTAAGACTGCATTGATTGGGAAGAACAGCCGTTTTTCAATGCTTATGCTTTTGCAGTCTGTGTATTATTTCATTATTTTTGTGTTCTCTTTTCAAACATATCCACCTCTGTCTGATGTAAATGAATAATAATAAATGTAAAACAAGTTTTTAAATTTTAAATTATTAGCGGTTTCGTTTTGTGATAATAGCAGCAGCCTTTCTTCTTGAGACGCGGACAATAATAACCAACGGTAGCAATTAATGAAAAGTATTTACCTGCGGAGCCCTGGTTATTTCGAAAAAAACAGTAAAATTTGAAACAATAACTAGAAGAGAAGAAGTGTTTTAGCTTTTGGAACGTGAAAAGCCTACCGGGAAATTTTATATATTATATACTTTTACATACTTACCATTGTGATACTGACATGATGAAATAAGTTTTCCAGTCACTGTCTTCGGTTTCAATTGAAGCATGCAAAGAATACTTATGAATGATTCAAAGACTCATCAGTACTTGTGTTGTCTTTTCAGAGAGGGAGAAAATCTTAATTCTGTTTGGAAGCGGGAATTCGGCAGAAGTGCTGGAAACGAGATTTACAGTGTCCGTGCAGATGAAAGTAAATTTTTTGGTGGTTATGTTGGCCAGAAATTCAGCACTGCTTCCCTAATGGCGCATTCCAGGTAATTTATTTCATGCCAAGAATCACTTATTGTTTTGCGTAAAAATTACAGCGTCATTTTGCCAGTTGTCAATCTTTATGTGTTGTAAAAATATGATGAGTTTTAGAAACACACATAACAATCTATTACTGCAACTGAAAAATCAACCTGTATGAATACCATATGCTACTAGTAGCCTAGCCGTCATGTTGTGTGATGTTAGGCTATGATTAGTTAAACAGCACGTTCAATTCAACAGATACGGAGCTACTTTGTTCGCGGTTGAAAGATCGGGAGATATCAAAATAAATCCAGGAAACGAATTTATCATTGATCCTGACGACATATTATTTTATATTTGTTTGACTCAAGAAGAAGACGCTATGATAGTAGAAGAAAAAAATGATCACTTGAAAGCTAAGCAATCGAGCAGTATAAAGAGTACTTCAGGAAATGCATGTACGTATATAGGCTTGGTAAACTAGGCTTACCACTGTAGCCTAAGACTACATTCTCAACCGGTAGGCTGTAACTCATAAAAAGCGTAGACTACTTTTTTTATTGTTGTAACGATATTTGTAATTCATTTGCAGTAGTTTTAAAGTCAGAATTACTTTTCTCATACAAAAGATAAAGCTTTGGTAGAGAGTTTGCTTTGTTGAACCATAGAGAAATAAAACATAGTAGCTTCCTGATGAGGACACATGTAGCCTACGTGTCGAAAACGTTTGAGTTTATTTTATTTTAATTATGTTATATTTTGTGTGAAATAAAGTATGCTAAACCCGCTAAAGTTACTATGTTTTATTTCTCTATGGTTCATACAAAAGACATGGAGGACCAATATGAATGTTTTTTATTGTAAGTAAAATTTGTTGTTTAGAAAAAACCTAAATTTGCAACTTGACATTTCCAGCAATTAAATACAATGTGCATTTAATTTTAGTGAGATCTGTCACGTCTGTCGACCTTTCCGAAGATATAGACGGCGGAAGTTGTCTGAACGATGTTTTTGAATCAGATACCAAATCAATAACCTCCGAATCCAATGATTCCAACACAACAACAATGGGAAAGTAAGTTGAACTTTTGACTATTTTTCAAGAAGACATGGCCTCGATCTGAGTGACTTTCAGTTTTAAGCATCTTAATCACCAAAGCCCACACTGAACGTAATAAGCTTAACATTGTATCAATTAGATGCATCAAAAATAGCATTTTTATTTTTGCAAGACCTAGCAGAATCGTTGCATTGGAAAACCTACACATCCTCTCAATTTATTTAGTTGTAATATTTTCTATGCTAGAATTACAGTAATTTGAAAAGTTTTGTCACTGAAATTGCCTACCTCTTTATTTCTTCATGCCACTTTTAACTCTATCTCATAACTGAACGACAGTTGTACAATGCATTGTTTTGACAATTACATTTTACTCTGATTATTTGTTAATATATGGCGCTGTTAAAACAAAATAAATTGACTTGACTTGACTTCATCACTACGATTATATTCTGAAGTTTGAATTGGACTTTTTTTTATTAAAGTTGATTATTTAACCTTTAAGGAATTGATATCATCAAGATTATGTTTTAATTGCAGAACAAAAATAGGTTTTCCACCTGTTACACCTTACGTTGGCCATAATACCCCCACTATGTGCCACATTTTAGAAGAAAAGGCAAAGCTGTGCTGCCTAAGACTTGATCGTGTGAGTTTTTTGTTTGTTTTTGTTTTTAAATATTTAAAAAATTCAAGAGTGGATCTAGTTGGATGTATTCAAATATCCAGTGATGTACGCGCATACAAAAAATATTGACGCCGTCAGCGTTAACGCAAACGTTCGAAAATCCATACGCCGTATGCGTCAACGCAACTTGTAAAAAAAGTTGGCGGCGTCAGCGTCAGCGCATACACTAGCGTAAACTAATTTTGTTTGCTAGGTGCCAAACATTCACACGGTATAAACCACTCGAAACAAATAAGTTTTATTTTGAATTTCCACGAAGAAACACAAGCATCTGAAAGTGTTCATCTGACGTTTTGCTGCGTTTTGTTTTCAATATGTCTTTGCCCATTGAAAACATTCTTTCAACTTATTCAAAATTTGGAAAGTTTGATGAAAAAAAATGCAAACAACAGCTAAGACATTAAAAAGTATGCGTTGACGCTATGCGCTAAAAAACCGCGAAAACTTTACGGCGTAGCCTCAAGAGCAAACTATCCAAAAAAATGTGGCCGCAAGCGTTGGCGTAAACAAAAAGTCTACGCCCCAAGTATGCGGCGTAGAACTTGCGGCGTATACGTACATCTCTGCAAATATCGCAAAGCGTTAATGTGGCCGCAAGCGTTAGCGTAAACAAAAATTCTACGACGCAAGTATGCGGCGTAGAATTTGCGGCGTATACGTACATCTCTGCAAATATCGCATCTTGCGTTTTTTTAACTTTGAGCCAACACGTTCATAAAATTTTCTCCTTTTAACTGAGTTCATTTTGTTTAAGATTTTGCTATCAGCTTAGATCGTTTATTTTTTGTTGTGTACCTGTTGCCAACTGAATTATTGTTTATTCTACAGTTGATAAGGATATTCAAAGCGATAAAACATCAATGACTTGTAGCAATAGTTGGTTATGGATCAGCAAACAAATCAAATCTATCTCACCTGTATCTATATTCAGTCGTATGTTCGAATTGTGAAAAAGTTCTATCGACGCCCAAATGAACATCGGTTCAAAACAAATTGAGAGAATGTTGTCTTGTTATCATGCGACACTCGACGACACGGTTAAAGACGAAATGAAATTTTCTATATTGCTTTTCAGCCCATTTAAACCAAATTTTTCTGATGCCACTCGCACAAGAGCAAAAGTATAAAATTCCTATTTCAGGCTTGTCTAGATATGATAAGCAAACATTTTTGTTCACAGTAGATAATTTTTGTTATTTCACGTCTAGTTTGTTTTTTTACGCAGCCTTGTGAGCACTGCCGCCACACGTCCGCTTTCCAATACAACTGGCCTAGTCCTCCTATTATCGTCAGTGCCGAATTTGCACCTTCAAGTCTTTTTAATGTCATGCTCCCGTTACGTGCTCACTATAGGTACGTAGAATAGAAATGTTTATATTTATTATCTTGTTTAAAATATATTTTTTTATCTGTAGAATTCATTTTGATTACACCATAAGGTAATTTCCACACTCACTACCACTGCATTGAGTTAATAAGAAGCAATATTTTCATAAGATAAGAACCATAGTAAAGTTATGGTTTATTTATTCTTGCTCTATCACTGTCAGAGTTTTCGAGTGATTGTCTGTTAAATTACTGTATCATGTTTTCCTTGTGACAGCAATGCCTATGTAGGCTACTAATTCTGAGCTATTATTTTTTTTGGTGTCTGCAAGAAAGAATAGAATAAGTGCCATGGGTGTTCAGCATCATCCAGCATGGATCGGAGCACGACTTATCAGAATCAGAAGCAAAAACATCAAAATGAGACAGACAGGCGGCTACTGAGGATAACTTTCTCCATCAGATCTAACTGGTTGATTAAATCTCTTCCCATTTGCAGATATAAATCTTTTTTGCATCCCATCATCTTGCTTCTGGAAAACTCTCCAGAAGATAACTTCCTTCATGCCATAAGCTGCTTTCCAATGGTTTATTACATGCTTGGAGGAATGCATGGGTAAGATATAAAGTCTTTTCACTTTTATCTTTTCTAAAAATGTTTGAATACAATCAGGGCCGTTAAGAGAATAATTTGGGTCCAGATCCTTGTATTCCAAATCAAAACACTTCTAAGAAACATGTATTTAAATCCAAAGAATACGCGATGGTTTTTTCAAGTTTTCGCCCACTTGTAAAGGTTACGGGCCCCTAAAATAATCCTGGACCCAGGTCTAAAAGTACTCCCTGGATTCCCTTATCAACGCTACTGAATGCAATAAATAGTAGGCTACAACGCCGATAAACTGTGCAGCAAATCAACTTTACATTGAATCGACCCTGCAAACTACACATTATGACGTAATATGACGTGTTTATGAAGTGGTTAGGAAAACAATCACCACAAGGACCTTGTAATTTCTGAACCACTTCTCACCGTGTTGTAGCGAGCACACAGATAAAATAAAAAAAATCCTGTAAAAAAAACATCGTCTTCCACAAAGATCAAAAAACGTTTCAAAGTGTTGATTTATGATAGGTGGTGGGGCTGTTCGAAAGATAAGTAGATCACGATACTTGTATTTCGTTATATTTTGATCTTTGTCATAGTTTTGTTGCAAATGAAAGGCCATTTTACTTGCTTGAGAATTCGAACTAAATTGATTTGAAAATTTTTGAAGTAGGCTAACTGGAGTTTTAAGCAAAAGTTGAAATTTTGAAATATTTTGTGTCGCTTGGATACAAAATATATTGTTTTGATTTCTTATAGAGTTTGATGTTGTGTGAAGAATTTCATTTCTTTTTTTTATTGAAATAGCGATTCTGCGTAAGTTGCATCAAAAGATAACTATTACTGAAACGTGACGTCAACAGTTTTTCAACTGCGCTTGTTGGAAGAATTTTTTATAAGTAGCTATGCTGTAGGACCACTGTAAGCGCGTCAAAACATGACAGTTGTCGGTGCATTAGGTAAGTAGATGGTATTCACCGGTTTGCTAAGCATGGAAGCACCACTGTTGTGCTCATCAATGTTAATGTGCTTGCCAGTCAATCTCATTGTGAGTGTTGCCATGTTTTAAAATCACAATGCAATGTTTGTTTTCGGCGTTTGCTTGAACAGTTTACACACCATGCTCCTTAAATTCATTAGAAAATTGTAAAAATTTAGTTTTTTATTAATTTGAATGTTGTATATCCACTAATAACATTCATCAACACTTTGAAGCGTTTATTGGACTTGTGTGTTCTTATGTCAACTCTCATCATTTAGCCTTGAAGCTAAAAACACAGCGAGTTAGAGCCCAACGGATGAAAAATATTTTCGCCTCATCATTATCACTACACAAGAATTTTCATTGTTTGATGATACTACACGGTTGACTTTAAGAAAAACTTTTGATGGTTGCATTATAGCCTATTTGAAAGGTAGTTTTATGTTCGTTCATAGAACATAGGCCACACTATGTACGTCAGATGTTTGACAGTTTGAGTGTCACAATAGCCAAACCACTAACATGAATTTACTTACTTTGCTCGAATGAAACTTTTGGGGTTAGATGCACCAAAAATTAAATTTTTAAGCAGTGGAATAAGCTAACTGCATGATTAGTAAATCGAGACTCAATTCGGATGGAATTTATCTGTGGATCAGTAGGCTAAGCTTAATCGGAATTTGTAATCAGCAGATTACTGTTGATGCATGAGCAAATAACATTAGTCAGTAAATTAGGCTATGATGTTTAATTTACCGATTTGCTTAATCGGTAAATAATCTGGTGTAGGTGCATCCAACACTTAAATATCCAGATTTTCTATTTTCATAAAAAAATTCTGATTCATGCCACTTAAACAAATGACCTCCTATTTCTAATCAATGGGTCAATAGCTGTAACAACCGCCCATCCAATTGTAGACCCAACATTGACCACTTGCGAAATATCATTCTGACATAGGCTACAGAGTGACACTCTCGTGTATTTGAGCGCGTGAAGTTGTGCTTGCAGCATTTTTATAAGCTACTTAACCTACACGGTTTGCTATTTACAAACTAACCATGTGGCTTTATTGTCAAAAACAGTTTGTTGTAATGAAAGCCCATTTTACGTTCGAATCTATGTTAAAAAAACAAAAGCATCATGTTCATAGAGCTAATCAATTGACATTGGTTTAATTTTTCTTTAAAAGGATAGAAAAGTCTACAATTAAAACGTACTATAGTTGAAAGTTATTAACTTTCAAAGACGTCACCCTTTTTTAAAAATAGGCCTTGTAAAAAAAATTATTTACTCAGATGCTTGATTGAATCCAAAATTTTGCCTTTATTAAAGGAATTAATGTTTTTGATGAGATGAAAAATTGTTTCAGCTTAGACCCACTGTTGAACTCCGGTGTTCTGCGAGCCCAGACGGTGATAATAATGGACAGGGAGACCTCGATGTATGCTGAGGAAGAATACATGGCAGACTCAAGGTAAGGAGTGGTGTGATTGTGAGTTCATGCTTGTGAGTAGCCTAACCTGTGGGTAGCCTATAGTGCTTCTGAACCTGTTGAAGCCACCTCTTCACTGGAAATCCAAAATAAACCTGTCAACACTGGTGCTGACAACTGTTTGTTATTTTTATTATGAAAGTTATAAACGTGCATGCCCATCAAAGCTCTGGTACCTGCAAAATTGCATCTACACCTCTGAGAGTACGGCGGCCTACATATGGATATGGAAAGACGTTAGAATTGGCTTGTACCTGACTTTGAGTTTGGATAGTTTAAAATTTGTCCAGGCAACGTTACACAATATTGTTTATCTTTTCTTTTTATGGTATAAGACACATCTTAGGCCATATCTGAGTTTGAATGTTTCTTTCTCCAAGCCAGTTTTAGATTATGTTTTTATCCAACAGTCAATGAAATGAATATAATTGTGCACAGACAACTCGTTGCTACCCAAACCATGTTTCGCCTTTTTCCTACCATCCCCACATGCTTGGAATTGACTCACGCAACTAATATGAAATTCATGCACTTTGATCCACCCGACACAAGCATCGATCCTAATGAGTTTCGAAAGGTAAATTTCCGCTAAGTGGTGTAGTCTGTACGGTATCAAATATTTTCCGGTCAAAAATTGAAATTTGCTGGTTAGATTCATGTGGTGTCGCCTTTTGCTGTGACACTTTTCTGTTTAGAACCAATGAAATGAATTGTGCACATTATTTCAACGCAAACTATTTTTTTCAATTACTCTTTTACTTCTTTTATTTTTTTTGACGTTAAAATTAGATTAATTGATACAATTTTACAAAGCTCTTTTTCAATCTAGGAACGAGAAAGGGAAAAATCTTGTAGCTTGCCATATCTATTTCGCAAAGTATTCGCATCTGGAAAAGTATTCAGTTCCAGTATGTTAGATACGTTGCTCTACCAATCATTTGTGAAAGATTATCTCACTACATTACTTCGGATAATGCTAGGATTGCAATATTCAGCTGGCTCTGGCCATTTAAGCACAGTAAGTACGGTTAATAAATACTTGAACACGCTTTGCTTAAGCACAGCAAAAACAACAAATGTAGTCCGTTCACTAGTGATGGCTAATTTTAGTCTACAGGGAGGCCAACTAAATGTTGGTCATCTCTCTTGCATCAGTCAATTGCGTTGCAACTATGCAAACTTACATTGTTTTGAGGCCGTGATCTTAACAGGTATAGGTTACGGTACATAATGTTAGTAGCCTACCGAGATATTCGTCATCTATATTTATCATTTTATTGTAGGCTACAACTAATCGAATATCAAACACAATCAAATATAAAAGGATTTTAGTGACAATAGCACACCGAAACTGCAATCTAGATACCTCTTGTGAGCCTTTGAGGAGGTCTAAGGGTTGTTGTAAAGTCAGCCTATTTAATTTTTGATGATATTATCAAAGTTAGTCTATTAGCAAAACATAGTCTAATGAATTTCTAAAAAATTTTATCGGTTTAAATTTGCAATATGCTGCTTCGAATAATTAGCCTATTTACCGACCTAGGCTATACTGTCTATACATCACATTGTCAATCTTTTTTTCAGTATAAAATTGCGGAAAAAGACGTTGGTAAGACGTATCATGAAGTATTTCGTATGCTAAGTCGGAAATGCGGTTGCATTGTGCTTGGAGTTTACCGTTTTGAAGACAAAATCCCAAATACTTCAACCGCGTTTGAACGCCCCTTTAGCGAAGACTCTATGGATGGGAGTGAAAGCCCAACAGATTGCTTGAGCCGTAAATCAGGTGAAAAATACAGACAACAATGCTATTATCTTCCCATAACTCATAATTGTCAATTTTGTGACTTTACGATTGTTACGGTCTGTTTAGAGATTACCGGTACTTTTAAAGGTCTGGAATTGAATTATACTTAGCTGTAGGCCGAAAGAGGCAAAGGCAAAAACTACTTCACAACTCAGCCATTGTTTATTGTTCATTCATGTATGGAATTTCCCATTTTGTGAATAGAGAATCTTGTGGACACTTGCAATAAGGCCTGACTCAAAGTCCAGTAGGCCTGACTCAAAGTCCAGAATCTTGCAATAGGCCTGATTCAAAGTCCAGTAGCGTAGCCAGGAAATTTGAAAGGGGGGGGGGGGGGGTTTTGACGACCCAGCGGCGGGGGGTCTGGAGGGCCTCACCTAGAAAATTTTGTAAAATTACTTTGAATTTGGTGCATTACTGAGAGCATGTTCAACAAAAATGTGGGTATGAATATTCCTGTAAAATAGTGCTGTCCGGTGGCATAGCAAAAGGATAAGATCATGCTTTCTTCGGCATTTTTCGGAAATAAAGCTAAGTCTCTATGTTTTCTTGTTGCTAATTCCTGGCTGAGATATTTGAATATTTGGTATTGGCAAAACTCGCTCTTTTAATGCAGTTTTGTTTAAATTTAGGCAATTTATTTTTAGACTGAAAGCATCATTCTCAAGCATAAAGAGACTGAAAACATTATTCTCAATATCGTGAGGTCACACGCATGCCAAATGGGGGTTGTCAGGGGCGCCGGAACGATTTTTGACTGGGGGGGCAAGATAACGAAAAAAGGGCACTTTTGTTTATTAAAAGACCATTTTTTTTCAAGTTTTAAGATAAGATATAGCGATAATGCTAATCTATCAGCTCACTATGTATTGAGTAATGATAGCCTACAAGTGTCCGGTATACAAAGAAGGGCATCATGCTATGTTATAATGATGTAACCTACTGTCAAGCCTTAAAGCAGCCTGCGACCATGGCCGCTAAGTAGTGCTTGAATGACCGCCAGTGCTACCTCCTCAATCGGCCAGGTTTGGCCGCCGGTCTCTTTTAGTCAATTATTTAATTTCGCAATAGAATAATCGTGGATTAACTGTCGAAAATATGTAGTAGCCTATCAAAGAGTGACGAAAAATTAGGTCAGTGCGTCATCATCGCCACTGTTGCATTGTGCGGGAATGTTAGTTATTGATAGAATACATGCATCTGCGATCACCAGCGCTGTAAGTCTAGTTTGTAATTCCCGGCGTTTATTTTAACAAAGTCTTAATCCGAAGTGCTAATTTACATCGGCTGGCAATATTGTCGTTTTTATGTCGATTCGATGTTGTCGGACATTGAATCGTTGTTAAAAAGGAGAACTAGGTTAGTTGACATCCGAGAGGAAAACATTTTTTGATCATATTTTGCAAAATTCATGCTTCTTTTAGTAAAGTCCTTCACATCATTGAAATACTTATTTTATTGCCTTGCCGTCATCGTCAACACATGTCGAACGTTGTTTTACGTTGCTAAAAAGAATTCTAGGGGAGTGGCAAACTTCTAATCAGCCACATTGGAGACACTCGTGCGAGTGTCGTTAGATGGTCCCGCAGTACTGGATTACAACCCCAATAAAGCAGTTATTGCGTGGTGCAACGATTCTATTGTAGGACGTCGCCCAGACCCAGACTTCAACAACGCTAAGTGATCATTTTAGCATTGTTGCAAGTTTAATTCTATTTACTTCTGCTATCGTTATTTTTATTTTGTATTTTGGCCTCCAAGCACGCAGATTTGGCCACCGAGAAGGAGCTCCCGGTAGGCCACGACGGCTGCCAAAAAAAACCGAGTTTTAAGGCCTGTGCTGTGTTGCAAAATTTTGTGCCGTAAATATTATTTTGAGGCAAAAATGAAAGATTGTAATTAGGCTAAAAGCAAATAGCAGAAATTGTTTTATTGCAAAATGTGCAGTAGCTCACATGACTTTTAAAGGGCACCATTGCCCCCCCCTGCCCCTCCATCTGCAAAAAAATTGAGGCAGGGGAGGCATTTGCCCCCCTGCCCCCCCCCCCCCCACTTCCGGCGCCCCTGGGGGTTGTAACCCCCAAAACCCCCCCTTGGCTACGCCACTGTCAAAGTCTATAAATGGAATTATCTGAGTGTCATTATGCAGCTTGCTGCAGTAGCCCACTTGTAGCATTTGAAAAAAATGTTGGCTTTGTTATTAGCCTATACGCTAAGCTAACTTTACTGTAGATTTGACTTCAACGCGTTTTCTGTTTGTAAAGCAGATAGCAAAGAAAGAATGGAAAGCATCGAAGAAGATCCTTGTGTTGAAATAACATCGAAACGAAGAAGTTTGGCAAATAAAAGCATATTGTCCATGAAAAGAAGCATTCGCTCCAGGTAGTGCATTCGGTCTTTGGCGACAAACGTTTAAGTTTAACCATGACTACAAAGCAGAAAATTATCAATGTTTCTTTTTAGATTTGGAGGGTCTGCTCATACGCACAAACGGCAGAATCTTAGAAGATTGCATTTAATACAAAGTAATAAATCTGACCGCGAAAAACTTGATGAGATGATACAGGTAGGTGGTAGGCTATGTATTTTTCATATCCCATACATTTTTGACAATATCCGCCCAAAAAGCTCAGTTAGTTAAGCGCCTGACTTTACAATTAGCCTACAAATAAAGAAGTTGCAAGATCAAGCGGCGCTGGTTCGAATATGTCTGGGTGTACGCTCAAGCAACACATTTCAAGAACAACTCTCCGTTCAAATGAAAATATAAAAACGACTACACTAGTGCAGGCCCTTAGGGGCAAAAATGAGCATCTTTAGGCTAAACGTGTTACACGTTGTTTTTTTGCATTTTTTTGTAGTTGATGAATCTAACTTTGATTTTAGTGGGTGCCGCAACTTTTTGGGTCACGTGATCACCCCCAAATCGGGGATTCCCCCCAAGTCAATTTTGAGCTCTTTTCACGGCATTTTTATGCAATTAGATACGTTATTTTTTTAAATTTGGATTGACTGCCACTACAAAATACACGAGATAAAAATGACACAAAATTATGTTATTAATGACGTCATTGTGACGTCATGTATTAATTTTTTGCTTGTTTTTTTCGTATTGTAGTCGCTTGTTTGTTGTTGGTGTTACTTTTTTGGTTACAATAAGTTACCAATGGTTTTTCAACTGATTTGATTAGTATTGAGTGTCAGTACTAACATATTAAAAATCTTAAGGAATCCAACTTCCGGAAAGTGGTTATTTTCAAGATAGCTTCCAAGATGGCCGCCAAACCATTGAACAAAACAGTAAATTGACCATAACTCGGTCATCATATGACCAAAACATGTAGTTTTGGTGTCTATATCTAGGTTTTTATACCCTGTGAAGTCAATGAGACTATTCTCATAATTGTTGAATTATCTGATAGCCTATAAATTCAATATGGCAATCCAAGATGGCCGCTAAACCATTAAAATAACATAGTAAATTGTCCATAACTAGGTCATCATATGACCAAAACATGTAGTTTTGGTGTCTATATCTAGGTTTTTATACCCTGTGAAGTCAATGAGACCATTCTCAGAATTGTTGAATTATCTGATAGCCTATAAATTCAATATGGCAAACCAAGATGGCCGCCAAACCATTAAAATAACAGTAAATTGACCATAACTAGGTTATCATATGACCAAAACGTGTAGTTTTGGTGTCTATATCTAGGTTCTTATACCTTGTGAAGTCAATGAGACCATTCTCATAATTGTTCAATTATCTGATAGCCTATAAATTCGATATGGCAATCCAAGATGGCTGCCAAAACAATTAAAAATGTACAATAACAATGTATTGTTTATTAAAAAACCCGGTAAATTTCTATCACAGGGATTTCTATATATATTTGGGTTAACTGAGCAGGCATAAAGAGCTCATACGATGTGGTCATGTAGACTCTTGACATAATCAGCGTAAAGAAAGCAAATGGATCAAGTATTAGGGGAAAGCCGTGTAACATGAACTGCTGTGTATTATGAACCCCCTGTTGTTTTCAGAAAACGTGGCAATAAAAATGTTTGACTTTTGACATCTTGAATTAAGTAAGTTTGCTGGTCATTCGACCGGAAATGTTCTTGTTGAAAGTTGGCGTGTTGCGGAAGTTTTGGGGGTATGAAGGTTTAAAGCTTGTGTGATATTATTTTGCAGATGGAGAAATTGTTGTTTTTTTTTATCAGTGTATCAATGGACTTGTAAATTTTTTGATTAATATACCCTCAAATAAACTTGATGATGGAAATCACAACAAGTTTTGTTTAAAAAATGCATTATTTAGTTGATTATCAGCACTTTAACTGGAATCACCACAAGTGTGTGACATGAACCCTAGCTGAATGTGTAATATGAACCCAGGTTCATATTACCAAGTGCTTTATGATGGTGTAATGAATTTTTATAAACTGGGGTGGTTCTGGGTTCTGTAAACTGGGGTTCAGACTTCAATTTTACCAGCATTCTCAATGCAGTGCACGTCATTCGATTAATGTTGCTTATCTTTTTGTGAATTTATGCTTACATTTAAAAAGTAGTGCATGTTTACTAAAATTGGTGTAAATTATTTGAAAACCTTATGGTAATAAATTTTGTTATGCTGCACATGTAATGTGGCTTGCTTTAGTGCAGTTTTGTGTGATCAATCCACCTCTATTCAGCAATGATTCAAAGCGGTTCATATTACACATCACAGGGGTTCATATTACACAGAGGGTTTGTGTAATATGAACTCTTTTGGTAAATTAATAAAATTGAAATAACTTTTTTATTGCAAAATATCACATACTAATGTATTGATGGGGAATAGCTATGCATGTTAGCTTGCTGTTCTGTAAATATTGTCCATATTTTCATTGAAGTTGTGAAATTAGGAAGGTTTATTGTTAGGGGGTTCATAATACACGGCTTTCCCCTACTAATGCTCATCGCTGTCACTCTCGATGTTATCGTCTGTAATTATGTGATTGCTGTATGGACACATGAACCAGTTTGGCATGGTCCACATCCAGCATGGTATGGTAGCACATATCTCCGGCAACTACAGTGAGGTGAACACGATTCGCAATTGCAGTGATCATTTTCAGTAGGTTGTCCGGGGCAGCTTTCATGTCCGTCATGATTGGAACCATCTGATTATTGTCTACTTTCCATCCCCAGTCTAGAGCATCCATACCATCGTCAGTAGCCTACCCATCCTGACCATAATCTGGTAGTAAACTCTGAGGCAGTGGAATTTGGTAAAGGATGATGTAGGTGGCAAACGTTCAGGGTGAACAAAGGATTTGGCTGCTTTAATTTTCTTGACCAATGTATTGTGTCGCTGTGTTTCTAGGTTAGGCTACTACTGCCATCGTTGCCAAACATAACGGCCATAGCTTTGTTTCCAAGATCCTTAATGATGTGGTCTGTCTGATTTGGGAGAATAAAGCAATTTGCACATTCTTTGATTATTGGTTGACTTTTCACTAGTTTCTTGAAAGCGTCTTCTTCCCGATACCAAATATCCTTGACGTTGAATCACAACCGGTGAATGCATGAATGAAGAGGAGCTGTAAGCATAATTATGTCTGGTCCGATGATTGCTTTAAGTTTGTTGATGTCGTGTATCTTGGTTGCGTAAGCCTTTTCGGAGCGGAAGTAGAGGTCTTTAATGTCTGGGTCAGTGTCAGCATAGCGTAGTATCAATATTAAAAGGTCCGTGTCTTCACCAATTAAAGTCGTACTATGTCGATGAGGGCTGTCCATCTGCCGTCTTGACGATGTCAACATCTGCATCACCTGGAGCGTTCATCACATTGCAGCTTCTATTCCTCAGTTGAGCAGAAATTAATCCTTCCTTGTTGGAAGCTCGAAGCAAGAACTGCTCCTTCTTTCCAATGAACTTGCTGTCTACAGTAAAGTGAACAACCGGGTGGACGTTCATGCCGCGTCTTTGATGGGTACCTATTGTCTTTGATAGACGGACCACCATATCCATCAAAGACCACCGTTGCTAAGCGATAATGACGAATGGTAAAATCTGCATACGACTGTGCAATAGACTCATAACTGTCTCCAGTTTCAATGGCACTCGATGCAACAAGAACCCTCCATCAAGGACGTAGTGATCGGTTTTCGAGGCAGATTCTTTCACTACTTCATAATCGGCGGACATCACACTGCTGGCATGTTCTGTGATGGCAGTAGCTATTTAAGGCTTATCTTCTGCAAGAAACAGGGTCTGGATGTTACGTGGCTGTCACAAGTAATACTCGTCTTCCTCTCAACTGGTCTGAGTTTTTGGGAAATGACAGCAACAAAACTGCGTTATATCAACTGGTTCAACAAGCTGTGATAACTTCAGTCGATCCAAACTTGTTTACGATTGTTGTAACATCGTTAGATACAGCTCTTAACAATCAAACATTGGACATGTCTGAGGTTTCCCCATGTGATCACGAAGAGGCAGACACCCGTATGTTTCTCCATGTGAAACATGGAAAATCCGATGCTATAGTCAAAACAGTAGATACTAATGTGGTAATTATTGCAATTTCGTGTTTTGACAAGTTAGAAATCTGTAAACTATGGGTTGAATTTGAAGTTAGAGAAAAAACTCGCTTCATTTCAATTCATGATATTGTTTCATCTTTACCTCAATCTCCGATGATTTGCGCTTCTTTACCTTTGTTTTATGCTATCACAATCTGTGATACTGTTTCGTCTGTGGAAAAAAAGGCTTGGGATTGTTGGATGCTAATCTTACCGCAATGTGTGGCTTATTTAACTCTTTGAATTTCTCAAGCTCACCTAGTTCTATAAATGACATACAAAAGTATGTCATAGCTCTTTATGGCAATGGTCCTACCAGGCGCGGATTTATGGGGGGGGCCCAAGGGGCCCGGGCCCCCCACGAAATTTTGTGAGAAATTGTTGCATGGTTTGATATGCTTCTAAACAGCTGATATTAGTCCCACAGCGGACTTACAACCCCCCTTTGGCACGCGTGTGACGTCACGATATTGAGAATGATGCTTTCAGTCTCGATGTCTCTAAAACAAAGCTTGCCTAATTTTAAGCGAAACTGCATTAAAAGAGCAAGTTTTGCCAATACCAAACCACATTCAAACATCTCAGCCAGGAATTAGCAACAAGAAAACATAGAGACTTAGCTTTATTACCGAAAAAATGCCGAAGAAAACATGATCTTATCCTTTTGCTATGCCACCGGACAGCACTATTTCACAGGAATATTTATACCCATATTTTTGTTGAAAATGCTCTCAGAATGCACCAAATTCAAAGTAATTTTTCAAAATTTTCCGGGGGAGGCACCCCAGACCCCCGCCGCTGGGTGTCGCCTTTGGCGAACACGCCGTCGGGCTTCGCCCGCCGGCCGTCAAACCCCCCAAATTCCTGGCTACGCCACTGGTTGTTCATATCTGTTTTTTCTTTTTCTTACTTTTTAGTTCATTTTCAAATTTTCTGGCCCCCCCCAAAAAAAACTCCTAGATCCGCGCCTGGGTCCTACTATCACGGATGTAGACGAATGCCGTTATATGATGTTTACCAATGGTTGCACTATTGAAAAGCTGCCACCAACGTCAGCTGCTCTGATGCAACATACACGCAGAGCGATACATCAAGCTGAAATACGGAAATCAAACCTCGTAAATGTTCAGCAACTACCTTCTCCTTTAGCTTGGGGTTGGAAACATAATGATGCAAATCAGCTTGTTCCGTTTTGTCAGTCTACTTGTGGCTCTCGATGTTCCTGTAAGAAAAAATCCATAAAATGCACAAGTCTTTGTTCATGTGAGTACGAAACATGCAATTCGACCACAAAATATCCAATCCTCTCTGATGTTTCATCTTCAATCCACATTGACGTTCCATCTTCAATCCACATTGACGTTTCATCTCCAATCCACACTGATCATTCAAGAAATGCTTTTGACTTTCTAAACTCTATCTTGTAACTTGAAAAAACTTGTCGTACACAGTCTTCAAAATTAGCGTCGGCAAATGGCGCATTAGCGTCGGCAATAAAAATGCCAAGGCCACACGAGCGCTTGTAAGGTTAGGGTTAGACATTCCTCCCAGTCGTTATGGCACAGCCATAGATTTGTTCCTTAGTCAACACCCTGATGGATCTCTATGAAAAAGAAAGAGGCGTGTGGATTGGTATCAAAACCCGAAAGCCGCAAAACGTGGACGCTTCATTGCGAACGGCAAAGACGGTGTAGATTTACAGCCAAGCGATGAGCCTCTTGATCGCGACAACGCGACAACCTCGTGCTCCGATACAGCATCTGATGATTCCGATTCTGACAGCTAGTTCTTTATCAAACAGACTTTGTGTTGTTTGCAGTATCTCAATTGTTCCGAAATTATGTTAGTGTATATGTAAATCGAGGCAATCTTCTCGCAGGGAGCTATTAATTTGTTATCGTTACCTGGTTGAGCAATTGACGTTATTTTATGATAATTCAACGTTGCTAGATGTCGAATTAATGTAAAACAAACGTAACTTTCTTATTGGGCATTGTTGTTACGCAATATAACCCGCCGGGAAAATTAAATCGATTTGTGCTGACTCGAACGTTGAATCAACCCAAAATTAACTTACTTTCCTCCCGTGAGTTATTTAACGTGAATTACTGTAACAGCGTGCGACGTGCGTATCTTGTAGCTCGCTTTATCGCTACTTTTGGTATTATCACATCACAACAAATCAAACAGTGCGGTCGTGATAGACTACTCTAGTATATTTTTCGCCGAAGAAAAAATTTCTGCCGAAAAAAAAAATGTGCTAATTTCAAAGACTGCGTACACGAATTTTTTTAACATCAAATTACGTATGGTAGGAATTTAACATCGAAAACCGCTAGTTTCTTCATCTTGAATTAACAGTGTTAAGACTCTGACATTGCATCATCTGGGGTCGTGTATTAATTTGATTTGTAGATCATAATTAGGCCTACATATTATTTTAAATTTTAAAGTGGCATGACCAAAAGGGAAATTCACCCCTGGTAGCTGCTCTTCTGGTTATTCCCTTGATGACGTCGTTATTGCGTCATACTGTACTGGAATTATTGTTATGGCTTGCAATCAATTGTAAAATTTTAAGCATTTGCAAAACTTATAAGGAGAGTATTTGATCGCTTTTTTCGGAATGAACTTACCTTTGGTTCCTGAATTTGAAGTTGTCTAGTTTTAATAATGTAATGATGACGTCATAAAAGATGCAATCATGACGAAACTACTTTTAGGAATTGTGAAATGGTTTTAGTAACCGGAACTCCAACTAAAACCAACAGCAAACGATCAAAATAGGTTAAAAAAGCAAAAAAATATATGTGATGACGTCACAATGACGTCATCAATCAAATTATTTTGTGTTTATTTTGTCTCACTTATTTGTATGTGCTTTTTAAGTTAAAATATACAAAAATCAAATATGTAATTGTACAAAAATGACGTAAAAAGAGCTGAAACGTGATTTCTGGGGAAATCCCCGATTTGGGGGTGATCACGTGACCCAAAAAGTTGCGGCACCCACTAAAATCAAAGTTGGGTTGATCAACTGCAAAAATATGCAAAAAAACAACGTGTAACACGTTTAGCCTAAAGATTCCCCTAAGGGCCTGCACTACACTTCAACAATCGGAAACTTTAGTCTGCCAACCTCGGTGATTGAGCTTGTGTCAGTGATTCAAAACCTCTAAAGTTATGCAAAACTTTCAGGAATAACTTTTCAGAGGCTTTTTCTTTCGAGGATTAAATTTTAAACCAACCAACTCAACCACGTGCTTAGGGTTGGTGTGGAAACGACAACTTCTCGAGTGAAGTGCACTTGCTATTTAGCTCAACCGGGAATAATTCACAAACATTTCAAAGTTGGTTAGCACGTGACTTCGTGAACGAAGAACCTTCAAGATCATGCGGCGCTAGCTCCACTCTAAGGGTTTGCGCTTGAGAAACGCATTTCAGGACTGCTCTACATTCAGCGGCATCTAGTGGGTGGATAATTCCCCGGCAACAACACTTCAACAATCGGAAAACTTCACTTTGCTAATCTCGTTATAACTGGCCCTGTGTCAAGAGCTTTACATTACAAGTCTATGCGAAACTACCAAGAATAACTTATCAAAGCTTTGTCAGTCTGAGGATAAAGATTCAAAATCAAACCTAGTTTCCATAGGTAGGCCTAGACGCATAATAGGCTATAAAATTGATAATTTGTAATGTATTGGAGAGTGTTTGCACTGTTAACCTAAACACTATATGACAGAATGTTTGTTTATTATTCAGTTTCGCATGAAAGAGCTTGAACTCCACGACAAACCTTTTGGGAGCCCGTCCAAGAACAAAGATTGCATTGATAGATTTGGATATATTATATTAAATCCTGCTCCGGATCTAATTCTCCAAACTGATGATATACTGTAAGTATAACGCTATTTACGTCAATACAATAACTTTGAACTATCCTAACAGCTACATCTTTCACGAAACTAAAACATAATTTCTAATCTTCTAACCGAGATAGCCTAACTCAATTCAAAATCAAACCACTGAGATATTTGAATGAGGTTAAAAGTTTACGGTACCGGTACGTGGTTTTATCAACATCACTTTTTGTACTTCTGCATGATTCTATTATATTGCAGTTACATCATAAACCCAGAGTTGAGCTCCGGGGACAGTCGTTCGTCGTCATGCGTGAGTGAACACCTGGTGGATGAGTGTCGGTTGGTTGACGAAACCAGTTCTGGCATCGCTCGAGAAAAGAATTTTTCCTCAGTTTTTAGAAAAGAAAGCGAGAGATTATCAAAAGTTCATCGCATCGCCGCGATTGACGAAGAATCGGAAAGTTCTGCTCCAGACACAAGTGCCACAACGAAAGTGTGATCGGCCAAGGCACTTGTTGCTTCGAGCGACAAGGACATTTCTTTACTGTATACTGCCGTTGGGTTGAGACTTATTGAAATCAACACTTTATTTTAAACTCGAAAAAGTGGATACAATAGTATTATCACCAATTTTTTATTATGTTTAGCTTATCGATGATGAGATTAATGTTAGCTTGTGGTAACTACGCTTTATCGCCTAAATTTGTTGTTTTTACTTTGCCTAGTTTCGTAGACAGTTGTTATTTCGAGCTGAAGTGAAACCTTTTGGCAATTTGACTGAGTTGACCTGTTTCGTAAAATCACGATTTTTGATTCCATGTCGTATGCAGATCACAATGGGTTCACATTTCTGCAGTTCTGTCAATAATGCAGTAGCCTATTTGTTTAGTGGTGCACTTTGTTGAGTACTGAATTTTTATTTTGTAATTTGTCATGACTTTTGTACGCCAGCCTCCCAGTCATGTCCATCTTGACTGAAATAAACTTATTTTAAAATTTAGAACAAATCTTGATGGCCTGAAAGGCCATTTACGAGATCAGTCTTCATATGTGTAATACCATGGCAAGATTTATTAGGTAAAACAGCTTCCACATTTTGAAACAGGAAATAGTAACTAATTAGGAAACGTATTTCTAAGTCAATTACAGTTTAGCAAAGTGAAACAGATCGAAATCCAGAAAGCGAACAGGTCGATTTGTTGTTTCGAGACACTTTGCGCAGTGCTGTATTGCGCACGTAGGATGGAAAACTATGTGCGGGTGGGGAAATTTTTTTAAGAAACGGATAGCTTGTTCCATAATTTTTACTCTTCTCTGTCGAAACCAGGGATGGTCGAAACGGACAAGATAGCGTGCTTGACGTTTAATGCAGAAAGCATGTCAAAGCGGAAAGAAAAGTGAGATTTGAAACGACAAATGTTCAATACCAACATCCTCTGAATAACTTGCTATTTCCCTAAAAGACAGTTTCACAAATACTGATGTTATCATTGCAGCGTCCGAAAACTACATAAAACGAACAATGTAAGGCTTAACACAGCAAGATATTTCACCAAAAAAAAATGCTGGCAAAAGTCTGCAGAATCACACAAAGTTGAGTAACAGATCTATAAAAACACCACGTTGAATCAGAGAACATAACAGGCAAAACTTATCTCAAGATTAAAAACAGTATAATAATATTATGTTCGTTGGACCACTCAGCATGCGACAACCCAGTACCGTATTTACTTGATTGTAAGCCGCGGCTTATAAAGTTTTTTTTCCATCATGTTTGCAGCTTAAATTCAAGGGCGGCTTACAATCAAAGGCGGCTTACATTTTTTCTTTTTGCCTTTTTCCTTGTCGACTTTGCCATAGATGTTTTGCCGCACTGCGTTGTCTGATGCCGACAATTGTGAAGTTGTGACGTGCATTTTAAATTGTCACATGCATTTATGACGTGCATTCGAAAGAAAAAAAGGAGTTGTCAGTTTTATTTATGGTACTTAACAGTAAACAGTTTCAGCTTTGCGTGTAAACAGTATTTGCGGCTTACATTCAAGGGCGGCTTACATTAAATTTTTAACACTATCACATGCGGCTTACAATCAAGCGCGGCTTACAATCAAGTAAATACGGTAACTAGATTTCAGTCAGCAAATGAGATATACGTGCTTACTAGGGTGGAGCTTATTTTTTGATTTTTGAAATATGTTTTTCTTACCCTCTCAAATTGTTCCTTTATATGAAATAACAATTGAGAAAAAAAATCAGTGCAATTGAACAATATTTAGAGGTAGCTCAATGAGGGATGACATAGAGACTTGGTTATCGGCTTAAAACGTTCGCAATTGCCAACTTTATAGGCTAAGTTTTTATGTTAGTTGCAAAAAACTGTATTTTGAGCGAGTTTGCGGCCAATTTTCAATTTTACGACAGATTAAATTCAATTTTTGATGATTTTATAAGAAAACAGTCAATAAAATAACAATTTACATTTGTTAGTGTATAATATATTTTGCTTTGAAAGTGGGCTACTGGTATATAATTGGTGAAGGTGCTTTTGTTCGAAATGGATCGAAGAAAGAAGATCTGGCTCCTTGATAATAATGCTGATGCGCATTCCTCGGGTCAAAACCGTTACCTCCAACTGTAAAAGATGTACTTCGCAAATTTAAGGGGACTCATAACGTTCTCAAGGCTGATTCTAACGAAACATCTTCACTCAAAGATGCCTACAAACAAACAGCAGAACAAGTTATTGAATGGTGAGCGAGGACTCATATTGCTACGAAAACATTGAAGAACGTTATTTCAATGATTGAGAAGCTAAACAATAATTGGAAGACGCTTTATTTTCAAAGGAAGAAGACTACTATACACTACAGCAGCAAACAAAGAGATACTTTCCTGGAAGAATTCAATAAAACATTTTGGGCAGTGAGTCCTGACTATGAGAAGCTACTTGAAGACAGTACTGATCCCAGAAAAGTAGAAGACAAACAGTTTCTCGAGAACATGAAGACAACCTGTGACGGGAGTGTTGGTTGACTAGATACTGAATAGCAACGGAGACTGACGAGGAAAGCCGAAAGGGAACTAGTTACAGCAGCGAAACAGTGTGGACCATCTCACAGTCGTGCTGAAATTATCGAACCAGACGACCCCAATCCAGTAGAGCTGAACCAGAATATCGAAATGATGATGATGAATACAATCCCATTCCAACGAGATCGCGAGAATCTCGAGCTGGTAAGTCTTCACCATTCTCTCCAGGTGTTTGTGTAGTAGCAGACAAGCACAAGATCTCGTTGAGAGGTTTGACTGAGCTTTTTGAAGTCGCTCACAAAGACAAAGGTGGGGATCTAGATGAAATAACTCTTTCTGTAGCTACATCAAAACGAAGGAGAGATAAAACTAGAATCGAAGCTGGGACGAAATTCCTGAAAAGCAATTTGGAAAAGCTAACTGGAGGTTGTACTTTGCACTGGGACGGGAAACATCTCAAGAGCTTCACACACATCGGTAAATCAGAGAAGAGGGTGGCTATACTTTTAGAGCAGGAGGGCGATGAAGTCTTACTTGGTAAGTCTAGTTTATTGGTAGCCTATTTATGTACAGTTTTTTTAATTTTCAATAACAACTTATAAACAATAATATACCGTAATTAGTTTCTGATTATATAATTCAACGTGTTTCAGGAATCCCACCAGTTTCCGGCAGTGATGCTGAATCCATTACCAACGTGAAGTGGATACCCTCAAGAAGCTGAACATCGATCATTGGGCTGATATTCGACACCACTAGTACAAACTCAGGATGCATCACAGGAATAGTTGTTAGACTTGAAAAGATTTTCGGTCGCAAGTTGCTCCAACTAGCCTGCCGACATCATGTTGCTGAGCTGGTGTGTGGTGCAGCAAAAACTCCAAGCACATTTGTGGTATCTAGGTGAGTGGTTGGCTATACTAGCCTTGTTCAACGACACCACAGACAAGAAAGACAAGGCTGAGATGGCGAAGGAGCTTGTCTGGTATAAAGGGAAGACACTATCAGCCTCACTAAGAATTTCAGTTCAGTACGACTGAAAAGCTTTGTGGGTCCTGAATCCTGGACATTTTTTGGACTTTGTGGCATAGAGCCAACATTCCTCTTTAAACCGGTGCCACGATGGTCAGCAGATGCTGTCGGCTCTGGCCAGTTCAATCAAGGTAATTAACGACTCAGCAGAGAGAGCCCATGGTATGCTAACCAATTATCATCTTGATAGAATCACCAGATCCGAGGAACAACGGCAGCATTTGCTCCAAGTTGTCAAGGGGATAAGAACAAGTCAGAAGGATTTGCTGAAGAATGGAAGAAGAGAGCGATGTACAAAGAAGTTGATTAATGCAATGAGTTACTCTTAGTTATTAATCCTATACAACGTGACTTAGTAACTCTTGAATTGTGTCTTATTGACTGTTTCCTTATAAAATCATCAAAAATTGAATTTAATCTATCGAAAAATTGAAATGGCCGCAAATTGGCTCAAAATACAGTTTTTCGCAAATAACATAAAAACTAAGCCTCCTAGAGCTTAGAGTTGTTATACAAGCTAATATAAAGTTGGCAACTGCGCACGTTTTAAGCCTATAACCAAGTCTCTAGGTCATTCCTAAGCCAAAACAGTAGAACTCGGTTAATCCGGATTCGGTTAATCCGGATCTTCGCCTAATCCAGATGAAACTGAAAGTACAAATGAGTCAGGCTTGATAGAACCGTCATCGGTTAATCCGGATCTTTGCCTAATCCGGATGGAATCGCCGGTCAAATCGAATCCGGATTAACCGAGTTCTACTGTATTTGGAAAGCAATACTTTCTGCGAGTACCCGGAAATCATAAATATGGGGTGAAGGTCTAAAGGACCCTTTAGGGTTGGACAATCGGCCCAAAATTTTATGGGTGTTCTAGTTGGATCATATCGCAACTTTTGGAAGGGATTGAAAAATTGGTGATAGTGGTGTAAATTTGCAACGCACTACTCCCAAACCATTGAATTTTCATCATTTTCATAATCTTTGAGGTCATTGAGCTACCTCTAAACGTAGGAATTCAGGCCTGAAACTTTATACACATTGTATCTATATCAAAAGGAACGTATTCAGGGGGTAAGACTTTCAAAAGTATAAATTTAGTTTTTTTTGTTTGTTTTAAGCTCCACCCTAGTGCTTACATTGGATTTGCTTGGTCATCGCTTGCCAAACTGAATTTGCTGACTTGTCAAATGCCAAGTTATGGCTAACTCAGTCATTACTCAGTTTAATCTTTTACCAACTTCAGCCACTTGCTCAAAGGTTGCTAGCTCAGTTGTTACTTGTTCAGTTCTCAACTGCTGACTTGTAGGACACTCCAATATTTTTGCATAAATCGGGTAAACACCATATCAGGCAAAATGCATAGTCACAAATAATTGTCAACAATTAAGAAAAACTAGTAACTTCTGATGCAACAACACTAACTCATTATATGTAGGCAGCATAGGGTAGGCTATACAAATAAACTAAAATGATTGATTGATTGAATCTTTATACTCGGACAGGGAAAACTTCTTGCAGAGCTTAATCCTGGCAGTTTCGCATACTTGTAGAGGCTTTGAATCACTGACGCAGGCCTGGTCACCGAGATTGGCAGAGTGCAGTTTCCGATTGTTAAAATCTTGTTGCCGGGAACTATTCCATCCATTAGATGCCGCTGAATGGAGAGTAGTCCTTAACATGCGTAGCTCAAGCGCACCGTCCGAAAATCGAACCAGCGCCGCTTGATCTTGAAGCTTCTTTGTTCCAGAAGTCACGCACTAACCAATTGAGCTATCGGGGCGGTGTGGGCGATATCGGAAAAAGAAAATTAAGCTTCTTGAAAGTATTGCCAAGCAAATAAGCATAACATAATAGCACATATGGCACAGCAGTCATATTTATAAAGGAGTGACAAGCATATGATGTACCATTCCAAACTATACATTTTAACACTGCAGCAGCTTGACTTGTCACGCATATTGCAAATATGTTTGAATTTGACAGCCACATACCAAACGCCACTAAAACTGACGTCCTCTCAACCCCACAACAAATTTCTCTTAAATTTTGCACCCTACAATCATCATGCACGAAATACATATTTACATTACTTGAGACTTTGTTGTATAAGGCACTAGTATTTCATGCATATCGTCTTTTTTTCAGTAAAAAATCCCAAAGAATCAACTGCACTTTCTCTCCCAATACCAGACATTTTCATCCCACCAAAAGGCATGTGTAAATCCCTCACAAGCCAGCAATTAATCCAGACAGTGCCTACAACCAACTGTTTGGAAATTCTGTGTGCTTTTACTAAATCCTTAGTCCACAACATAGCACATAAACCATATGTCACATCATTTGCTCGAGACACAACTTCGCATTCATCGTCAAATGGCATAATGCAAGTAACAGGTCCAAATATCTCATCTTGAATGCATGCAGATGAATCTTTTAGCCCAGTGATAACAGTTGGCAAAACGTAATAGCCATTCTTGCAATGATCAGGCAAGTCAAGATTTCCAACTCCTTCTCCACAATGAATTGTAGCACCTTCTTCAGCAGCTAGGTTGATGTAGTACTTCACTTTTTTCATATGCTCTTTACTTACAAGAGCTCCCATGATGCTTGTGGGATCATTGGGATCACCTACCTTTATATTTTTAGCAAGATGTACAAACTTCTGCACAAATTCATCATATATATTTTTATGGACATAAATGCGACTACTGCATAGACAAACTTCTCCCTGATTAGCAAAACTAGATCGTAATGTTGTTGAAAGACAAGATTCCATATCCGCATCTTCAAATATAATTGCAGGATTTTTTCCACCAAGCTCTAATGAAAGCTTTTTAAACATTGGTGCAGCTTTTTCCGATATACGTTTTCCAACCAATGTGCTTCCTGTAAACGATATCAAAGGAACATCTTTGTGAAGCACAATAGGTTCTCCTGCACTCGGACCATACCCAAAGATAAGATTAATAACACCAGGAGGAAGATCAGATTGTTGAATAATTTCTGCCAATCTGTGAGCACTGACACTGGTCATTTCTGATGGTTTTGCGACGCATGTATTTCCAAAGGCAATTGCGGGAGCTATTTTCCATGTTAGAAGATAAAGAGGGAGGTTCCAGGGACTTATGAGACCAGCAACACCAACTGGCATTCGATCCACAATGTTGACAGCACAAACTGGTTCATACAGTTGAGTGCTGTCATTCACCTCATGCAAGATACTGGTAGCAAAAAAGCGAAAGTTGTATATAGCACGAGGGATGTCCACTTTTTTGGCAAGAGAAATGGGTTTTCCTTGATCTTTCGATTCAAGGTTGGCAAGTTCTTCAGCATGTGATTCGATTAAATCAGCAATTTGAAGCATAATTTTGGATCTAAACTGTGGACTTTGTTGCGACCATTTTAAAAATGCTTTTTTGGCAGATGCTACAGCAACTGCTACATCTTTTTCATCACTATCAGGTATTTTGGCATGAACCTTTCCAGTTGATGGATTGAAACTATCAAGGAACTTTCCATCAATTGGTTCAACAAATGAACCATTAATGAAGTTGTGCACAACTTTAATATTTTTAGAACTTAATTCGGCCATTTCTTAACACAACGTAAATAGTATTGCATGGAGTGTATATATATATGTTTTTTATACTATTAATATCTGCAAAACATGTTAAAGTATTAGCTGAAAAAGTACTGTTTAATGAATATATACTTTTATCAAGTTCCAGTGCTCGTCCAACATGGCAAGTACTACAATTAATGGTCTGCTAACTTCGGAGAATCCGATTCAGAGTAATCTCAATTCGGAGACAGCCTTTTTTAGAAATCTCCAAAATTTTACAGCTGCATCTTTTTATTAAAAGGAATTAACTTATAATAGAAGTTAATCAAATAAAGTCACAGCAAAAAAACAATTGTCAATTGGCATTTGATGATCATAACAACTAAGTTAAAAGCTAGTGACAGTTTAGAATAAACCTGGGTTTCGGCATTGCATGACCTTGAATTCCTTCGTTAGACTCTCAGTTAATGTTATTCTATCATGGCAGAAGAATCAATTAGTACGCAACGCAAAGGTACTCCCATGATCTACCACTGTGACATCATCGACTATATATAGGTTGGATTAATTGGGGTGCAACCTAATTCGTACCATGAACAATTTGTACCGTCAGTTCGTACCTTGAAAAGATCGATAGAAAAAATAAAAAAAGCCGAAGTTGCTGATTGCAGTTTCCGCAAACATTTTAAAAGGGTTAGGGTATCGGAGTATCGGTATCCGCAAACAAACAAACTGAAAAGATCGAGAGAAAAAAATAGAACATCGCTGATCGCAGTTTCCGTTTTTCCGCAGTTTCTGCAAACATTTTAAAATTTCCGGTAATGATCCTAAGAGTTTGCCGAAGTCGCTGATCGCAGTTTCCGCAAACATTTTAAAAGAGTTAGGGTTGATCGGAGTTTCCGCAAACATTTTAAAAGGGTTAGGGTGTTTCTGCAAACAAACAAACTGAAAAGATCGAGAGAAAAGAATAGAACAAAGCCGAAGTCGCTTATCGCAGTTTCCTTTTTTCCGCAAACATTTTAAAATTTCCGGTAATGATCCTAAGAGTTTGTCGAAGTCGCTGATCGCTGTTTCCTCAAACATTTTAAAAGGGTTGGGGTTGATCGGAGTTTTCGCAAACATTTTAAAAAGGTTAGGGTTGATCGGAGTTTCCGCAAACATTTTTAAAGGGTTAGGGGTTAAGGTTAGGGTTGATCGGAGTTTCCGCAAACATTTTAAAATTTCTGGTAATGATCCTAAGAGTTTTTGTTTGTTTGCGGAAACTGAGAACAGCTTTTTTTAATTTTTTTCTCTCGATCCTTTCAAGGTACAAACTGACGGTATAATACAAATTGTTCATGGTACGAATTAGGTTGCATCCGATTAATTGCCTAACCTATAATTGCTAGGATGCAACTAATTCGTACCATGAACAATTTGTACCGTCAGTTCGTACCTTGAAAACATCGAGAGAAAAAATTAAAAAAAGCCGGAGTTGCTGATCGCAGTTTCTGCCAGAGCTGCAGCCAGACCGCAGAGCAGGGAAGGCCAACTTTTTTTTAGGGGGGGGGGGGGCCAAAAAAATTGAATCATTATAATTGTAGCTGTTGCTCGAGAATGTTGGGATTTTGCCAGGGGAGGCAAAATTTTTTTCAGGGAGGGCAAGGCCCCCCCTGGCTACGGGCCTGGTTTCCGTAAACATTTTAAATTTTCCGCAAACAAACAAAAACTCTTAGGATCATTACCAGAAATTTTAAAATGTTTGCGGAAACTCTGATCAACCCAAACCCTTTTAAAATGTTTGCGGAAACTGCGATCAGCGACTTCAGCAAACTCTTAGGATCATTACCGGAAATTTTAAAATGTTTGCAGAAACTGCAGAAAAACGGAAACTGCGATCAGCGACTTCGGCTTTGTTCTATTTTTCTCTCTCAATCTTTTCAGTTTGCTTGTTTGCAGAAACACCCTAACCCTTTTAAAATGTTTGTGGAAACTGCAATCAGCAATGTTCTATTTTTTTCTCTCGATCTTTTCAGTTTGTTTATTTGCGAATACCGATACTCCGATGCCCTAACCCTAACTACCAGGCCCGTAACTAGGAGGGGCGCAGGGGGGCGAAGCCCGGCTTGCAAACATTTTTGCTCCCCTGGGAAAAATGATCTTAATTAGCTCTGTTCGCTGACTTTTTAGTTTTACCCAATTTTCTTGTGTTGTTTAATTGTAAACATTGTGTGCTTAATGGTGTGGACAAATGTTGTGTTACACAGACAGACTCGAGATTTATTGCTGGTTAGATCCAGAGTAGGTACAACAGTTTCCAATTGAGCTGAGCAGTGTGATAGCCTATCAGTCTCCAGAGTACTGTACTAGTTGACTGCCACTAAGCGTTACTAAAGCACCTGACAACCACTTTGGCATTTGCGTTCTAGGTAGGCTATGCTTCTATACTTGCAGTTAATAACTGCTGTTTTCGCCATGGAATACTTTGCACATTCTGCCTTTATGCTTCCTTATGAAGCGTGATTCAGTTACTACATAGGCTACTACGTAGCAGGGCCTCTGAGAGAAATTTTTACTAGGGGTACGAAGAGTCATTCCGGGCCCACCTCTCACTCCGGGCCCACTTTGTCTTTGGCAAAACGCATGATGTTTGCTTAGGCATATTGCACAGTGCACACCGTACAACATTTTACTGCAGAATGAATTGGATATCTATGCGCAATAATCGTATCAGGCTGCAATAAAACTATTATTTAGTGTTTTGTGTTGTGCATATCATGTGATCTGTCCCTCGTCAATTTGTGTATCCTGCATTGAATTCGTGTGTTAGTTGTTGATGGCGCTGTTAAGAGATGTCGCTTCTGCAGCTTTAAATGTAAAATTTTCAAATTCATTTCTCTTAGATGAAACCTATAATTATTATTCCTGATGAGGACACTAGGCTATGGTGTCGTTGGATTTAGTAGCTTTTTTGTTTTTTTTTGTATCTGGCCAATAAAATTTCTTTATTAATTTTGCATTCATTTACCACATGCCTAACAGAGGTGAACAAAGTCACCTTTTTTTTACTTTGGCTGCGCTCCTGCTCCGATAGTATTCACTCCGGCTACTGCTCAGAAATTCATTTTGAAGTGAAATAAGCGTGAAACTACCGTTTTCAAATAGCTTTTAAAAAACACAAATACCCAAAAATACCCGAGCTTTTAAAAAAAAAACTTAGCGGGTTGGGCTTTGGTTTTTCTCGACCATGCTTTTGCTACACTATGCCCCCCCCCCCACCTCTACCCGGACAAGAGAATAACAAACTTTTATGATTTAATTTAGGGTGCTTTTAACAAACATTTTTGCACGTCAAGCATTAAATCACCACATTGGGCCCCTAATTTGCATGCAATGCATTCAATTACCTTTCCGGGCCCTTTTTCTACATTACGGCCCCACCATGACTAAAGAATAACAACTTTTATACTTGAATTTAGTCGTTTAGGATGGTTTTAATTAAGTAATTTTGTGCGTAAACTATAAAATCACAAATTCGGGACCCAACAATCACAGTTCTGGGCCCTCAAGGGTACGCCGTGCCCTCCTCTCATAGGCCTTGCTACGTAGTGATGATGGATGTGATGCGCTTCTGCAGGAATCCAACAAGTTGCATGATCAGATAGCTAAAGAAGAACATGATCATGAAATTGAAAACTGGTGAAGCATTGCTACGACCTAAACCTAAGCGGACTATAAATACAAGCCTTACTGATTTCCTGGTGATGGAAGAGTTACCAGTTGCAGTAGGAATGGATAAGAAAAGGGATCTGAGAAAGTTACCGATGTATGCTGTGATGGACAAAATAGGTTTGGACATGAAACTCAGATTTGCAGACAATGGTTTTACACATCTGCTCGTGCCCATTCGAAAAAAAATGAAATTTCTTGGATCATGAATCGCTCATGCCACTACTGCATATACACAACTAAAGATAGATATTCCATCAGAGGCGAAATTACAAGTCCCCAAACAGTTCCTACATGACCATGTGCAATAGGGTGTTGCAGGCGCCCCATGAAATTTAAATCTTGGTTTCACCATGCTTACCTTTTTTGTGGTACTGTGTTTAGATCAGTAGACCACAAATATGAAGTTTCATAAATTTTCATCGACGTTTACCTCCACCGCCGAGGCCATTTTGAGGCCCACTTTTTGAATTTTTTCATGTTTTTTGCCACTAGAGGGCAGTGTATAAGTTTTGCAATATTGGGGGTATATTTAAAAGATGCACTATGATGTCTTGAATTGTTAAAAAAAAAAATTGGAGAAATGGGATAAGTATATCCAAAAATATTCAAGTTTTGTCACTAATTTTTTGCACAATACTGCCCCTAGTGGTGAAAAGAAAAATTAAAATATCTTAAAAACTACTCATCATATTGTAATGGAACTTGCATGTACCCCCCCATTTTTGTGGGTAAGGAATTTGATTTTAGCAATATTTTTGCAAAATATTACCACTAGAGGGCGGTAATTCTAATTTTGAACTATTTTTCTGTAAAAAGGCGATATTGTTGCATTTCTTGAGCTATGCTATCTGAAGAATACAATTTCATGGCTTATGCACAACAAAATTTATTCAATTGTAAAGAAACTGCATGCACGCATGTACTATATCAATACATCTAAACAGGCCATGTGAGTCTTAGTTAACACAATTTACGCAAAGGCAGTTGTACATCTTCGCTGTGTTGATAAATCACGTTTCCTAAGATTTGGTATCTTTCTTCGATCTTCCTCCACCGCTTGAATATAGTTTTGCAGATTTTTTTCTTGTTTTGCTAGATGAAGAAAGTCGGATACTAGTTTTACCCCTCTCTCTACTGAATCACTGCAGACTCTGAGTGCACTTATGACGGAATGGCCCGTTTCGGTGAGTCCGATTTGGTGAGTCCGATTCGGTGTGTCCGATCCCTTAACGGGGGATTTTTTCAATTTTTTTTTTAAATTATTGGGTACCGTAGCCTAATTATCATTGCCGTTTTAGGGTTAGGGTTAGAGGTTAGGAACTCACCGAATCGGACTCACCGAATAGTAGCAGACCCCACTTATGATACCATTAGCAGAAGCATAGCCATCATCTATTTCCCACTCTTTCGGGTGTTTGGCAAGAAAAGTTGTTGAAGTTTGCAAAAGTTCAAAAAACATTTTGCTGCTGGCATTTGCATAGGAGCACAATGACAATGAGTTATCATTAACAATGTCTGGCAGCTCTGGCTTACCGTATCCATTACCAAACATGTTTGTAACCTGGTCTTGGAAACTTGCATTTAAACGCAGCAGAGTTCTAGCCAAAGCTTCCTTTTCATCCATAGTGACTTGTTCGTCCCATAGAGCTAAGCGGATCAACTCCCCAGTTACATACCATGTGTGCCTACCTAAAGCTTTTAATTTTGTCTACTGCATCATAGCTTTTGATGTCACTTACCAGTTGCAAATCTTCTTGGGCTGCCGATGCAGCAATTGGACAGTTGAACCACCATCCATTAAATACAAAAGTCAACAAATCGCTCTAATTTTTGTATTTGTGACTTGGAAATGATTCCTTGTGGTAGAAAGTCTTGCAGCATTACTATCTTATAGCAATAGAGCTGCTTTCCCATCCACCTTGCTCGATGGACTGCACCACAGTTCATGAAGTTGTACTGTCCACTGTTGATTCCAATGTACACCGCCATCAGGTCTAAAAGTTCTTTGTAGTCACCCCTCTGATAATTTTGCATATCTCTCAAAATTTATAAGTGCTTCCACTTTTCTGCTTTGGGTTGTTACAAATTCTCCCAACTCTTGAGGATCTTTGGTATGCAGTACAGCTGCAGCATGTGGGGTTGCATTGAATCCTTTGTTCCGGAATCTTTTGAATAGTTTAATGTCTGGAGATCTTGACGTTTCGACTTTCAGGGCTTCCCACACATGAGAAAGTATAACTTCTCCAGTACGTTTTCTGCATGCTAGGCAGAGAAGTGGTTTGTCTAGCTTTATTTGAAGAAAAAATGCAGCAGAGAGATGGCTTGAAAAGTGTTTTGGGTATTGTTTTAAATTTTTTTTTTCTGGCCATCACTATGCTGCATGCACTTCTCTTCAAATAAAGCTAGACAAACCACTTCTCTGCCTAGCATGCAGAAAACATATTGGAAAATGTGGTGCAGTCCATCGAGCAAGGTGGGTGGGAAAGCAGCTCTATTGGTATAAGATAATAATGCTGCAAGACTTTCTACCACAAGGAATCATTTCCAAGTCACAAATACAAAAAATAGAGCGATTTGTTGACTTTTGCACTTTTGTATTAATTTAATGGATGGTGGTTTAACTGTCCAATTGCTGCATCAGCACCCCGAGAAGATTTGCAACTGGTAAGTGACATCAAAAGCTATGATGCAGTAGACAAAATTATCAGTGTTGCTGCTTTAAAAGCTTTAGGTAGGCACACATGGTATGTAACTGGGGAGCTGATCCCCTTAGTTCTATGGGACAAAAAAGTCACTATGGATGAAAACGAAGCTTTGGCTAGAACTCTGCTGCGTTTAAATGCAAGTTTCCATGACCAGGTTACAAACAGGTTTGGTAATGGATATGGTAAGCCAGAGCTGGCAGACATTGTTAATGATAACTCATTGTGCTCCTATGCAAATGCCAGCAGCAAAATGTTTTTTGAACTTTTGCACATTTCAACAACTTTTCTTGCCAAACACCCGAAAGAGTGGGAAATAGATGATGGCTATGCTTCTGCTAATGGTATCATAAGTGCACTCAGAACACAAAACTATATTCAAGTGGTGGAGGAAGATCGAAGAAAGATACCAAATCTTAGAAAACGTCATGCACAACTGCCTATGCGTAAATTGTGTTAACTAAGACTCACATTGCCTGTTTGGATGTATTGATATAGTACATGCATGCATGCAGTTTCTTTACAATTGAATAAATTTTGTTGTGCATAAGCCATGAAATTGTATTCTTCAGATAGCATAGCTCAAGAAATGCAACAATATCGCCTTTTTACAGAAAAATAATTCAAAATTAGAACTACCGCCCTCTAGTGGTAATATTTTGCAAAAATATTGCTAAAATCAAATTCCTTACCTACGAAAATGGGGGGGTGCATGCAAGTTCCATTACAATATGATGAGTAGTTTTTAAGATATTTTAATTTTTCTTTTCACCACTAGGGGCAGTATTGTGCAGAAAATTAGTGACAAAACTTAAATATTTTTGGATATGCTTATCCCATTTCTCTAATTTTTTTTTGAACATTATTCAGAACATCATAGAGCATCTTTTAAATGTACCCCCAATATTGCAAAACTTATACACTGCCCTCTAGTGGCAAAAAACATAAAAAAATTCAAAAAGTGGGCCTCAAAATGGTCTCGGCGGTGGAGGTAAACGTCGATGAAAATTTATGAAATTTCATATTTGTGGTCTACTGATCTAAACACAGTACCACAAAAAAGGTAAGCAAAATCCGAGAGGGTCGGGGCGCCTGCAACACCCTAATGTGCAATTTGCACAACACCAGAATTCCGATATAGTAGGCCTACTGAAAGAACTGTACAATCAACGACTGGCATTCCTGAATGTATATAAGCTTGTCGCTACTGTGTCATCATTCGGGTCCAGTAGTGTGCTTTGTGAGAGTGGCTTCACTGTCTTATCTCGGATAGACAAGCTCCGGACTTTACTAAGTCCCGAAGACAAGCCTACACGCAGTCTATGTTCCAGACGAGATAGGCAAACTTGGTTCTGTTGGATTTTAAAAAGGAAATGACCGAAACAATATAGCCTACCTGGACATTTTTGTTAATAGATTCAGTGAAGTTCATCCACGCCTTTTGTTAACCCATCTATCCTATCTGGACCTAACCTATCTATGGCGAAGATACATTTCACTGATGGTGTGAAATACATTCTCACTATTATCATTAAAGGATTGATCTGGAAGAGATGATTGTTGATTCTGCTCTAGACAAAATGAGGTGCAATGTACACATTGTAGGCTACAATTATTATTTACCAAACGATGAGTGACAGGTGCAGCGGCTGCAGCCCTATTTGATCATAGTTAAACGCCTATTTTCTATGTATAGTAGACCTATATTTTGTATAATTTATGCAGCGCATTAGACAAAAATGTAAATAAACTAAAAAAAACTCGAAGTCCATGAAAGGCAATCGATTAACTACGGTAACAAAAGAATCAACTACAAAATCATAAATTTTGCTGCAGCTTCTATGCCAATTTTTAACCATTTTATCACTAAGTTAGTTGGTGGTCAGATGTTTCAAAAATGATTTTGCTTCTTAATTTCTATCCTGTCGTCATTATAACTGTATGTAGGCTAATTGAGTCAGTACGGTGTAGGCTAATTGAGTCTATAATGCCAGTTCAAGCTGTTGTTTCTACAATAATCTATGCTAATATAAACACTGTAGTAGCCTACGATTAATGTTTTTGGCTTTTTGCGTAAATATACCCACATTGTGTGCTAACATCGTTTTCGTACATGATATGGAAGATAAAAGTTGGGCCCCCTCTAGAATACTTATCGCCCCCCCCTGGTGCTCCAAGCTAGTTACGGCCTGCTAACTACCAATACCTAACCGATACCCTAACCTTGCGGAAACTGCGATCAGCGACTTCGGGTTTTTTCAAGGTACGAACTGACGGTACGAATTGTTCATTGTACGAATTAGGTTGCACCCTAATTGCTATGCCTCGTCTGCAAGATATCAGCTAATTTACATCTACCCCACAGATACAATAACCTACCAAATGATCCTTTAAAGTTCTCTAAATAAACAGAAGCCGTCGCTGCATTTTCAAGAAATCACCGAATTGAATTTTTTGAAATGGGCTATTCTGTACAATTCATCATTGCTTTCTACAAATTAACATGACAGCATAAATTAAATTGATATCTATAGTAGGCCAATAGGCTACTCATGAGATTATTAATTAGGCTGTGGCTATTCTTACAACATATTGTAAAAATAGCCTCAGAGGCTATTCTTACAAGCACCACTCAAGCATTACGTTTGACATCAATATGCGCTCATGCGTGATCTGGAACTGGTATACAAGTCGCCACCCTGGTTAAAAAGGCGATGACGTCACACAGGAGGAATCCACCATAAAATGGTGGAAAAGTGGGGTGAAAATAGTCAACCATGACAAAAAAAAGCATGCAAGTGTCCGCTTTTACCTAATAGCTATGTAACACAGGCCCGAAAAACACCACATATCTCCTTAGAAAAGAGTTAAACTTGACCAAGTTTAACTATTTATCCGAAGAATACTTCTAAAGATACCAGCATTTAATCAATAATATATCTTTGTCGTTTCTGCTTCGATTTTTACAATTAAACCATTGCTGGAAAGCGCAAGCTATCGTTTATCCAAATGAAGGTCAGCCAGACTCTAAAAGTTAAAAATATTTCTTAGGTAAAGAGTTGAACTTGACCGACTTTAACCATTTATCCCAAAAATACTTGTAAAGATACCAGCATTTAATAAACGCTAATCTAAAGAACATATCTCTGTCTATTGACAAGCAAAAGTTGAGGTTGATAGCTTTTTCACAAAGCGAGCAACCGGGCTTCAAACACAAGCAAATAGCGCCCGATGACTCGTTGCATTTCCGAATCGAAGCAAGTATACAAGTCTCCCCGGTCTGCGATCATTATATGTCTTTATTAAATTAGTTGTAAGTTGCTTGTTTCTGCTTCGATTTTAACAATTGAACCATTGCTGGAAAGCACAAGCTATCATCTATCCAAATTAAGGTCAGCCAGACTCTAAAAGTTAAAAATATTTCTTAGGTAAAGAGTTGAACTTGACCGACTTTAACCATTTATCCCACAAATATTTTTAAAGATAACAGCATTTAATAAACGCTAATCTAAACAACATATCTCTGTCTATTGACAAGCAAAAGTTGAGGTTGATAGCTTTTTCACAAAGCGAGCAACCGGGCTTCAAACACAAGCAAATAGCGCCAGATGACTCGTTGCATTTCCGAAAAGCTAGGCTATTTACAAAAAGTGAATACCGCACATGTTAAACAAAAACTGTACATATTTTGAGCACAGCACAGTAACTGTTAGGCCAGATCATCACCCATGTGTCCCTCCTCTCCTTGCCTAGATGAGACCTGCTATTTGTCCTCGCAACCCTTTTTGTTTCCCGACCAAACTGAGAAGTTTAGAGTTTCGTTATTTGTTGGATGCAAATAGACGCATGCTTACATTTTTGACCACCTTAAAACACTAAACCAGTTTCTGCTCGACATAGCCTACAGTGTTCAATTTTTGTCCCAGGAATCAACTCTTCAAGCAATACTTTCCCTACTTTGTGTGCACTAACATCCTAATTTATATGCCATTGTTAACAATTGCGATATTCGTGAATTCATTTGAGGCTTTGGGTACCGGAATTAATATACTTATTTGAACTAGCAAATTCAATCCACAACACTTTCCACTAGGCTGTTACTTAACACTAAGCACGCATATGCGCTGCGATTTGTGGCCGTGTTAGCAACTGAAAAAAAGCCTTGGTGTGAAGATCACAGAATTGTTCAAAATGTGAGCTCAGTAGCCTATTACTGTGCTTGCAACTGCATGGTGCTATCAACGTGCAAAACAACTCGGCTCCAGGTCCCCTGCGGTCACAGACACGCATATTATCCCTGAATAGGGGGGTATCGCGTTTGCCATTCGCTCATTGTCGCCTGGTTTGATTGCAAACAAGTCTGTTCTATGTAGTTGCTTTCCTCATTGCGTCCAGTATGTCAGCACAATTGCTTTATCATCGCGAACGCCATTGTCACTTTTCCTCATCCACCTTTCCCAGGCTTGTTCGCGATGAAAGGCACAGAGTAACACGTAGCAATCTGCGGAACAAGAAGTCGTGGGCACTGAGTGGTAAAGTACAGTAGCAACTTAACAGTGACGACACAAATGCATGAGCAATGGAGACAGCACACAAGCAACGAAAATGTTAATGCAATTCACTAACTTGAAAAAACGCTTTCGATGGCCTTGATTTCCGCCTCACATTTATCGGTCATGAAAAACGAAGGGTTCCAGTTTTCTGACCACCCTTTTACAACAGAAAGTGCTTCTGCTATGTCCGAAGCTTGTTCATTTTGGATAATAAACGTAGCAACAACCTGGTAACCAACATTCGTTCTGACGCAAAGAAAAAATAGAGGAAGGGAATACTTGGACGTCTTGTAAGTTGCATCCAAGAGGCAAATGCCTTGGCCGCAACGATGCAACAATCGTATTATCTTCATCTAAGATGAGTTACAATCAACTAAATTTTCATCTTATGATAGTAGCCTACAGAAATAATATACGGTACTGTACGTAACATTGAAAACCACCAAGCCTACTACGTGAATATGGTAAAAAATAAATTGTCTCAAAAAGATTGGTTGTGACCCAAACCCTGCCTTTGGTTACCGCTGGACATGTCACTTGGTCCAATCAATAACACCACATAGGCGTATGGATTTGGCACACTAGATGGAAAAAATACAAAAGAGGTCAGTGAAGTAGGCTAGGCTACTCTGAATCAACAAAGCTTTTACACCTGAAAACTGAGTGTCTTTAAGAAACGAGATGCAAAGTTGATGAAACAGAACACATTTACATATGTTTATAGCATTTTTTGCAGTTAGTAAACCGTTTCCTCTTTTATGATGCCTAACCTCCACTTTGGTGAAAACACTGTGCTTTGCAGAAACCTTTTCAGAATCTTTGTCAACAAAGAAAAGGCTTATTATTGTAGTATGAATATCAACACTTAGTACACTAGTGAATTACAATGACAGGATGTTAAAAATCAACATTAACATGGCACCGTATGCTCGTTTCTGAACAACAACAAGCTTCGTTCCTGCTTTTGCTTCGTACTCTTCAATGGATCTCATGGCATCTTCAACTGAAGCCAACCACTTTCAACAATAAACAATTGATTTTTTACTGTTATAAACTTATGGATCTTCATCACCCATTTTTTGCCATAAGAAATCAAAGCATTTATGCCATAGCCTAAGATTACAGTGAAGAAATGTAAATACTACACACATGCAACAAATCTGGATTTAGCGAGTATAAGGTAGCTGATAGTTTGAAGCTCCAGTTTTTCTTCTTTCCTTCTACTATAAGTACTTCACCACATTTAGGTTTGTTTTATTCTGATGACAGCTCCTGATGAGTCAGTCAAAAAAAAAACTGCAGCTTCGAGCTACCTTTTACTTGCTATTTTCAAGTTCTGTACCACCATTTGCTATGAAAGAGTTCAACATACGTATACTAATTGTGTTAAGTTGGAAACAGTAAAATAGTTGAATATTGATGAACTGTTGAAGGTCTTGTTGGACCGTAGTATATTGCAGCAACTACATTACAAACCTGTACTAGTCCATGACTTTCAGCCAACTCTCCCAAAGAATGTTAAATGTCCTAAATGCATCAGAACTTTTAATGCCAGGATTGGACTCATTAGTCATTCAAGAACACATCGTTAGCGTTTTATGTGAGGACCATTGAAGAAACGATTTTTATCAAATGTTACAAGTTTCAAGCATAACGCGTCAAGGCCAATAAGTCTTTTCGTAGTTCACGGTTTACATAACCTTGGTTTAATTGACAAAGCGAGATTGCAGTATCACCTGAACATTCAATGTCACTTCTCCATAAGGTTGCATTTCCTGCAGAACCAAGACTTCGTTTTTGGCGGCATTGTTCTACCAAGACATCTCAGATGGTGCCAATCCAGACACGAGTCGCACATGATGCTGTCGCCTGCATCAAGATCTAAATAACAGGAGATGCACAACCAGCGGCCTTTATTTCGCAAAGTGGTCAGTAGGTTCTCCATCAACGTCCAACCGTCAAAAGAAAAATGTCTTCGCACAGAAGCAATGGCAATGTTTTCATCTAAACACTTCATTGGAATTCTTTCGGGCAACGTTTCAATTTCATTTTCTTCGATCAGTCGATCGCTGAATGGACGCAAGACCTCTTCTACTACCTCAGAATCGACAAACCAACTGAGTATTGCTGAAAAATATGACCATGGGTGACTTTGTTTGATGTAGCCTACGTACGCTTTGACGTAGCCTATCGGCTAGACAGACCCACAGAAGTCAAAGTGTAGTTTTTTAAACTAACGTAGGCTATAACAAAAATGAAGTCACACAAACATAAATGCAACAAACCTGCTTCTTTCTGAAAAGACGACTTCAGTCTGAATGAAATTGGTCCGCTCTTTTTTTGTCTCTTGCGTGGTAACCCAATGACTGTCAATCCAGCTCCTTTTGGCCTGCCACGTTTCATCATCTTCGGTGGAAATTTAATTGATCCTGCATCATCTGTTAATAAACACAACGAGAATCGAATATAGGCTACAACGTAGAAAACATCACTATTTCAACGTTTTTATTAAAAAATTAATAAACATAATGCATTATGCAATGCAAGAAAAAACAACTAATCAGAAATGAATGTTTCAGAAACAGCACATACTTGTAAAAGACTGAATAGAACTGGACGGTGTCTGCATCATAATCGCACTGGTATCAACGGTCGACAAGACGTCACCGGGTGTGTGCTGTAAAGTACTGTTTGAGACCGTAGGAAATACAATTCCAGGATCATTGCTGGAAGATGTTGCAGCAGCACTTCCAGTATCAGTGCCTGAAAAGGATCATGCAGTTGTTCACAAAAGCAGAATTACTGAGCATCTGCAACCTTGTATAATCGTAAATTAGTGCGCAACTGCGCATGCAGTACATATTAGCCCACATATTGGATAGCTCAACGCCATAAAAATCATTGCTCAAAAAAAAATTGACTGCAAAATCACGACGCAAGTTGCAGTAACTAACCCATATCTCTTCAGATATTTGAAAAAGTAGGCTAGTTTTTCTGATTTAGTAAATAGTGCTAGCATATAGGCCTACCTTTCTGAGTTTGACCCAAAAAGTTCACAACTTGGAATTTCTTTCCTTCCTGCAAGAACTCTGCAATTTGTCGTAAATTATCCAGGTTGTATTGGAATTCATCCATTCCTTGTTCAGATATCATTAACGCAATCTTCTGGGAAATATCTTGAACACGGCGATACTTTTGCTGTTCTGATAAAACACATCTTCTTTGAGGCTTGTTAAGAATCTCAACAGCTGGTAATGTGGATGCAGGACCGTTGTCCAGTGAGTTTCTTGTCAGGCGATGGGATTTAAGAAAATATTGCATTGTCCACCGTTCTGAACAAAGATTGGGATTGTACTCTGACATATGGAGCTGCCTTCTAACTGCCAAGACATGCCTACAAGGTAGCAGCATTGATGATGTGAATCCACAAGGACATGCTGTTGTTGTGACTGCCAATTCCCCATGGACACGAGATTTTACTATGGCAGAATCATTCAAAATCTCTGACATGGCAACCTTTTCCGCTAACTTGAATTGTTGTTGCACATGAATATATGCAAATGGTGTCAGTAGCTGTTGGTATTGTCTCTCCGCCACACTTGAAATCGCATCAATTGGAACCTTAAGGAAAGCATTTGACGCTTTGTGGTCACGTTCGGTGGAAAGAGATTGGATACATGCCATCAGATCTTTAAAAAACATGGTCATTCCTGAGTATCTTGTTATGACACTTTTCAACTTTCCATTGATGGATTCCAGTCGATTATTAGTTCTGTTCAAAAAATTAGCTTTCAAGTTGCTCAGTCCATCCACCCATTGATGTCGAATAGCATGCCAGTTATCGTTATAATATGTTGTGACAGCAATTGGGACTGTGTCAACGAATTGGTTATACAGTAAATTATAAGCTGACTCATTTTTGGCATTTGCCAGTTTTCCTAAAATTTCCAGTGATACCTGCCTTTGGGCTGAAGAAATGCCTAATTTTTCCATGGAAACTTCTCTACGAAAAGTGCGAAGGGTATGAAAATAGCAAATTAAAATTTCTGCAGTAGGCAGCATTTTCATCATGGCATCCCGCTCTGCCATGTCTTTGTCAGCCATTACAACCTCCACTTTATCCCAAGCTGGATTGTGGAGTTTAAACTGAGTTAACAGCTTGCTGATGGTCAGTTTGTCTTCAGTGGCTACAAGCCACAGACACACAATTTCACTCTGACCTAAGCCATCAACATTCAGCATCACATATAATGGCATTCTCAAGTCATTAAGTTTGTAGGTTGCATCAATCAGCAGCATTTCGGGATATGCCGCAAAGGTTTCCCGCATGTCTTTCGTTTGAAAGTATATCGCCTGCAATTGTTTGTCATCATCTGCAAACACATCTACTGCAGCACCTAAAATGAAAATAAACTGAGGATTAGTATACCCTACAAAGCAAGAATCTTGACAATCCTGGGCCAGACTAAAATAGCGCAAAACAATTAGGCCTATTAGGCACTCCATCAGATTTAAAAGCAAAAACATCAACTTTTAGTGAAATTTGTTTTCTATTCTATGTTATTTTAATTATTGGCCAGAGGAAGGATGTTTAGGCCTTTGGTAATATTTACATCATATAATCAATGTTCCAACTGAGCGGTTGTATACCACTCTCACCCCATTCTCTAAAAGATGCCACATTGCAATGCTTAGGGTCCGTTAAAAGGATCCATTAGGAGTAAACTTTTACGTAGATTTCAAATTTAGCAATGTTTTCTATTTCTATCCACTCAAAGTAGAATTGTTTCAAGATATTGAAGACCTTTGATTGAATTCCTTGATCCCGCTTTCAATCTTACAATCCCCATAGCGCCTTATGTTGCAACAAAAATCTTTGGAGCATGAGTTTGGGAAAGTAGAATGAATTCTTGTGAAGAAAATGAAGCAAAAAATACTCTCAATTGACCCTTTATAGCTCAATGTTGCAAATTTTCCACACGTTGTAGGGTACTGCTAATGTTCTGTGTTGGTTATACTAGACAAACGTTTTCTGAATAGAAAAACGTCTGAAAATTAGATATTTTTCTTGTGTAGCCTACTATGATGTGCGTACTGGTAATCCGCAGTTTGCTGCAGTAGACGGAGTCTATTGACCGGTAAACCAGGCGGTCAACACTTTAAATTGAACTGGCAATGGTGAGATTGAACCCACGTCATCGAAATAATTCATCTGCAGTCTAAACCATTACGGCAAGAGGTCAATCGCGAATTGCTTAATTGACATTATATCTGAAATGGTTCAAGAAGAATGCTCACAATATCATGTGACACTCAATCTGCAGCAGCGACCTGTAGATTGCAAATACGCCTACGGTGTTGACCAATGTTACAGGCAACCTGGTAGCCTATTCTTGCATTGCTGCAGTACTACAATGATGCAAAAAATTAGATTTTTCCAAGGTCATGACCCTGACCACAGCTTGCACACACACATCCGGCTCTAGGCCGGAGTCACATCACCTCCAGTACGGAGCCAGAATTTGACCGGAACCGGAGCTCATTCTATCACTACTTATCATACTGCACATAGAAATTAGAAAGTCATCTCTACTATTTAGCATGAACATATCTTGTACTGTATAACAGACAAAAAAGTTTTGTCTGTCGACTAACCTTTTTCTTTGTTCATTTCATTAATAAGTTCATCATAGGTGTTTTCATACAAAGGTCTCTGTTTTGCGGCAATATTATGCAGATCTTTAAGAATAACTGTTTTTCCTGTAGAAGCTGGAATGTGCTTTTGTACCAACTTTTTATTTGCTTTGGTGGCAAGCATTTCTCCGATCACACTGCTTTCTGTTTCATTTAATCTTCGTTGTTTAGGCATCAAATTAAATGCATTCTGAAAAATAATTTATATGCACATAATCAAGAAAACGACATATCTTTTGACAGGTGTCCAACCCACAGAGATGGGCAAGATCACCAGGTTTGGTGAATCGGCGGCTTGAATATGACCAGTTTCGCACAAACTGGTCATATTCAGCATGTGCGTAGTCATGCGCGCAAAGTGAAATGACCACTTTACCGTGTCTTACGATGAAGTCAAGATCAGAAAAACTGTCTTGCAACATTCTTAACGTGTTTTAGTACAGTAGCAAACAATATTTGAACTTCAAGTGTCATAATCAAAATGCAATTATACACGAAAAGTAATTTTTTGGATAGAGGGGGTTTTGGACGGAAATTTCAATTTTTTTTACTAGTGGTCTTAGAATGTACTGTTGTATCCTAAAACCTGGGTTAAAATTGAATTTGAAAAAAAAGCCGATTAACCCCCCCCCCCCCTAATGTTATTGCTCTTTTTTATCCTTCACATAATTTCTGATGAAAGCCTCCTTATCATATACAGGGCTAGTGTGACCATAGCTCAAAGGCTATGACTACTACAAAGGGTTATTTCCACTTACTTCATTGAAATCATGATTATGATCATTGACATTACTAATCTCAGTGATGCATAGCGCTTTTCCATCTGACGTTGCATTTACTTTGATTCCAAATGGACAACCTTTGATAAAAGTACTGAAAAACAACAAAGATGAGGTGACATAGGCCGTGTTGAATCACCCATAAGTACACCTGAATTAGCCATAACTCACGTTAAAGTAGCCATACAGCAAGTCATGTCAAATTGCCCATAAGTTGCATCCAATTACCGATAAGCCCACCTGAATTACCCATAAAGTCACGTTGAATTACCACAAGTTCAGCCGAGCATTCTCATAAATCTAGTCGATTTACCCATAAGTGACGTCAAATTGCCAAAAAGCTGCGTTGAAGTACCCATAAGGCATGTCTTTATGGATAATTTCATGAGACTTACGGGTAATTCGACGAATTGTGCTGATGAGCAATTCGACGTAACATATGGGTAAATTGACAAAACTAATGGGTAATTCAATGCAACTTAGGAATAATTCTGGGCATGACAATTCAATGGAAATTACAATAGACAGCATGCGGGAATGGTTCAGCAGAATATATGCATTTTGCTAAGTTCTAAGCATTCATAAGGAATGTAGGCAATTTGCACTTATGCAAAACTCAATCTATTAGCAAAACTTATTACAATAGACAGCATGCGGGAATGGTTCAGTAGAATATATGCATTTTGCTAAGTTCTTAGCATTCATAAGGAATGTAGGCAATTTGCACTTATGCAAAACTCAATCTATTAGCAAAACTTATGCATATAGGCTACATGAGTAGCTCAACCTATGGGCACCAAGGACAAAACCATCATTACTTACCTTTGATTTGGTCTTTTTCCTTGACTACATGATTTGGGTGTTCTTCCTCCATGCACACAAGCATACTGTATTGTATTGACAAAGTTTTCTTTTTCCCATTGTTTAATAGCCGAAGAAAGTGTCTCAAAACTGTAATATAATGCTCCCTTCGTAATCATGATGACAATGGATTCATTGACGTGTAGTTTCGATCAGCAAAATCAGCAACTACCGCGGTTCACTCTACGATCAAGTGTGCAGCACAAGCCAATACGCATGCGCGCGAAATTACGTATGAGCGTCGTCGGATGAAACGCCTGAGCGCATTAAGGTCTTGCTCGAGTAAACAACGTCTTGCTTGAGTGGTGCTTGTAAGAATAGCTTCAGAGGCTAGTTTTACAATATGTTGTAAGAATAGCCACTTCGTATTAATTATTATGAAGACATAACCTACCAATCTTCATGAAGAACTGCAATAGTGTGAGATAATCACTAGGGCAACCAAAAGTCAATAAAGTCAAAATTTTTCTGCCTTGTTCAAAGTTTATAAAACGTCCACAAACTAAATTTCAGGCTGACACGGAGAGAGGTTTCAAAGTTATTAAGTAAAAATAAAGTCAAAATTCATGGTTAGGTCAAAATTTTCTTTTAATGTAGTTTTTCTTCTCTCTATTGATATTTTATTAAAGCTACACAGATACTGATTTTTTGTTGCAATTTCAGTTGTTATTCTGACGTAATAATCGATTTGTTGCAATTTCTGAGGTAATAATCTTGTTTCGCTCACTACTGACGATTGAATATTAGCCAACTACCCTGCTGTTGAATGTTGATGAGTTGGTTGCCAGGGTTAAAGCAGTGACCATTAAAAACAGGTCAAGAAGAGCTAGTTTTACTTCCATTGGCCAACCTCCACAGCCAAATGTAACTAGATGGGCTCTTGGTTGAAAGCTGCTTTCTATTATTCAAGAAGTCTACCGGAAGTAAGAAATATTTTGGAAGGCTTCCATGATGGTGGTGTCTTGCTGCGGCGTGCCCAAGATACTGTAAAAGCTCCCAATTTAGCTACTCACCTTGTAAAAATAGAGGAGCAGTACAGCGCACTGTTTGATTCAATTCAGAAGATGGAAGACAGCTGATACACCATTCAAGAAGCTTACCAGAAAATGAGGTCCCTTAACTTTGGTGTTGATGGCTGCCGAATTGGAAAATATATTCAAGCAAGAATCTCAAGGAATGACATCAAGTGCATTGTGAAAATGGGACGAGATGATATTTCACCACATTTTTATAGCCTGCTGAGGAACTCCCAAGCAACTTCTGTATTTCTTCATGTTAGGAAAAAATTTGGCGAGAGACAGGAACTTCAAAGGCGATAATGTGAAACATTACTTGATGTTGAAGTATAATAGTGCAGAACCCTCTCAATAATTTCGGGACATTTAAAGACTCTCCATATTTATCTTTTGCAGTTTTTCGAGTGACTTTCATTATACCTGTTTGCTGTTCGTTAGATGTGGTGCCCTTGAGTCTTCCACATTTTTCTCATATTTCATTAGAAAAGAAGATATCCTTACCTAACGGTTTGATTTCTAATATGCTTTGTATTTGGCATTTGGGTTGCAAACGCAGAAAGCTATTGGTCAAAATTAGGTCAAAATTTGTAACTTATAAAGTCAAAATTTCAAGTTTTTAGGTCAAAAAATTGGTTGCCCTAATAATCACACATAAAAATGTGTGCACAAAAATAACAATGCAAATCCTTCCTCATTACTAGTGTTGCCAGACGCTTGCTAGATTTCCAACACAAGTGTCAAATCTAGTCCATTTATTTTTTTGTATGGAAACAACAATACAAAAGTAGCTCAAAATTACACAAAGATTATATGTATTAACTACTACTCAAACTATCAACTTATATTAGCAATTTTGGCTGCAAACAGATCGGCTTTCAGTCACATTTAAAGCTGCACTTTGGCATGGATTGTGTATAAAGTCATGGCCCAAATACAATGCCCATGTTGCCAGACGGGGACAAAAATAATTTATTACAGCCCTGCAAACATACGCAACATCATAAAACCAGCAATTTTTCACCAACATTCCAGATCTTCTACACTAAATGTCAGAGGTGCACAGAAACAAGATCTCAACTGATTTAATGGATTTTTCAACAGAAGAGGGATCAGGATGTGCTTGTAGGGTTTTGCCTAACTTACTGTCGTAATTTGGTTATAAAATAAAAGGATAATTTAAAAGAATATTGAGACTCTAAGTCTCTAATTTAAAAGTATACTTTAGAAGGATAATTTAGGCTTCTGGCTGTCTAGTCTAGGGGTATGACTTCCTACAAAAAGTAAACCAATCGAATAGAATCATACATTTTATTATTTATCAATGTTACAAGTTTTAGTATTTGGGGAGTTGAGAAAATATATAACTAATTTAATTTATTGAGACGGGTGTCGGATGAGTGACATTCTCCCGGCGTGCATTTAACCTTCTCGTTCTAAAAATTCAGTCCGTTCGTTTTGCCAGTCTAATTTCGAATCCTGTCTTTTTCGATTCCCCGCTTACTTCATAATATACCGGTAGAGCCTTTTCATCAATAACAGCTATCGTAAGAATCAAGGGAAAAGCTATACCGGTTTCATAGTTATGTCGCTTTAGAAATACAGATGTGTTGAGCTAGATTCTGTGTGAGTGGCATTTGTTACAGGAAGCTTGACTTATGTTCTGTGAGAACGCTAGGTTTTGAATTTGCAGCATTGAAATGCATTTTGCAATACTGATAATTTTCGGTTAAATGTTAAAATATAATTTTGTTAGTTAAAAACATGGTACATGTTACACACTTCCCTCCTTACGGCAAAATAACAGATAAATAATATTACAATATCTCGGTTATATATGTTGCAACAATATATAGGTGTGTGGTTATAAGATATGTACTTTACAAAGAAACTTGACAATTGTAGGCTAACAATTGCTAGGGGAAGACACATGACCCCCCTCCTTTCGTGGGATGAGGAGATTAAACGCACACATAAGTTAATAAGTAGTCGATAACGTGATGACAGGGGTAACAGTCGTTTATCATAAGAGATAAGGCGATGTCTTAAGTTCCCTGGGAGCCATTTTGGCTTAGTAGGCTACGATATACAATAATTGCAGGACTGTAATAGGCTACAGTAATTGCGGTTACAGGGGTAACAGTCGTTTATCATAAGAGATAAGGCGATGTCTTAAGTTCCCTGGCAGCCATTTTGGCTTAGTAGGCTACGATGTACAATAATTGCAGGACTGTAATAGGCTACAGTAATTGCGGTTACAGGGGTAACAGTCGTTTATCATAGGAGATAAGGCGATGTCTTAAGTTCCCTGGGAGCCATTTTGGCTTAGTAGGCAAGGCAGCAGTGGCTTAACTAATGGCTTGGGTACAGTTTTACCTCTTGTCCAGGAGGGATGCAGTTTCACCTCATGCTCAGGAGGATTTATGGGTTGCAGCTGCTACGTTGCTGCGTCATTCTTGATTAAGCATTACGAATCATTTTAAAAATAAAATACACAAATATAGTAGGCTAGGCTATATAGGCAGGTGAGTGTCCTTGATTGTTCATGCCCCGCGTCCGGGGAGATAGGCTTGACACTTCATAGAAGCAAACATAATAATAGAATAGCGGTGAGCTACGCGTGCGCGAAGGTTGTGCTAGGCGAAGATGGCGTTCATGAGAGTAATGTCTTTGAGGACAAGATATGCTATTGAGTTCAAGCATGTTGAGTTCGAGACTATGACAGCAGTGCTGATGAGCAGTTCAGTTTATGTCTGTTGACGGATGATGAGCAGTGAGCACGACATGAATGAGTAGTCAGCTTGTAAGGTCGCAAGCTGTAAAGCAGACGTCTTGGCCAGCTGAATGCTGCGGCGATGTTGTTGAAGTAGAGTGCTTCTTGTGTGAAGAAGGCTTGAGTGCGTAACAATGCCACTACTGTGCACGGTAGTGCAGTTTTACGGCGAACATGGGATTGACCATGTTGAAAGTTAACGATGCAGCTTCGGTGCATGTTGGCGGCTATGAGGTTAGCCGAGTTGACGTCGTCTGCGCAGAGCTTCTTTAAGTAAAGGCATGTCTGAATAGAGGCATCTCACGTGGAGGTAAGTTGATGAGGGCCACAGTGTGGTGGCGATAGAGAACTCTGTCGTGTCATCCGTCGTAGTGCTGTCAGTCTCTCAATGTCTCTTGAGGTCTCTCAATGTCTCTCGCATCTCGTCGTAGCAGCAACCATGTGGCGAAGTGGCGCTTCTGCAAAAAACGATACAGAGTAGCATCCGCAAGGTACATGTAATAAGTAAGGTACGTACGCGGTAGTATAATACAATAACAAAATTTCACAATAAAATTGTTGAAACCACTAGGCGACATGATTTAATCATGGCAGAAAATGCCAGCTTATGCGTGAAGCTGTTAAAATGCGAGAACAGGCAGGATAGATCGGTAGACTGTAAGTATGTACAATGTGATACAATACAGGGGATACAATGTCAATGAAGAGCGAAGTCGTTGAGAACGAATAGCTTAGTTAACGTAGGCTAGGTGAAATGATGAGCACCTAAAATTGTAATAAAATGCAGTGAAAACAGGTGATAATGAGATATCAGTGAATGAACAATGTCAATGAGACATGGCTTAGCTTGAAGTACGGTGTGTAAAAGCGGTAAATAATAGCATAGGATAATGGGAATACTACGTAACATGACCAGGGCCGGATTTAGCTGATGGGGGGCCCGGGGCACTTTTAGATCGGGGGGCCCCCCTGTAAAAAATTTTTCGCGCCTATGGCGCGAAAAGCCACCTCCACGTCTACAATAGCATTACTCCAGCACTACACACCAATTTGCAGAGTCTTTAAAGGCTGAAAGGAAAAAATAACACAAAGTTACATTTTTTCCACGTAGGGGGGCCCTTCAAAAGTCGGGGGGCCCGGGGCACATGCCCCCTCTGCCCCCCCCTAAATCCGGGCCTGAACATGACGGTGTCATGGCGTAGGCTAAGCTTACGGCTAATAGAACTATGCAACAGGAAAAAGCAATGGTTCAATAAAACATACCGAGATAAAATCGGTAGGCATAAAACTTCTAGCATGTTTTGTAATGGTTAATCAACGTTTGAACGACGTGGGATGAATGGTGCTGTTTAATCGATTTTAGAACGTGGCAGCGCTCCTGCCTTATCAAGAAACAAAAGAAATTACATGGCCAAATGCCAACCAAGCTTTTGCACACAAAGTTCCATATTCAGGGTAAATAACTGTGCATATACTGCAATTCTAAACAAACGAAAACAGCGGCTAAAATAACTAAACAAAGTTTCTCAAATCATGTTAGCTCCTAATAATACTAAAAAAAATGGGGGGAACGATAACAACCTTATGTGTCCAGGCGGTTTCGCATGATTTCCCCATGACGCACAAAAATCACGAGTGGTTGCTTGGAAGCGAAACCACAACGCTGTGCAGAGCGGTGCCTGCACGTCTGTATAAAATAAGATTGGGACGGGGTGTCCTGCAATCTGCGATGCCGAGTAAGGCAAAATAAAAGGAATATTAAAATGAGCTAAAAATTCAAGTTACATTTGACACTGTGAATTTTAAACAAAAATTACATGGTTATGTTTCCCTGAAAAGGCAACTTGTTGGTAATTACTAATTAGTAAATCTAATTATTCTAATGTGAACGTTTAAAAATATTAAGTGGCAAATGGCGGTTTGGCATGTAAATAAATTGTTGACATCGGCGTCTAAATGGGCTGTCTGCCGCTGAACAATTCGCTTTATTACTTTCCATGAGCAAACAACAAAAATCAGTTACGTTTGACAAGCAATAAATTGCCGGCGTTGCGCTTAAAAAGTACAGTAGGCTACACAAAATTTATTGTCGAACTAACGTGTGAAATGTTATCAAGTAACATGTTTTTAAAAGGTATTTATGATAAAAATTGTAGCATAGCGTACTTACCAGATTTTTTTATAGCTAGTTTGGAGAATATTTCTAAACTTACTTGTCTGAGTGTCACCAATGTGGTAGGCTAATATTTATATTACATATGTTAAATTAAAGGTTTAATAAGTTAATTATATAAAGACTGTCTGACTACCTTATAACTATTCTGTCTAATTTGGCTACACTAAAAATTTTTTTCACAAACTAAAAATTTTTTACATCCCGGACGAGCCCCCAGTGTAGGGTTTTGCCTAACTTACTGTCGTAATTTGGTTATAAAATAAAAGGATAATTTAAAAGAATATTGAGACTCTAAGTCTCTAATTTAAAAGTATACTTTAGAAGGATAATTTAGGCTTCTGGCTGTCTAGTCTTGGGGTATGACTTCCTACAAAAAGTAAACCAATCGAATAGAATCATACATTTTATTATTTATCAATGTTACAAGTTTTAGTATTTGGGGAGTTGAGAAAATATATAACTAATTTAATTTATTGAGACGGGTGTCGGATGAGTGACATTCTCCCGGCGTGCATTTAACCTTCTCGTTCTAAAAATTCAGTCCGTTCGTTTTGCCAGTCTAATTTCGAATCCTGTCTTTTTCGATTCCCCGCTTACTTCATAATATACCGGTAGAGCCTTTTCATCAATAACAGCTATCGTAAGAATCAAGGGAAAAGCTATACCGGTTTCATAGTTATGTCGCTTTAGAAATACAGATGTGTTGAGCTAGATTCTGTGTGAGTGGCATTTGTTACAGGAAGCTTGACTTATGTTCTGTGAGAACGCTAGGTTTTGAATTTGCAGCATTGAAATGCATTTTGCAATACTGATAATTTTCGGTTAAATGTTAAAATATAATTTTGTTAGTTAAAAACATGGTACATGTTACATGCTAATGTAAACAAAACCAAGTGGGAATTTTAAGCTCTATTGTCATCAAAAAGTGTTTCAGGATTAACCAAATTCTTGCAAATTAAGCTGCAACGTTTACAAAACAATTCTCTTTGACATTTCAATATACCAACCACTGGAGTTTATCTGAATGGGACAGGATCAAATATTTCACTACATATTGTTAACTTTTGTTCGGTATCAAGCTCGTTTTAAACTTCGGGTTTTGTTGCTTCTACATTTTATATAACTTTTGCTATGTTGACAACTATACTTTTTTGCAGTGATGTACGCGCATACAAAAAATATTGACGCCGTCAGCGTAAACGCAAACGTTTGAAAAAATCATACGCCGTATGCGTCAACGTAATTTGTAAAAAAAAGTTGGCGGCGTCAGCGCAAACACCAGCGCAAACTAATTTTGTTTACCAGGTGCCAAACATTCACACGGTATAAATCACTCGAAACAAACAAGTTTTATTTTGAATTTCCACGAAGAAACACAAGCATCTGAAAGTGTTCATCTGACACTTTGCTGTGTTTTGGTTCCAATATGTCTTTGCCCATTAAAAACATTCTTTCAACTGCAGCGCTGGAAGGTATTGGCGTGTTGTAGCGAAAAAAATACAGTAGAACTCGGTTAATCCGGATTCGATTTGACCGGCAATTCCATCCGGATTAGGCGAAGATCCGGATTAACCGATGACGGTTCTATCAAGCCTGACGTTACCTAGATAGAAGGGTATCGGTAAAAATCACCGAAATTGAACGCATTAGTGTCGTCATCTGCCAATTCCTAGACGCGCGATCACCATATTAGCGACCCAGTGATAGAGTTCTTTTGAAATGCAGTAGCCTATGCATGTAAAACGATTGTATTTGTAGACTCTGCGTCTAACGCAAAAACACACTGGCAAAAGTTATATCTTCAGACATGCGTGTAGGAATAATCTGTAGTCACTCAAAACTTTTGAAAACAGTTACGGAAGACGAGTTTCTTTGGAAAACTTACAAAAAATCAAACAAAGTCTTCTATTGGAAAAACATCACCGACATACCGCCGAAAATTCCACCGACATCTTTTCAAGTTACAGTACGAGTTTAGGCATTTGCGCAGGAATTTTGCGTTAGGAGGGATTACTGTTCATGAAAAGAAGAAATCCGCAATAATTTATTGCGTCACATTAACGGAACAATAGATAAGAAATTTCTTGCAATAAGCCACGTTACGTCTTAGCATAAAATGGCAAAACTGTCTGGAAAATCCGGATAAAGCGATAAAGAAAGCGCAACTTTTGTCCGGAATAGGCGAAGATCCGGATTAAATAATCCGGATAATCCGAAGCTGTTTCTTAAGAAAAAGATTACAAATCATTTGTACTTCCAGTTTCATCCGGATTAGGCGAAGATCCGGATTAACCGAGTTCTACTGTACATTAAAAAGTATGCGTCGACGCTATGTGCTAAAAAACCGTGAAAACTTTACGGCGTAGCCTCAAGCGCAAACTATCCAAAAAAAATGAGGCCGCAAGCGTTAGCGTAAACAAAAAATTTGCGGCGTAGCCTACATCTCTGCTTTTTTGCAGCGGATAAGGCACTTATTTTCAAATCATGGTTCGACTCCTGGCTTAAGCTGGTTGTTGAAAAACACCGTTAACTTCCACCCAGGGTATAATAAATTGGGTGGGCGTAGTTGCTAAAGGAATGACGGCGGAGAAAAAGGAACTGACCACTCTACTGTCGTTGGTGTGGAAAGCTTAGTACTGTATAATGAAAATCTTGTCTTCCCTTAATTTTAAATTGAGAGAATCGGTATGTTACTGAAATAACTTACACTGCTTTTATCCTGGAGGATTGGGAAGCTTTGTAGTCTAGTAGAGTTTCCAAGGCCACAGTAGGCCTACCTAGGGATTGTAGATCATAGGGATGCGAAACTTCATCCGCTTTTGGCTTATCCGCAACACTAGAAGGGTTACGTTTTTTTCTAATTTACAAAATGTTTTGCTTTTTTATGGGTTATATAAGAAGAGTTAAGTTGGTTTTAAAGTAATTTAAGGTTTTTAGTAGAAAGCAAGCCTGCAGTAAAGCGTAAAAAAAATGTCAAATTGGCAATTGACCCTTCTAATGTTGAAGGAACAACGGAGTTGCGCGTCCCGTAATGTACCGTCCCTAGCCTACCGTAGCAGATTTTACATTCGTATTTTGAAAAACCTATCCCCATTCCACTTTGAGTATTATTTCATTTGGGCGATGCACTTGTAGCGGACGCTGTTGATTAGCATGCCCGCCGCGAAATTTTTTTCCCACGAGATTTCTGTCTCATTGATTCTAGTCACTCTAAAAGTAAGATTTTCCGAAAGGGAACGTTCAAATATTACGTAACGCTTTTTTTCCGAATTTTTGACCCCCCCCCTCCCCCATGTAACGCCAACGTAACGCTTTTTTCAATCCCCCCCTCCCCCATGTAACGCTTTTTCACTACGAATTCAGCACAAAAAACTACCATTCCGTACTCGAAAGCGTTACGTAACGTTTTGCTTGAACCCCCTCCCCCCCGATGTGACGCTAACGTAACGCTTTGCATAAACCCCCCCCCTCGAAGGCGTTACGTAATATTTGAACGTTCCCAAAGTGTTTTGAGAGATTGGTTGATTCAGATTGCGAAATAACTATTTGCCAATGAAATTCTGCAATGATAATAAAATATAAGCTTTCCCTAACCCTACTTTTTTAGAAAAGCTAGTGCACGGCAAAAAATAATTTAAAGAAATGGGAGTCGAACCCTCGTTCTCACGATCACTAGGCCGAGGATGAAACCACTGAACCAACCGTGCCAACGAGAAAATGTTGCATTCGCACGGTTTTAATACAAACTTTTACCAAAATATGCAAATGAGACAAAAATCTCGTGGGAAAAAAAATTTCGCGACCGCCCATACACAGCCGTCAGTAGGACAGCAACACCACTAAGCATGATTGAATGACGAGGAGTGACCGGGACACTATTGATTCGTTTATTGACTTATTTTAACTGAGTGGCGCTGAACGACAGAATCCAACAAGAGCACCAAATGAAAACACCAGAACAACTAACGATTCTACCTCCAGAACTCAGTACAATGCGCTGTCGTCTTACATGGTGACCTTGACTTCAGAAATTAAGAACTCTTCTGAATAAAACTCAATAACCTACCGATAAGTCAAACTAAGTAACAAAAGTGAGTCAATCTTAGTTTTGATTGGGAAAGCGCTACTGTGAGCACTGCAAACGCTGTACACAACGGTAGGCACTTTAACAAGCAGATTTCTAATAATCCACGCGCGTATCCAATCCAACCACGAACCAATGAGGTGCTACGTTATCTGCTATTGTGACCATTCCAGCATTCAGCCAGAGAATTAATAATTACTTTGAACTTTGTTTGGTAATTACAGAAGAAAAAAGAGCTATAGCAGAGGTGGGAATCAAACCCACGTCATTGTAATGACTACTACCGCCCCAACCCAATGCGCCAAGCCAACCGATGGCAAAGCGATGATTTAATTTAGCTAGAATTTGCGTTTTTCCTTTATTCTTCCTAAACGCAATTTTGATGACGTCATGAAAAGCGTAGCTTCTGATTGGTTCGTGCTGGATTGGATATCTGCATGTTAAAGTGCCTACCGTACACAACCACACAAAGTAACATAACGGCAAATATGCGTGTCCATGAAGCACTAGTCACAATGCGATTAAGCATTTTTCCAAAAATTCATTTCTTACAATTCCTTAAATTTCTAAGCGAGACGCAGGATTGCACTAAAAGCCCGCGGTTTTGTACAAATCAAGAGGATTCCAGCGCGCATGACGTCAGAGAGTGGTCGGGCGTTGCACACTTTATACTACAACAGTCTTACACCAGAAAGAAACCGTTTTCGGGATGGATCTTTGAGGAGTTTATAGCAATGAACTTTTCCAGTTGATCGATTAAAATTGTCAATCCAAGATATCTTATTTTTTTCAGCGTTTTACGTCATTTTTCGAATTTTATCTCTGTAAAAACGACAAAGTCAAACGGGGACGCAAACCTGTACCGAGAATAGGCCTCATGTCCCTCAGAACAAATCGCAGCATAACTGCAATTTAGTGGGCAGCCTCGGTAAAGAAACACAATCAAGATTGCGCTTATCAATGATGTATTGTAAAAAGTATTCAGCACAGGTTAAAGAGCACCGAATTAATAAGCCACAATTCGATATACTACCATACAACATAATATTTGAGTTCTTTCAAGAGAACGATACAACCGAAGTGTTAATGGTCTTGTTTGATGATACACGACGTTCATACACAGCCACACGAGCACCTTCGGTGCAGGGTCAGGTCTAATTGCAAGAAAGGTAAGTTTTATCGGGTGCGTGAGTGGTTACGACAGTACGATGTATTTTATTAATAAATAACTTTTTTATTTTACTTTTGTAATTGCAGTTTATTTATGCGAACATTTTACCCTACAAACCTCAAAAGTTTTTCAATTGAACGACTTCACTCAGCCTTGTGGAGATAACCAGGAAGAACGCCCCCTTCTTCACAATTTACACTTTTATTGTTTAATACAAACTAATGGAAAACCTTGTATAGACTCTTAAAGCTGACCAACAGAAAATCTGTCGACACTTTTGCACAAAACGTTTGGGTTATCTGTTGCCTTGATCGTTACCTGAATATAATATATCGTGACAGTTGTTACAACTATCATGCACCCAATAAAATACATACTACAATAATGCAAATAAGACCAAAGTCGTCCGGTACTATAGTGCGGGAGCCTACGCCTGTATCACGAAACCTAAATGTCATGCTCAGGTTTTTGATGTAGCTTTCCCAGTGTTAATGTAACTTTAGCTTAAGTACCCTATCTTAAGTTTATCAATATAAATATACGATTGCACATAAGACTCAGAAAAAAAAAGTATTTTTCTGCAGACTGCACAAAGCACAACATTATTCATGACGTTTTGATGAATGATGCAAGGTAATGGTGAATTCACTCTGTGATTGGTCTAAAAACGAGTCAAACTTAAACTTTTATAAATTTAATCTTTCAATATTGATTTCTTAAATAGAATGCTTTGTTTCTCCTTGCATTTAAAACATGCAACACAACATTTGCAAAGCAATTACGACATCAACATTTATGTAAATCAAGGTTTATCAAAACACTGAAACTTGATAGCAAATCAGCATAGTGGAAACAGCGTAGAACATAAATTATTGCGAAATTAAAAACTGGCAAATGCATCGTACACCAAGTAGTTCTTAATACGACAATCATTTGAAAAATATACGAATTGGATAAAATTGTTCAAACACAAGTAAACATAGGAAATGCATAACTAATCTAATGGACTCCAGCGTAAACTGTTAGGGAAGTCTTATTCAAGATCACCTTAATGCATTAACAGCTTAGAAAACAAAGTGAACAATTAAATTCATTTTTATTCCGTTCCATGTCACAGCATCATCTAACCACCAAATAAAGCGTAAGCACTTTTTATGTCTATACAGTTGCAGTCAAACTTGTTTATGATTTATTTGCTTTTTCTTTAGCTTCTTTTTTACGTTTTTCTTCTGCATTTGCAATAACAGTTGGAGCTTTATGACTAGTATCTTTGACATGGTGTTGAGCTGATTCCTTTTTGCTTCGCCCTACATAAAATATTTCATTTATATAGTTATTTTTTCAAATATTATTACACATTAATTTTTTATAAATTAAGGTTAAAGTAAATAAAAAAAATCACAAAATTAATGGTGCAAACTACAAAGTGCATACAAAAGCACAGGAGTGCACGACTGCACATATTCATATGGAAGTACTTGCATATGTAAGTAAGTATATACATAAATCAAATTTTCATAACTCAGTAAACCAAATAAACATCTTTTAGCTATACAGTAGGGTGGAGTGAAAAAAATTTTTTTTTTCAAATCAAAAAATCAGATTAACTAAAAGTGGCATATGGACCTAAAACCAACTTCTGAGAAGTTTTTGGGTTTGTGCCACCTACACCCAGGTGGCCCATAATTTTTAAAGGTCATCCGAGGGTCAAATTTCATGAAAATCCCATAACTTGGAAACCGGTTAAGCTAGAATGTTGGTTTTTGGCTTAAAATTTCCAGAAGGTCCATGTTTATATATGCTCTAATGCAACTTTTGTCTCTATTTTAACTACATAAGCTGATAATAATAAAAAATGACGTTTTAGTTTGAAAGATATGTAACGTGAAGAATTGAAAATGCTATATTTGAACTATTTGCACCCATAGTTATGTGTTAAGGCATAATAGGTACAAACTGACTGAGTACTGCTTAAAATACTTTCTAAGTAGTTGGTACAAAGGATATGCAAGCAACAATCATGGATATGTGACAAAAAAACTCAATGACAAAAACAATGTAGCAAAGACTCCTATGCAATAATGTTACAATGTTATTTGACATTAAGTTTCAAAATTTACATCTTTGGTTTCTATGAAATTTATAAGAAACTACTTACAATCAGGGTCGCATTGTAAAAATTATTATGTGGTGAAAAAATATTGAAAACATCCTGAAAACATCAGGACTATCAAAGTCAGAAAAACTATGTTTCGACTCTGATCCATTGCAAATTTGGGCAAGGCTGACTCTGCTTTGGTAAAGACCCTTGCCAACCTTAATCCACCACTGTTTGCAATGAGTGTTACAGAAACCATGACATCAACTCATTTATAATTACACGTATCCAATAACAATACACAGCCAGGGGCTCCAAGGGGGGGGGAGAAGTCGGGCAACTTTCCCCCCTAGGATAACATTGCAGCCTAAAGGAAAAACGAGTAGCTTTTCGTTTTTTCACGTTTGAGGGGGCCCATTTTTGCCACTAAAAATGATAGTGTACCAACTTAAAAAAAACAATTTTTTGAATGAAATAGGCAGTTCCAAGTATTTTTCGATCATAGTATATGTAACTTCAAATGTATCTCATCAAGAACAAATCATTCTCGTATTAAGGTAGGCGATGTTAAACAGCTTCAAGACGTAAAATTTGATGCTGTTAAGCCTACTGATTTATGCATCATCAATTTTCTATTGTTTTAACTTGGAAACTGGTGCTGCTGCGTTTGGCTAAGCGTGTAGCCTACTATTTTTGCTTGACCAACGGAACCTTGACTTAAAAAAATGCGTTAGCCAGGCGTAAGTCCACCCTGTTAGCTCAGTGGTTATGCGCCCGGCTCAAGATGACGCAGCGCTGGTTTGACTCTCGTGGTCATATCATTTTTGGAGTAATTGATGTACTGTAGCTTGTGTCATTTTCAAGTGTAACCAGGCCAGATAGGAAATTCAAAATAAAGCTGCCTCAATCAAGAAGCCTACTTGAGCAGTTTCAAATCCATGCTTCTCTGCATTTGTTTTTCCTTTACAATATCATGCTAGGGGGGAAAGTTGCCCGACTTTCCCTCCCCCTTGGAGCCCCTGGCTGTGTATTGCTATTGGATACGTGTAATTATAAATGAATTGATGTCATGGTTTCTTTAACACTGATTGCAAACAGTGGTGGATTAAGGTTGGCAAGGGTCTTTACCAAACCAGAGTCAGCCTTGCCCAAATTTACAATAGATCAGAGTCGAAACATATTTTTTCTGACTTTGATAGTCCTAATGTTTTCAAGAGGTTTTCAATATTTTTTCACATGATAATTTTTATAATGTGACCCTGATTGTAAGTAGTTTCTTATAAATTTCATAGAAACCAAAGATGTAAATTTTGAAACTTAATGTCAAATAACATTGTAACATTATTGCATAGGAGTCTTTGCTACATTATTTTTGTCATTGAGTTTTTTTTGTCACACATTCATGATTGTTGCTTGCATATCCTTTGTACCAACTACTTAGAAAGTATTTTAAGCAGTACTCAGTCAGTTTGTACCTATTATGCCTTAACACATAACTATGGGTGCAAATAGTTCAAATATAGCATTTTCAATTCTTCACGTTACATAGCTTTCAAACTAAAACGTCATTTTTTATTATTATCAGCTTATGTAGTTAAAATAGAGACAAAAGTTGCATTAGAGCATATATAAACATGGACCTTCTGGAAATTTTAAGCCAAAAACCAACATTCTAGCTTAACCGGTTTCCAAGTTATGGGATTTTCATAAAATTTGACCCTCGGATGACCTTTAAAAATTATGGGCCACCTGGGTGTAGGTGGCACAAACCCAAAAACTTCTCAGAAGTTGGTTTTAGGTCCATACGCCACTTTTGGTTAATCTGATTTTTTGATTTGAAAAAAAAAATTTTTTTCACTCCACCCTACTATACAGTATTACATGCAACTACAAACCTTCTTTTCAGAATAACAGAAAAATTGTCTTGTGATAGTCTACTAGTCTATGATCATCATGATCACATGACGCTTAATTGCTTAAGCGTCATGTGATTTTGCCTCTCCCCTACCTTGCCGTTTCAGTCTTATGCGTTTCTTTTTTCGATTTTGTGTATGTAGATTGGTATTGAAATTTCAATTAATGTACAGTAGAACATCAGTCAGTTGGTTCCTTAATAAGGGCTAACATGAGTATAGCCAAAAACGTTTGTAATTTTTAGTTGATTTTCATGCTATTATATTATGTTAAATGCCGTGTGGTTGTTAGGTTATATTTGTCTATGGTTCATAAAAATCACCTCTTCACCAAAATTTTATTACCGGTAATAGTATTTGTTGTTCAAACAATAAATATATATACTGTATATATACACTTTAAATTTTCTACCAAAGCTCTTTTATTGATTTAGTATGTACAAAAAATTTTAGTTCAATAGATATTTTGTAATAAATTTATTTTCTTGAATATATATGGGGTAGCCTAGTGTACAGACGAGGCCTAAAGGCCAAGACGGTGTGCCACTGTCTGCAATTATAATGCACCATAGCCTATATATATATTTAGGGTCTGCTACTATTCGGCGAGTCCGATTCGGAGAGTTCCTTATTCGGAGATTTTTTAAAAAAATTTTTTTAAATTGTTAATAATTTAAAAAAAATTAAAGGTTTACTCTAAACTGCCACTTAGGTTTTAACTTCATCTTTTATGGCAAACGCTATTTGGCAACTGTCTTTTTTTAGTTGACACGTTTTCGCTGAGACTATCTCATTAACCCCTATTGTTAATCATGAAAACTGTTGTTTTGAATTTGATGTAAAACAAACATTTTGAACGAACCCAGACAACAAAATTCGTCATTTTTACATTGATTCGAACGTCTGCAGACGTAATGTAATAATGACGTAATAATGTAATAATGTAAATCAATGTAAAAATGACGGATTTTGCCGTCTGGGAATGCACTCAAAGGTAAACACTGGATAAAATGCAAGAATGCAAAAGAAACGATATTGTGGAATAAAATACAAAATTCTCTAAATAAACAGAAGAATCGGACATACGGTACATCTCTCTGTTATCATTTTTAATGCAAAATTCCTTTTGTGAGTCCCTTTGTCTGGAACAAATAAAAACTGTGCTATTGAAATTTCCGATTGTAGTTTTGGTCTCAATCTCATCATCATGATTCGGAGTAAGATGTTTGTTAGGTGATTCACAAGGCTAATTGTTCTGTGGAGTGAGCATTTTATTGCTCCGATTTTCTTTGGTAAAGTTATGAACATGGAACGTACCATATCACTAGAGTCTTTCCGGTGTCATAAATATGATTCAAGATCTCAGTGGTTAGGTCTAAACTCCACTCATCTAAAGCTTTGATAATTTCAACGATAAAAGAAACGATATTATGGAATAAAATACAAAATTCTCTACTGTAAATAAACAGAAGCCGTCGTTGGATTTAGAATTTTGTAATAGTTGAGGATTCTAATATATTCTAAGTTTGCATGCAGATTGCAGAAGGCGACGCAGGATACATGTCAATTTTATCTGAGCAAACATTAATAGTTCAAAAATAAATTTAATTTGCTTTTTAGTTTTAAGATCTCAATGGTTAGGTCTAAACTCCACTCATCTAAAGCTTCGATAATTTCAACTATAAAAGAAACGATATTGTGGAATATCCTAGTATGCGTATCCTAGTCAGCTAAAGTTCTCTTTTCTACACGATTTCAACGTTTAGCGACATTAAAACGATGTAGAAACGATAATTTCTGCTGGTCGGGATAACTAGGCCACAGTATTTCAACGTTTAGCGACATTAAAACGATAGGCCACACTTTTGGTTATCTGCTACTACAATGTAAAAATGAACTGTTAGGCTAACTGGGTTCTTGGATCAAATTTTTACTGGTTGGGATAACTAGGCTACGGTACCCGATAATTTCCTTTCAATCCAAGCTGTAGGCCACACATTTGTTGATCCAGACTACCGGTAAGCAGTTTAACTATTCAAAAGTACTAACTTATAGACATAAACATGATTTTTTTTTTTGTAACATCTTCTTTTTTTATTTTCCTTTCATATCTTAAAATTTTCTGAAGGTGTTGCGGCCGTGCCAAATTTCTTTCAACTCAATCACTTACTTCGGTCACAAGCACGTTTTGTCGCTTCTACCTTTTTCTCGACCTTTGCTATGTTGACGTGTATTGTTTTTGATATGATGGTCACAAATAAAAACAACTGAACTGACATGACGAATTTTCATTTAATTGTTCAAACATTTTATTTCTATTTTCTCTGCACGATTTCAACGTTTAGCGACGTTGAAGCGATGTAAAAACGGCAACGATAAATAGGCTACGGCAGCAAATATTTTCAAAAAAATTTCAAAAAATCTCCGAATAGGGAACTCTCCGAAAAAGGCTGTCTCCGAATAGGGAACTCTCTGAATCGGACTCTCCGAATCGGAATCTCTGAATCGGACTCGCCGAAACGGGCCATTCCGATATATTTATGTAGTCATCCCAAATGTACCCACTAAATACACCGAAAGGGCTTTGGCCAAAATGGTGTACTACTTACTATATATCCAATTGTTCAGTTGTCGACTTTGTGATCAAAGAAATGGCAAGATTAAGTAGGCTGGTTTGATTCTTGAGGTGTGCACTTATGCAACACATTTCAAAAATGGCTCTCTATTCAACAGCACGTAGTGCAGTGAATAATTCACAAACAACAACAACACTTCAACAATAAGCATAAATTTTACTGTTAATCTTAGTGACCAGACCTGTGTCAGCGGTTTAAAGACTAGAGCTACTCAAGTATGCGAAACTGCCAGGAATAAGGTTGCAAAGACGCTCTCTCAATTTGAGGGGAAAGATTCTTTCAATCAATTATTATGTTTATGACTAAGTACAAACAAGGCACATACCAAAGTAATCTAGTTCTGTAAGCACCACAACATATTAAAAATATATATACAATACATCATGCATACCTTTACCACCATGACCAGTCAACTTATCTTGATCATAATTATATTGATCATATTCATCTTTTTCATAGTTTTCCCCAGCCTCAGACATTTTGTAACAGTAACACTATTTCGAAATGTATTACATATATGGTAACAAAAAAGCAGTTATTACCTGCAAAATCAAATCACTGATACTTTCATTTCATTTTATTAACTGGTTTGTATTATCAAACTTCACTGTTTAAGTCTAAAATCAAATAACATATGGTGTCTAAAACAAAGACATGTATTATGTAATCATAGGCTACCGGTATATGTGGATTTTTTCATGGGAAAATTTTACCACGATTTTGCATTGCGTTTACTGCACATGCACACTGTGCTATATTCAGTGGGTGCAACCTAGTTCGTACCCTCAGTTCGTACCCTGAAAAGATCAAGAGAAAAAATTAAATAAAGCCGAAGTCGCTGATCGCAGTTTGATAGCACAAAGCCGAAGTTGCTGATGGGAGTTTCCGCAAACAACTCGAGGGTTAGGGTTAGCGGAAACTGCGGAAAAATATTTGCGGAAACTGCGATCAGCGAGGGTTAGGGTTAGAGAGCATAGATTACTCAATGGTTAGAGTTAGGGTAAGCGGAAACTGCAGAAAAATGTTTGCGGAAACTGCGATCAGCGAGGGTTAGAGCATAGATTACTCCATGGTTAGAGTTAGGGTAAAGGTTAGCGGAAAGTGCGGAAAAATGTTTGCGGAAACTGCGATCAGCGAGGGTTAGGGTTAGAGCATTGATTAGTCTATACTCTATAGTTAGAGAAAAGTGCACAAAAATGTTTGCGGAAACTGCGATCAGCGACTTCGGTTTTGTACTATCTTTCTCTTGATCTTTTCAGGGGAAAAATTTTAAAATGTTTGCGGAAACTGCGATCAGCGACTTCCGCTTTTTTTAATGTCTTCTCTCGATCTTTTCAGGGTACGAACTGTTTAGGGTACGAACTAGGTTGCATCCAGGTGTAACCTAATTCGTACCCTGAAAAGATCGAAAGAAAAAATAGCACAAAGCCGAAGTCACTAATCGGTGTTTCTGCAAAAATTAAGTTAGGGTTAGGGTTAAGTGGAAACTCCGATCCATGTGCTATTTTGGCATTTTTTAATTTTTTTCTCGATTTTTTCAGGGTATGAATTAGGTTGCATCCATAGTGAGTTACACGTGCCATGGGGTATATGAATAGCTGAAATACGGTACACCTTCAAACGGCTGAGTGCATCTGATTCTGAATTGGTAGGCATGGGTTCGATACCCTGTCAAGTCATGCTAAAGACTTTTTAAAAGAGGTACTGAAACTTATTCCTGTTTGGCACTCAATAATGGTAGGCTATGGATTCGGGTAATCATGTACTCAGTTGCGCCTCTAAGCTTATTATCACCAATCAATCAAGTTTATTTCGGCATAGCTCCAGTCTCCACATTCATTTTCAATGTATAATACACATCGGGAGATATAACAAATCGCTTTTTTTAAATATATATATATGTATGGAAGCTACGTACACCATGGAGTCACCGAAAAAAAACGTGCAGTTATCTAAGTCAAGGTGTTCCCACAAATTTTATATACTTAATCTTATATAGGCTACATACATCAGCAATCTGCATTGACACTACCTGCTTTGTATAGCGCTGAGGAGCAACACATACTGCAATTGACACAGCACTACCGTAGGCTACGGTATATAAAACAAGAATTAATGTCATTTTGGTGGCAATTTGTTTTTGATGCAAAATTATAAAAATACATGTAGGTTAATGACAAAAGGAAAGCTAAAAGTATGTCTGTACATGTAAATCTTATGTCAATAGTTTGATCAAATCAAGAAGATTAAAGCAAGCCTATGACAATGCTTGTCTAGTAACCAAATATTTAAGCTATTTTGGCATGTCTAACACTAACTTTTCGCTATGGCACTGCATGCATTAGTGGTAAACACAACATCAAATCTTTCACTTTGGCAAAATAAAGTATTTATTTATCTTATCTGATGCTTTACAAAACATTTGAGTTTAGATACAGACTTACAGTAGCACCCTAAAATTACTTTCAATTATGTATTATTGTTTTATGTCCCTTTTGTGTTTTTGATAAAATAATCAATTGATTGATTGAATCAATTCTTAATTGTCAAAACGCAGAAAAAAAAAATTTTTTTTGTAGACCTACCGTACCGGTACGTCCTAGACTTGAGTAACCAATTTTTGAAACTGTCTTGATAAACAGTTTCGCACTATCAAAAAATCTGGGAAAGTTGCTTTGCATTGAAGTTTAAGCAAGCTACTGCAGAATAAAGTTTTCGTTTAAAACTACTGTACAACTGCTGACTTCTACATAAGTTCAGAACATAACCCCCAGTGTTTTGTTTCATGTCAAACCTCCAGACCTACGTGGAAAGGTTGCCAGTAGTTCGACAGATGGGATTGACACTACGCTAGAAAGTTCGTTCATGTTTCTTTATTCATCAGCAAAGACGCATATAAGACCAACGTCCAACACATTAGAGAACCAGCTTCAATTTATCAAGTACCTAGTATACCATACAACCAAGTATATCAGTACTGTATTTCTGGAATACTCAATCCTGACGGTCTTCAATTAATGGGAGACAATGAAAACGGCACAAAATCCACAAATCAGTTGAAAAACCCTTTGGAACTGAGGCTGCGTCTATTTACGTACATAAACATCGTCCTTTATTCTTGTGGCGCTCAAGTGACAACATAACAAAAAAAATAACAAGATTATCAAACGATTACTATAAAGTTAAAACACGTCTACAACACGATTTCTTGCACTTTTCATATCTATCTGTCTAAAAACTTCAGGTAGGTTCGTGCTTTATCAAATACTACATCTTATTTTTAATAATTAAGCTTCACTAAATTTTGCGTAATTCATATCAGTCTATTTTTATTATTGCAATCTTCTATTTTTTTTTTTTTTTTTTAACTTAAAAGTCAATCTTGTTGCATATGTCCGGTCTATATTCAATCCAACAAAAACACCTTCTGGCAACACTGCATGAACGTGTTCTTTTCATGAAGAGTTGCCACAACGATATTTTCCAATATCAACATGATCACCAGAGGTATGCAGGGAGCCACTTTGGAGTATTTAGGGGTCATAGTCTCGGTTTTTGGCCAGAGTCGGAGTGGAGCCTGAGTTAGAAATTTTTGTCAAAAAAAGGAGCCGGATTGGAGCTGGAGTATGATTTTTTCCGGCTAATTCTTTGAGTGTACAAGCAGCCCAATTACTCTGTAGCCTACTTGGTGCAGCCGTTATTTTTGTTTAAGTCTATGGTTTTGTTTTTTAAACAGTACTTTTTTCATTGAAAAATATGCTTTATTTTTATGACAGGGATAGAGAAGGTATAAGTGTTATATGTAGTAGGCTATAAAAGATCTATGTTTTACGTTTGGAGTCGGATTGGAGTTTGGAGTCACTATTTTCAAAATATTTGAAGCGGGAGTGAATTCGGAGTGGCATACTACAGAGTCGGAGTGGAGCAGGAGTCTGAAAGCCTGACTTCCTACACCTCTGATGATCACCTAAAAGTTAAAACCTTTAGGGCTTGTTCACCTTTATTGAGATCTTCAAAAGGATTTCATTCAAATAAAACTTGCAAGAAACTACAAAGAAACCACACGAATTTGCACCAACCAAACGAAAGGAGGGCAAAATCAAAAGATTTAAACTTTAAACAACGGATTAATAAAACAATAGTGCACTATACATCAAATAATTTTTTTTAATATCTTTATTTTCGTATGAAGAAAAAGTTACCTTATAAGTTATTAGTTTTATTAGAGTTCATAGGCTACTGACCAGTGGCGGATTCAGAACGTAATTTATGGGTGGGATTAAGAAATATCTTGGTGAGCCTTCACCAATAATGCCACGGCAGGGCAGCATACAAAAACTTAGTATTACCGGACCTTCTACGCAAGGCAGAGTCTCCTAGGTTTCGAGTTAAAAAAGTTGATTATGTCATCATCATCCGAACTGTCAATGAGTTGTCTTTCAAAAGACAAATGTGTCATGTTGTTAAGGCGTCCATCAGTCAGCATGGATGATCTCAAGCGCGTTTGGATCCTGTTTGTTGCGGAGAAAAGTGTCTCAACGCTGCAGGACGTGGAAGACAGTGTTATGATGGTCCTTAACACTGTTCATGTTTGGGAAAATTTCAACATGGCAGGCAGTTGTCCAGTAGGCTAGTAGGCAGCAGTGGCCGAGTGGTTAGCGCGTTGGGCTCGCAGTCGAGAGCCTGCATGTTCGACTCCAGCCACCCGCACTTGCTGTTGTTTCTCTGGGCAAGAAACTTTACGATAATTGCCGCTACGTAGTGATCGATTTCGAGTAATGGGTAGTACCAAATTTAAGTCATAAGTAGAGTAGACAACCGGAAACAGACATTGTAGTCGGCTGCAGCGTGGGTCAGGTGTACGTCGGAAGGCGTACACCGATGCACTCAAGTCCGCTTTCCCGCAATGCAGAATAAAGATAATAAAACAAAACAAACAAAACTTCCATTATTGTAAAAAATTTTTACCAATCTATTTTCCGTCTGATGCGTTAAATGAATACGGCATGCTCAGTATCTGCGATCTCAATGCCATAGGCTACAGTGCACACAGACCATTTAGAATGTTTTTTCGCTAAAAGTGACAGATCCAGGTGCGAAAGAGGCCGTTTCTCTCATTAATCCATAGGAGCCACAGACCAGACAGCAGACCATGTCGTCCATGACTGCCCAATCCATCAACCACCACATGGAACGCTTGGATTGAAGGCCCTGGATGACGAGACTGTCGAGTGGCTGATGATTTCATGCCCAAACATATAGTCCGGAAGAAGACAGCTCATACGACGAAGAAGAAGAAGTTGAACATTAATATTTTTTTCATGAATCTGATTTTGGGTGGGCCCACTGTCAATCTGGGTGGGCCTGTACCAATCAGGCCCACCCGGTAGATCCGCCCCTGCCTTTCACACAAGCTGGAAGACTGGATTTTGGGAAGTAGCAATGGGAGCAGGGGCGCCGGAAGCAGGGGAGAGAATGCCCCCCTGCCCTCAAATTTTCAGCAGATGGAGGGGCAGGGGGGCAATGGTGCCCTTTTAAAGTCATGTATACTACTAAACATTTTGCAATATAACAATTTCTGTTATTCGCTTTTAGCCTAATTATGATCTTTCATTTTTGCCTCAAAATAATATTTACGGCACAAAATTTTGCAACACACTACAGGCCTTAAAACTCGTTGTTTTTTTTTCGGCAGCCATCGTGGCCTACCGGGAGCTCCTTCTCGGCGGCCAAATCTGCGTGCTTGGAGGCCAAAATACAAAATAAAAATAACGATAGCACAAGTAAATAGAATTAAACTTGCAACAATGCTAAAATGATCACTTAGTGTTGTTGAAGTCTGGGCCTGGGCCTTGGGCGACGTCCTACAATGGAATCGTTGCACCACTTAATAACTGCTTTATCGGGATTGTAATCCAGTACTATTCAAACGACACTCGCACGAGTGTCTCCAATGTGGCTGATTTTATAGAAGTTCGCCACTCCCCTAGAATTCTTTTTAGCAACGAAAAACAACGTTCGACATGATTGTCTTAACGATGACGGCAAGGTAATAAAATAAGTATTTCAATGATTAAAACATTACTTGTAGGCTTTAACTGCCCTTTATCAGAACCGACGATGCACTAGCAAGTGCGAAATATTTTTTCTGTTACATCAGATCCCTGTTGCCTTAGCAATTGAGGTTTAGAGCTGTTTCAATGATGTAAGTTACATTACTAAAAGAAGCATAATTTTTGCAAAATATGATAAAAAAATGTTTTCCCCATTGATGTCAACTAATTTAGTTCTCCTTTTTAACAACGGTTTAATGTCCGACAACATCAAATCGACATAAAAACGACAATATTGCCAGCCGATGTAAATTAGCACTTCGGATTAAGACTTTCTTAAAATAAACGTCGGGAATTACAAACAAGACTTACAGCGCTGGCGATTGCAGATGAATATATTCCATCAATAACAAATATTCCCCGCACAATGCAACAGTGGCGATTATGACGCGCTGACCTAATTTTGTGTCACTCTTTGATACTACATATTTTCGACAGTTAATTCTATTGCGAAATTAAATAATTGGCTAGAAGAGACCGGCGGCCAAACTTTGCCGATTGAGGAGGTAGCACCGGCGGTTCATTCAAGCACTACTTAGCGGCCATGGCCGCAGGCTGCTTTAAGGCTTGACAGTAGGTTACATCATTATAACATAGCATGGTACCCTTCTTTGTATACCGATTATCATTATACTTTATCATAAAACTTGAAAAAAAATGGCCTTTTAGTAAACAAAAGTGCCTTTTTTTCGTAATCTTGCCCCCCCAGTCAAAAATCGTTCCGGCGCCCCTGAATGGGAGAGTGATCCAAGCTTTTAGACCTGGGCCTATGATAAGTTTAAGTGCCCGTAAGCGTAAATTTTCAAAGTGACCAGGAATTTGATAAAAGCAACGCATATTCTTTGGATAAACCGATGGTGTGTTTTCATTAGATAGGAGTGCCTTGATCTTAGGTTTGAGGATCTCATTGATACCGGTCCTCATATAGGCTACAAGAGATGTCCCTGACAAAATGTTCCCTATTTGGTAACTATTTAAAAAAACTGACCAATTAGAAGCCGTATTTCTTTCTTATGTCACACCATTTGTAAAGTTGCTTTTGTGTGATTGCGTCGAGCTCGTAGATTTGCTCCAAGGTTGCCAGTTTCCGCTGTTTTCTTACGGAACTGGTTAGTTTTGTTTTGGAGTTGTAGAAAAAGTTTATCAATCAATTTTTCTTTTTCGATCTATTTTTATGTTCTTTTTTTTCGATATTGAGTATACTTTTACTCAAATTTGTAATATTTTGGCCTACTTTTGTTTCATCACTTTTGATGGTTGGACTACTTTTAAGTAGCAACATAGCCAGTAACGACAACTTAGACACATCTGGATACCAGTGGCGTACCGTGATCACTTTGACAGGGTGTTCAGTGACGGCAAAGCAATAGAGGGGTCTGGGAGGCCTCCCCAGGAAAATTTTTAAAATTAACATTGAATTTGGTGCGTTCTGAGAGCATTTTCAGCACAACTGAACATGAATGAACTGAACTGAACACGAACTGAACTGAACATGAACATGAACATGAACTGAACATGAACAAAACTGACAAAAATAATGTTGTCGGAATGGAGAAGAATACAAAATAGATATTTATTTGACAGCGCCTATTGAATGAAAGACTTAATAATATCAAACATTAAGTTGCATTTCTAAAGTCACATACTTCAGTTCAGTTTTTATTTCCGACCATCAAAACGAACAATATTACTTGCCATAACACAGCAGGAGTCTGAAAAAACGCGAAAGTTAAAGCGTGCTCGAGATGGAAATGATTTACTTCATGCAAGGATTAGGCACGGTCGCAACACCTTGAGAAATGTACAAGCGAATTAAAAACAAACAGGTGAAAGTTTAAAATGTCTAATGTCGCATGTAGTCTAAACGCAGCTTTAGCCACTAGCCAATTTTTTCATTATCAGTACCGGTATCATCAGTGACGTTCGGTGGCTTAAACCGTTGGGAAAGCAACTTGTAAATATGCTGCAGCAAGGTAGTAGGCCTAGGCACGAAGGGCGTAACCGTCGGGCGAAGCCCGAAGGCAACACCTACAGCGGGGGGTCTGGGGGGCCTCCCCCAGAAATTTTTGAAAAACACTTCCAATTTGGTGCGCTCTGAGAGCATTTTCAAAACAAATCAAACATAAAAATCTGTCAAATTGTGCTTCGCCTATGTCGTGATCATACATCCATTTAATGTTTAGAAGTCATGAACAATCTTAATTTTAACATTGCAGGACCAAAATCCAGTGTTAAACATGGAATAATAGTTGTCTAAATATTTAATTCGTCATGAATGTTCATTCATTCTCAGATATTCAGTTAGGCCTACACTACAAAAACTAACACTTAGGTCTAAACATTACAACCGCAAGCAATTTGTACAAAAAGCTGGATAAGTTTGCCTCCTGAGTATAGAAGCTTAACAAACTAAATATTGCAGCCGCACCTGAACGTTCATTGGCGAAGTAACGTTATATCAACGCTGTAAAAAGGGCAAAGGCATGACTATGAAAGTTAGTAGGCTAAAGTACAGTACATGGCGAGGAGACATCAAAAAACAGCAACAATTATTTCGGCATTATGATGCTTGTGCTGTGTACCGTGACGAGCACCATTCTGACGAGTTAGTCTAGCCGCTCTAGCGAATGTATGCATTGACGTCACTGGGAAAGCAAGACTCACCTGGTCTCACCATAACACATCTGATTGGCTAAGCAGCTGGTGACGTTTTGCAAAACGAGTGATGATTGGATAAAACGAAGGCGTTTTTTGACATTTTTGAATCTGGGTAAGCAAGTTTGATAGTTGCTTACCTAGAGCCTCAGTGATTGTTTCTGACAGAAGCGTTTGCCTTAATTGGCATTTATAGGCAAGACATGCGGTTTGGTGAGGATTTAGACTACTCACAAGCGTTACGAGTAATTCTAGTCACGAATACAGTAATTTTCAAGTTAAAATAGACATGATAAAAATAATAAGAAGTTAAACCTAGAATTCAATCATTATAACCTACTTTGCATAGTTTTCTCTCAGGTAAGCACTGCTTTCCTTGCCTTCCCTCACCGATCGTCACTGGGTATCATTTTGTTCATTGGCTTCACATTTTAATATATATATTATATACCGTACCGGTGGTAGGCCTACACCCAAGACGAAACAAATATTAGGCAATAATTAATGTGAGACAAACCAGGAGACACAGAAAGCGACTTTGAGTCAGCTGGCACCTGCTACATAATTAAGGTGTTTCAGCAATAAGGTACAATACCAGTAACATACAAACACTCTAATTACAAAACGATTAGATGTGTTGTTTTAAAATGCTGCATCAATGATGTTGGCTGTTGCCATAAGCTTTGTTGCAGATTCAGACAAGCTAGTCCTAATTTACTGGCACTTGGTGCATAAGAAACATTTTATCTTATCTTGTATCCAACTCTGATCAGTGATCACCTCAAACTCTAATCCAACAAGCTAAAACTTGCTATTGCCTGGGATTCCCCCAATGACGCGCCGAGGTCTTCAGATCAGCGAGTGAACAGCCTGGCTGAACTAAAACCATTGCTGTTTTCGCTGCCTTGTGACGTCATTTTTCTTAATTGTTTATTTTAAATAGCACTCGCCAAGCTGTCAGTGCACACCCAGCTTAAAGGCAATGACCTCAAACGTTGGAGTATTAAAATTAGAAGGGGACGAGTTTTGCAATTGAAAAGAAAGCAATCAGCATGCAGCAAGATGTTAGAATATCATGAAAGTAAAGAACATCGACAACCGATGGAAATTTTCTTTTTTTCTGGATTTCTTGGGGTGTTCAGTGAACACCTTGAACACCCTAGCCTAAATATACGCCACTGCTGGATACCAAACGAACAGTAGGCTATGTTGGGCCCAACTGAGCTGCCCGACTGGGTCCCAGTGTCAAGCTCCTACCCAACTGGGCAGAACAGTTTGAAAATGTTTGAAACAAAACCCTTCCTAGTGGTGTCGAACTGATGTCTTATGTAGCCTAAACTAGATCACACGAAAGATGCGATGCGCCACTGAACCTTTTCCAAAAATCTTCGAGTTTAAAGGTAGGGTAATGAAAGCAGATTTTTTTTGTGGTTGAAGGGAAGATGAAAGAAGAAAATCTGAAAAAATTACCCATGTTGATGCGCAATCTGCTTTAAGAGATGGCTACTGAATATATTCAGTCTAGGGGAGAGAAGCGTGTGTTCTGTGCGGATGACAGCGCTTCTGGATGTTCAAAGAGAAGTTGTCAAAGGGAAATTTAGCCTATAAGTTAGCCTAAGATTAATCCAGGGTTGGAAGTAACGACTAGTTGTCACTGTTCAATAACGTTATTCGTTGCTATCTGAATATCGAATGCTTATAGGCTACACATTCCTTTTAAAAATAAATATCGAATGTGCGTTATTCACTGCTTTTTTATGCAAGCAACGACATCATTATTCGTTTTTCACTAATCGATATTTAGGAGAACTGCTGAATCATTTTTTGTTGTTCACTTACTTCGTCGTCAAAACGAATTTACGAGATTTAGTTTTCGGATTAGGCTATAGGCTACCGTAGCCTACTATCCGACCTAGTCCCCTTCTGGTTTTCGAACTTTAATGGATTAAGGAAAATTTTGCGGCAACGCAGTTCAGAAAAAACATGCCAGTGAGAGTCGTTAACAGTGTTGCTATGTTGCTAACCTTGCGGTTTTCCCGCAAGTTTAGGTTTGTATTTTTTTTTCGAGTTTTCGTATTTTTTTTTGACTTTGCGGGTTGCTTGTTTTTGGGCTTGTTTTTTGGCCAGTCAATTTTTAGTAATTGCTATTCTTTGCTTTTTTATGTAGCCTATCGATAGCGGAAAGTCATTGCCTTTATGGGCACAATCGAATATTGAAATAGTCATTGCTTTTTGACTAACGACTTCCAACCCTGGATTAATCCTTTTTAAGTTAAAACACGTTATGAAGAGGCTAATCCTGATGTCATTCTACCTGTGCCATTTAGCCTATACTTAAGCTAGGCTACATAAACTTTTGTTTGTTTAAAAAATGTTTGGTAGCCTACTGGTAGCTTAGTATTCGCATTAAATATTTCAGGAGTGCAATTTTGGAACAAGTTTGAGAAATATTGTTCTAGCTACACAGTTTTCAAATGGTTTGTACTAAAACCACCAACAATCAAAATTAAATCACTTTGTCACAATATTTCTTTTTAACTTACTAGACTTTAATATATTTGACAATTTTACCATGGCAATTATTTTAACACAATTTGTGAAATCTAAATGGCAATTCCTCAAAAAAAGTTTTTTGAGAGAATAACTGGTAATGGTATCTACTGGTATCTAATCTAAATAACCAACTTACTACAAAAGCGTCTTCCATGAAAGAAAAGTTGGCTAATGTAGGCTATAGAAATTTTGCCAAACAATTAGCCTGTCATGCATTTGCTTGTTGTTATTTATTTGCATCACATTAAACTTGCATTACAACTTTCACCAGACTTAAGCAATCTAGCAAAATCCAGGACTCCACACTCCTCCAAAATTAGCTGGATCGGCTGCAGTGGTTATGTTGGAACTTATAGCATCAACTGTACTCTCTTTGACATCTCTAAGAACTTTTTTGAGATGATTAAATATTGTTGTGTTGATCGTTGACGCCAGGTTGTTCGTTTCGTTCGGATCAGCTGAAAAGCATTTAAGCTATCACTAATGCAGAGCAAATATCTAAATATAGACAGGGTAATATAAATGAACTAGAAACAGAACCTACATCAAACCTGTGACAGGGTCTGTTTGTAAACAGGTTGTATGTGTATCCCTACCTGGAATAAAGATCTAACATCAGGAAATAAAAGGGTCCAAGCAATTAGAATGATGTGAAAGTACAAGTTAAATTTAAATTCCAGCAAGGCAGTCTTTCGAACATTTATTACCATTGATAAAAGAATTCTAACCGTGTAGGCTATCAAAATGTAAAAGGCAAATCGTCTATATGAAATCCAGCAAAGTAAACATGGAAAAGAAATTGAATTGCAGTAGCCTACCGGTAAAAAGGTAAACTTCAACAAACTTTATCAATATGTACCAAACTGAATAATTAAGACTAATAAGTTATTTAATGTTTGGACACATTTTGGATCTTGGAAGACATCCTGAAACGGAGAGATTTTTGCATAAATTTTGGTCGATATCCTGACAACAAACCTCTAATAATTTAATTTGTTTCAATTCCTCTAAACTCCCTGGATTTAATCTATCCATTTTTTAGTTTGATCAAGCTCCACGAATTCTCAATCGAATTCAGGCTAGAAAAATTTCTGGTCGTTTCTGCACGTTGACATTTTTGGTCTGACACCACTTCATGAGCATTTTGGTTTCAGCCTGTGGCAAGGTGCAGTGTCTTGTTGAAATATCGTGCATCCATCGATATTTAAAAATGCCAGAAGATGAGCAGCTAGTAGGCCTACACGAATGTAACGCGTGGCATTTATCATTTGACCTTTGGTTAAGAAAGCCCTTTTCGGCCCTGACTGCGGAAAAGCACCTCTAAACCACAATTGACAGATGCTTAAGCTAGATACACCGATGGCTCATTGGTGAAGAGCCAATAGGTCTTTGGACGAAAGGGTTGTAGAAGCCAAACTGTAAGAAGGTTAGAGAATTTATAGATCTTGATCAAAAAAAAGTCTCCGGATTAAATCCAGGGAGTCTTTAGGAACTAAAACAAACTATTAAAGTGATTAGAGGTCAGAACATTGACCAAAATTTGTGCAAAAAGCTCTCTGAGTCTATCATGCCTTCCCGGACCGAAAATGTGATCAAAAACAAAGGCTATTACACTATAATAAATATTACTCCTAACTACACAGTTTGGAACATAATGAAGGGATACTAAATATGATTTAAATTTTTGAAGTTTTTGTATGGTAGGCTACCGCTAATGAAAATTTGAAAAGAACAATAAAAGCCTGTTTTTTGAGATTTTTTAGAAGTTTTTTAATTTTTTCCGTTGCCTACTTCGGGGCACTTTGGTCTTACTCAGTTATCTTATACTACTTTTTACCTATCACCAATAGACATGTTATACAGGGCCGTAGCTAGAAAGAAAAATTATGAGAACAAAAACAATTGTTGGGGAAAAGGTACAAATTTTAATATGTAAAATAAAAAGCTTGTTTAACAATAGCCTATTACTGAATGCAGACAAACACCGATGAAACGCCATTCAACTTGCAATAAAACGTTATTAAAACCTTGCAATAGCATTAAAAACCTATTGAGATGGGGGAAAGTTTTTTTTGGGGGGTGAAGAAATTGCTTCTTCAAGCCTATCTCTCATCTATGTCTACATCCGGATGTCATTATTCATATAATAATCTTTTCAAACGTAGCCTACATAGGGCTTATGTTCACATGCTAATTAAAATAAATGTTAATAGCTTAACCTATTGCATGACTGGCTATAGAAAGACCTACCATCGAGATCAAAGACATAATACTCTATCTTGTTGCTAATATAAGGCCCATAATTGCTTGGGTTTCCAATAACATCAGTTTGATTTTCTGGAGGCATTGTCCAATCATCAACTGCGTAAATACAGGGTAAATATACCATTCATCAAAATTTAGATTTCTCACTGTTTTTTAAATATAGCTTATTTAATACAGGAAACCATTTCATAGCTCATATTTAAATTTTAAAACAAAGTGAGCTATGCAGAGGTAATTTTAAAGTGCTTGAGCCATCAGAAGTGTAGGCTTTTAGGGTTAATGTTAACTTTAAGTGTTTAGTTTAGTGGTTAACTTTGTGTTAAGCTACTAACGGGTTCCAGAGCCTCCAGGATATCCTTCTATGAATTTGTACTTTCCAGATCGAATTGCAGCTTGAGGAACAACATTGTCTGCTGGCTTAGAGGAATGAGATGTTGTTATAACGTTGTACACCATTTCCTTTCTAAACATGAGCCAATGATTAGCCTAACTAACATATGGGCTTTTCTTGCTTTTGAGAAATTTACATTATAGGCTTAGTCTATCAACATTGCTGCAGATGGAACTTACAGATGATGCAGTGCGCAAGGGGTGAGAGCATGGCTATCTAGATCGCCATGGGTTAGAGGCATTCACCAGAGCATATGGTATTTGGTTAGTCGATAACAATTAACAACATTGTTAGTTATTTTGATAGTGCTATCCAAACCATTTCAAATGTTGTAGGCTACTTTACTTCATTAAATTATTGAAACAATTTTCTTTAAACGAGAGCCAAAGCCCAAAGAAGTGAATGAAACACGTAGGCTATCTGCAATAAATTCAGTCCTATCTACAACGCATTGCAGTAGGCTAGCGGTTTAGCTTTCCTATTCCATTATAGGCTATTAGCCTATAGTTTTCTATGCAGCCTAGGATTTATCACGTAGGCTACAAATTGAGACGCAGAACAAGCAGCACATTTTACCTGGGAGATTCTATGTTCTCAGATAGAGCTTTCCATATGTTCATGCCATCAATGCCTTCGGGTATATAGCTTGGGTTTTTGTTGTTGGCAAGATAAATAAAAGTGGCAAACAAGTCTGTTACATGTACCAACCTGCAAAACATTTTTTTATAAGTGGCCTTTAGGCTATTCCTAGTCATGCAACTTGTGGGATAACTTAAAAGTGGACCTTATCAGCTGGATTAGGCTTTGAAGAAGATTCTTTTGACATCCCTGGCCTACGACAGGACAAATTGATATGCAGTAGCACTGTAGCAGCGTCACAATAAAGGAAGGCTGCAAAGTGACTATTAAAAATCTTCAAGTCAAGCAGCCACTCTCAGACATGACTGTAGCGTTTTAGTAATATTAGCCTATATGAACAGTTCAAGATGTGGAAGATGACAGCATAAAATTGATAAGTTACGAGTTTGATTTGTCATTTAAAAATTGCTGTAATAAGTATCTATACCCAGTGCTATGTCAAGGGGGGGGGGGGGCCCTCACGCCCACCATCTCAGGGGCCCAAAAATAGGCTTGGTAGACTTTTGCGATTTAGTAACAACCTGTTTGCCGTACTGCTTTAAATCAGTGCATGCATCACAGAATTAGAAGGACTTGAGTGCTCAAATCGGGCTTTACGAGAGAGGCCCAACTTTTGCATTTATAACTATGGTAACCAGTGGTTAGAAAACATGCAAAATTGTAAAGTAGGCTACATTACTTGAAAGAAGCAAACCCAAGGATTTTAAATTTAATGTTTTTAAAGTCTGACATAACGTCATAAAAATGTATTGCTATGTGACGTCACAAAACAAAGTTCACGATTTATGCAATATGAATGAAATCTCTAGAAATGTAATAAAACTAGTCATTTTAATTTGTATCTATTTCTAACTTGCAGTTGATCTACAATACAATTACTAATGCACTGTGAATAACAACTGGAACCACATGCTATTGTATTGCACATTCATGAGAAAGAATGTTTATTCTTTCATTATTATTAGCAGTATGAACATTAATAAAAAGATTACTATTTCGATAATAATGTCAAGATATTAACAGAATAAATTTTTATTAATTGGATTGTGGAAAATTTTTTTTTTTATGGTTTAAGAAAAATTTGTTTCCAGCAGCTTTAGCCTATATTGTAGCCTACTTAATTGAACAATAGATTGCCTAGACTAGAGCAGGGGTGGGGAACCTTTTTAGTATTGCGGGCCACATAAAATGAGAAATACCACAGGCGAGCCACTAAAAATTTCGAAATTATATTTACAGATAAAAAATGCAGCGAAGTAAACAATGATGTATTTCACTTTCACGGCTAGTGCTGGGATGGCTGAAAGTTTTATATTTGGTGAGTCGTGTGATGTCTGCTGTTGACACGGAAGATGTTGCAACTCTTAGCTGCATCTCCACGTTTTTATCAGTCAGTCTGGAGCGAAGCCGACTTTTTGTTAGATTCAATTGGGAAAAAAAACTGCTCGCAACGGTATGTGCTTCCAAACATAGACACATATTTCAAAGCATGTTTCCGCATGACTGGAAAATCATCAGCATTTATGTAGCGTTGATAAAAGTTGAGCAGTGGAATGTTTTGGTACATCGCTTTCAACGTACCGTCACTCTGGAGCGCTACTATTTCATGTTGGAAGTTACTAGGAACATCAGTTGCAACCACATTAAAAGGAGAGGCAAAAATATCTAACTCCATTTCTTTACTCTTTATGTCCAAAAATCTTGCTAAGATTGACATTAAAATTTTTAAAGCTGTTGTTTCAATATATTTTGGGTAAAGAAATTTTGACGCGGGCCACATGGAACAGTCACGCGGGCTGCATTCGGCCCGCGGGCCGCAGGTTCCCCACCTCTGGCCTAGAGCAAGAGGTAGGATAAGCGAAGTTACTGAACACTTACCCGTTGTGGACGTATCCTGTTTCAGATAACAAATTGCTTCTCACAAATGCTGGAACTCTGTAGCCTCCTTCCCATAAAGTGCGTTTACTTCCACGCAATGGGTAGTTATTCCCTTTTCCTCCTACTCCTGCGCCCATTTGCGGTTGACCTCCATTCTACAGAAGCATGTTTAACACATCTTTCAAAAAGACATAATTTCAGACAAACGACAATTATCAACACAAACAATAAAATGATGCAAATTTCACAGTGAAAGTTACTAAAATCAAATAATAGAGAAATATCTTTTAAGGTATAAGTTAGACAAGGGGTAGCCAAAATTTTGTGGCCACAGGCCACATTTAGCTATTTGCGAGTCTTGGGAAGCCGTATTAAAATTTTTACACATTTATCCTTGAAAATCGGCCAAATTTAAGATTGTTTTTGCTATGTAGCCTAACCAATCAAGAAACGTTTTTGGTTACATCCAGACAACAAAGCCTTTGGTTTATTTGTTTGCAATTTTACACTATTCAGATAATTTAAAAACATAGTAGTCCAGGTCTAATTACATGTTAAATGAGTGATGAAAATCATGTATTTTTGGTAATGCTGCTTCAAGTTTTGGTCTTTGATAACCACCAGTTTCTGTTTAGACCTACATACCAAACACATAGCTTTCTATACTACAATGCTCAACAAAAAAAAGTTTTAGGCCCACTGTTTTTGAAACGGTGCGGCCCTCATCTTCAACACACTTTTCCTTATTGATATTGTTCTTCACAACGTTTGGAAATACGGAAGCTAAAAGCTGCAGCCTGCGTTGCAATAACACTAATCTAACTTTGTTTGAAGCAAACATGCCATAGAAAACACAACTTGTAACTTAAGCAATAAAAATGCTGTAGCCTACCAGCTCATCGACACGTGCCCCTCGATCCACCTGCCTTACAAATGATATATGATTTCACGTAGCTTGCCTGCATTATTATAACTTGTTGATCTTGCAAGTTGAAAAAAACCTTACCTTAGTACGGCACTATATTCACTTAAACTGATTACGTTGCAATTGCTTTTGTAACGAAAACCTACTTTCTGGGATCGAAATGAAGTTTTATCGAAGACAGTTCAAAGTAAAATTAGACAGCGTCAGCTATCATAGCTCAACTTACATCAGAATAAAAAACGAAAACCGTGTTGTCCCAAAAACCATTGTCTTTCAAAGCATAGACTAGGCGTGCGATTTGATCATCGAGAGCAGTGATCATGCCAAGGTAGGTTTTGCGATCGTTGTCTTCAAGTAGGGGTGAATACAAGTCCGCGTATGAAGAATCGACCTGGAATATCAAACGTATAGCCTACAACGGTCTACTACTTACTGGTTGGTTGGTTTTGGTTTTGAATCTTTATCCTCGGACTGACGAAGCCTTGATATGTTATTCCTGGTAGCTTCGCATACTTGTAGAGGCTCTTGACGCAGGGCAGGTTACCTAGAATGAACAAGCGAAGTTTTCTGATTGTTAAAGTGTTGTTGCCGGGGAATTATTCCATTTTCTAGGTGCCGCTGAATGGAGAGCAGTCCTGAATGCGTTGCTCAAGCGCACACCCCGGAAGTCGAACCAGCGCCACGTGATCTTGAGCCTTGCGCGTAACCACTGAGCTAATGGGCGGCGAATATTGATATCCAGTTTAGTCAAAAATAAAAAAACGATGCATTTCACTCCTTATTAAAGCTAAAACATCAAGGTTTACCTGTAATGGCGTATGAGGAGCATTGTAAGCCATGTACAAAAACATGGGTTTATTCGGGTTGTGACTCTCTATTTTATCGATGGCAGCATTGGTGAAATCAGTGGTAGTGTATACTCCAAAGGAAGCGTTGTTCACAGCAGTGTTATTGCGATAATCTACACCCCCTGGAACAGAGATGAAAACGGGAAAAGAGTAATGCTCTTTACGACTGTGGGCTGTGTTGAATTACAGTCTTAAAAACGTTGCATCAATTAAGTTTGTCCCTTCATGAAAAAAGTGGTGCTGGTATCTTTCAATTTAAAAACGTAAGTTATAGGTAAACTATAAACGTATAAAAGCTTATAGCCTAGCAAATATAACCTTGGCTATAGACATTAGTGGATCTAGAAGAAAAACTTAGAAGGGGCACCAGAAGATATTTCGAAGAATCAACATTCGAAAGATGAAATAAACAATTTAATGTTTATGTCAAAGGAAATAGGCTAATGCGGCAGAGGGTATGGAGCATTGCCATCAGAAAATTTTGTTACATTATAACCTTGTTTTGATCGTTTTTGTGTATTTGTAGGCTTTATAATAATTTTTTTTTTTTTTTTAAGACGCACGGCTTGTATTTGATCAAACGCATCAACTTAACATTGGGTTTTTCTAGAAACTTGGGGGAAAAGTTTTGGTTGAAAATTGAAGTTTAGTATAAGCTTTGTTTTCTTTCACCGCAGAAGGATTTCAAAATGTATTTGTTGAAAGTTTTCCATTGCTGAAACCATGCGTTTCCCAATACCACCCGTTAGATGAATAAAATAAGGTTGAGTGTACGAAGCAAGCGAAAAAAAAATTGTCAAGACACGTGGACAAGACGTCGACAGACAAGTTAGCAAAGGAAGCATGGCCAAGTTCTTTCTTCCCACCGTTTGTATCAGCTACTGGTTATAACAAAACTAGCAAGATTTTCTGAGTATTATTTAAACAATACAATTGAATTGGATAAAAATTAGAAATTTTGATAACGTTAAAAATGTTGTATTAGGGGAGAGTAGAGGTTGGCGATTTTTTTAAGTCCAGCTTCAGCTGAAACATAATAAACTAGTGCACTATTGCCAGCTACTTTTGGCTTTCAACGGCATTTAGTTTTTAGATTAATCAATGTTAAAAAGTTACTTTATGTATCAACTTAACGTTAATACACCCTTGAGGTAAGTTAATACAGTTTGATGGGATATAGTTGGATAAAAATTTCAAAAAAATTATATCTGTTTTGCTATTATATCTATTTTGCTCTGGAAATATACTATTGTGTCTCAGGGCTGAAGTTGGAAGTACAATGAACCCTCCCTCTTAGTTGTAGGTTATAGTTTATAATCTTTTTAATTGATAAAAACATACTCATGACATTTCTTCCTTCCGCCTGATGAGTGTAGAAAGAAATTAGTCCGTTGTAAAATCCGTAATGAGAAAAAAATCCCCTAAAAACAAATAGTCATCAGCAGACACCACAAAAGATCGTGGACTTATCGGTGGACAGTTTAGAAAAGTCACATTGTTTTACATTGAACTCAAGTTGTGACTGACCACATTCAAGAGTTTTTTTGCAACAAAGTAATCAGACTGCCAGACTTTTATTGCAATAAATACTGCGGAAGATGGTTCAAGTTTATGCCTGTCTTTTTTTTAAATTGTATAGCTTACAGCAAGCCAATAGCCTACTGTATTGTGGCAATAGTAAGAATATGTTTTCATACTTTTTTTGTAGTACCTTATACATGATGATGTTTACATGTGACGTCAACCCAGTGGCTCAGATGAAGAAGCCGTAAGATCAAACACCGTTTGCTCAGCTCAGGGGCATGTGCTTGAGCAATGCATTTCAAGGACAGCTTTCTATGCAATAACCCCTTGTGGATGAAGACCAGGCTTCTTTAAAGCAAAATGGATGGTGATGGTAAGCTGGCCTACGCCAGCAGTTGAAAGCCTGTAGGAGTATGCGAAACTGCCAGAATTAATCTCTCAAAGAGGCCTTCTCAGTCCAAAGATAAAGATCAAAACCAATCATCGATATTCACCTTTCTAATGGAGTATAAGCTTTATTGCAAAATCCCAGATGCCATTTTCCAACCATGTAACTCGTGTATCCAGCGTTGCCAAGATATTCAGGAAGAAGAGTCAAATTCAAAGGAAGGCCACTGGCTTGAGTAGACTTGGCAGGACCTTCCTGCCATACAGATAAAACACAAATTACTTGGGAGTGGCATCGAAAAAACTGCTATGAACAATAGGCTGAAACCTTGACATGAGCAGGGATATCCAGCGTCATTGAGTCGACAATTTGTTTGTTTGTGGGCAAGTTATTTGTCAAACAATAATTTCACATTTCGCTGGAGAAAATGTGGGTCTAACGACAGATGCCTTAAATAACGAACCTTCGAAGAATAAAGTAGGCTTTATCACCATGCTGAGCACGATTCTACTTTTTAAAGATTCAGGCTAATAAGCTATCGATGATGTTTCAAAGTATTATTTCGTAATGTGTCAACATTTTTGACGGGAAAATGAAGGCTATAAATGATCTTAACAGTTTTCCCATTTTGCTACAGATGAATAATCTTTGATTGATAAACTGAAAGAAGTCAGATATGCATTCAACAACCAAACATTCTATCAAGTCTACATCAGACGAGGACGTCACAATTCTTTTAACTGGGTTACATGCGTCCATGGTTTGGAAGTATCTGCTGAAGGTGGAAAAATTACTTTTTAGTTGCCTTATGTCGCTTTAAACACTGGCCAGAAAAACGGAGTTGGCGTGGATTTGTCGTTTACAGTATCATCTCAGCTAATCTTGGCAGTAAAAGATCTTCAGTTGACCTGCCTCATTTAACCACCGTAGCCTACTTATTTCTACTATGGAAGGAGATCAAAAAAACAAGAACAGTTAGCCAACCTGCATTCCGATTCTTATTGGGTAGTATCCGGTAAGCAATGCTGCACGCGAAGGTGTACAAACTTCTTGGGCGTATGCTTGTTCCAGTATTACTCCCTCTGCTGCCAGATCCGCTATGTTTGGCATTATAACCTCTTTGTTATGCCAACTAACATCGTTAAAACCTGAAAAAAAATTGCTTGAAAACAATGCTGTGTCAATCCCTTTGTGGGCCCTGGGCCATAATAATTTTGGGTTTCTTACAAGCGGACAAGCAGACCGATGATAATATAGTGTGTATTATAATGTACCGGTATGGAAAGATGGTTCACTTCAATAAACTTCCAGACCAGTTTAGAAAACAAGGCAAATTCAAGTAATAGCAAACACATATATATCAAGTCACAGTTACAAGCTAGCTCGGAATGAAAGCTAAAAGCATCAACGATTTGTAATAAAAAAAATACTGGCAACAGTCATGACGCATAGAGGTCATTCTACCAAGAACTGATGTCACACAGTAGAAGATAATATGAAAATATGGCAGGCTACGGTATGCTATTCAAATTGACTTCGAAGGTTTAGTTTATTTTTTAAAATGAACAAGAATTGACATACCTACTTATGTAAATTTAAATTTGGTTGGCTACATGTAAAAGCATTTTTTTTTTCAAACTCACAATTATTCAAAATTTCACTAACCATTATTTCAACGTAAAAAAAGATTGCTTTGCTGGCTGAGACAAATCAAAAAAAAGGCCAACGAATAGCAATAAACATCAACACAATATTACATATTTTCAAGGCAAGACTAAACTTGATAAAATCGACTACTTTTCAATTGCCTTCGACTGCAATCAGATACAACTGATGTAGACCCGCACTTCACGCTATAGCACTTACCCATGTCATCTACATACACCAACACAATATGTGGTGGGACTTCTCCAGCTGAAAAGGACAAACACACTATAAAATTTTTTTACAGGATTTTGATCAAAAAAGATCATTATGCGTTGTATCAAGCGCATTTACTTCACTTCACTACATGGACCACTACATATGTGACAACTATACAATAATCTTATACATTGTGAAAAAGGAGAGTTCTTCCCGGCTATCTGCACAAGGCTGAGCACTCACTAGTACAGCGAGCAGTTGCGATTCGCTAACCATAACGGTGTAGCTTCCACACTAGCCATTTTTAGACCATCCAATCAATTATACAGTATATTTCTCAGCAGCCGATTGTAGCAAGAATTGATGGATGATGGTGTCTATCGCTGTCAATTCTTGCTACAATCGGCTGCCGAGAAACATATAATTTTATACATGTTTGTCACACAAGCTGTTTTCCCTGTTATATTGGTGACACTTGACCAAGGCGACATCACGTGACCACGACAAAAACGATGGTATAGCGATCTCTTGGTGTGTGCTTGAGCAATGCATTTCAAGATCAGCTTTTTATCTCGCGATTCCTAATGAATGAAATAATTCACAAACAACAACACTTCCACAATTGTAAACTTCACTCTGTCAATCTTGGTAACCGGGCCTTCGCTAGCAGTTCAAAGCCTCTACAATTATGCGAAGTTGCCAGGATTGAGCTGTCAAAAAGAATTTTTCAAAGTTCTCTCAAAGAGAACGTCTGCGCGACGTTCGAAAGGACGTGGGTTCGACACCGCTCCAGAGCACGCGGCTGTGTCTCGGCAAAGACACTTAATGGCAAGCCAAAATAAAGGAAGAAGCTGACTCGAAGACCATATGTCACTTCGCTGCTTCCTGTCGTCTGTTGTATCGCATCTGTGATCGCAGTGTACTGCATGTTATCGCAATGGGCGCAAATAAAAGCACGATTATTAAAAAAAGATAAAATAAAAGCACGATTATTATTATTCTCAGTCCGCGGATAAAGTATCAAACAACTTTTTCCTCTGCCAATTTTGATCGACGTGAAAAGCTGAAACCGCAATGCGGGTTCACTTGGTTTGTCAGCTGTATGATTGTTAGCTTTATGCTGGTGGTGTCAAACTTACAAGGTGTCAAACTTACAACAATACTTGATATAAAATTGTTTATGAGGTATAAGTTGCAGGACTCGGCTTTCAGTCTCTGTTATTACTATTTCAATCCTTCAAAAAAGATAAATCTTCAGAAAAAACTGTACTTTTCTTCCTCTACTGTACAAACTTTTCGCCTTTAGTTATGTTTACAACATTTCATGGTTGGCTATCTACGGGACTGAGCATACAAGACATGCATGCCCTGTGACCCTGTTAAGCTAAGTACATGTGATTGAACGAGCGAAGCAAGCTAGAACATTTTGAAGAAACGAAAAAAAAGTGCATGTTTTATCTCGGCTTTGGGGGCACACATGACCAAACAATCATCAAAAGGAACTTCTTTGAATATCACATATTGGGGTGATGGTGAGTTATGCATTGGTACATTAATGCTGAAGTTTAATGTTACTCACAATTCGTTAACGAAATGGCCCAAAACACAAGCAGCTGAAGCCCAAGCCAGTTCATTCTCATGTTTACAAGTCAATGGTTCTGAAAACGTCTGCAGAAAAAATAAAGTTTAAAATTTGATTAAAATTAAATTGGTTATACGGCCATAGGCCTCCTGTATTTTATAACTGTAAGTGTCTAAGTTGCCTATTCTACAAAATGAAGCTATGTGCAATTGTGAACACGTGGTGTTTTTTAGAGTAATTTCTATATTAGTTTCATCAAGACCATTTTGAGTCAATTCATATCCAGATGTGCTGTAAAGCAATGTTCCAAAAATGAATATTTATTTTTGGTTAAGGTGTTGGCTAATCTCGTTTTTTCCAAAAGTAGGTAAAACTTTTTGTGACCTTACAAAAATCTTTGAAGGTAGTAAAAAGCCCTTTGAATATAGGCCTATTGAGTGGAGATTTCGTTGTAATGCTTTTCGAATCACAGGACTTACTCCATATTTCAAAACTATGTATCTTATCTGTTCCCTCTTGCAGCGTATCTCAGTAATTTTTTTCTCCTGCAGTCAGCATATCCCAATCCTTCCGATAGTGGTGTTTCGCGATTGCACAAACGAACTAAAATCACTAAATGAATAGAAAAATAACAAGTTAGCAAGTAATAATAAGAAAGTTAAATAATTAATTGTGTCGTCTTCTAGGATATCATATCATTATTACAGGTTTCATAATCTCATGCTTACTCTCGAATTTCTTTTTGATTGTTTATGCCTGTTTTTCTAATCCTTATCCCTTCGTGACCTACATAGTGAGTTTTAGTAGACTGTGTTGCTCCTTTCAAATAAGCAGTTTTCGCACACTCCCGGATGTTGCAATGATGCTGATTTCTATAGTTAGGTGATTTGTTTAAAAGCAGAGTCATTTTAGGTTAAATGTCATGTTATTTTGGAAGGCAGTGTCGTAGCGTGACTCATTTGATTGGGGGAGCACTCTAAAGGTACAAATTTTTAACTTGACATGAAACTTTAGCTTTAGGCAATTTTTAACCTGGAAAATTTGAAATTTATGAACTATTTCGTTTGTAATAAAACCAGGCCATTTTCTACCTTTTTAATGTGACCTATTTGCAAACTCATACTATAGGGGTTTGCGGCCCTAAAGAAATACTTCCTTACACATTTCTTAAACAGCCTCATGCTTTGAAAAACATTTTATAGGCATCACCACTAAAAATAGGAGCCGACATGTGGGTTTCAGCACGGACCTGAGATAGTGTTTACACGGTCCTGTTTGTGATTATAACCTACTTGTTAGACTATGATACCATTAATTGTATATTGGGAATCTACATTTCCTAGTGAAAATTTGTTTTTCCAGAACAGAGGTTATCGAACTGTGCGTCGCAACGACCTGGTGCGTTATTTCAAATTTCCAAGGCGTCACTCATTGATTTCGCGTCTTATCTAAACTCAATTGGGTAATAAAATAACTCATTGCTCATTGCCATTGGTAACTCAAACTCAATTGAGTAATATTTAAACTCGATGCTCTTGTTACCCTCTCGCATACAGAAATGCAACAACGGCAAGTATAGCTCATCTTTTAAAAGTGAAAACAAGCAATTTCTGGTTTATCTACCAACCGCTTTAACGGCGGTGCACTTCCGGCTGGGCTCAAGTATCAACAAATACAGTGGTCACCTCTGCGAAGTTTTGGACATATAAAGAGGATTTTTATATTACAGGCATAAATGAGAGTAATTCCGGGCCGGACAAATTGGGATTAGTAAGCGGGTGGGTCTATTAACCGTAGGCTTAATTAGCGGGGACTACTGTAGCCTACTAGAAGTGCTAGATACTTGCGGAACGTTTATTAAACTTGTTTAGCTTCACTACATAGACTCTGTCATAAAGGATAGGCCAGTCTATTTATCGGCATTGATAAGAAGCTTAAATTTTTCTGAAAATTTTGATAGCGACGTGCATAATAAAAAAAATGTAGCCTACTTATAATGCATTGAAGTTCCAGCGAACTACTTGGCACCAAACTTGTATAACTAGATAATTCTGGTTGTTAAGTTTAATGAATTAGATCGAAATATCGGTAATTCTAATCTAATTTGGTGAAAACTTAATTACTCTAGTGGTAGGCCTAGTTCTAATCCAATCTCCGGTTTTGCCAAAAATTTTCGTTGTCCAACAGTATTTTTCAGCAAACGAAAATGCAACAAAAGATCAAGATCAAAGTGCCATGCTGTCATTCAGCAGCAGCGAAGTAGTAATTTAGCAGCGAAGTAGTAATTCACCTGCTTCACATTGCGTTTAATGAGAATTGGCGTTTTTATCCAAATAGAAAAAGATTCGCGGCAACTGCGTTTAACTAATTCCAATCTACAGTAGTATAAATTCGAATCTAATTTTTGAAAATCTGAGTGGCTCTAATTCTAATTCTAGTCCAATTTATGAAAACTCGAATAGCTCTAACTACAATTCTAATCTAATTTAGAAAAGCTAAAAAGAATTTAATTCTCCAAGACTGCTTGGCACAAGTAGATCAAGAATAGGTTTTACTCATGGTTAGCTAGCCTACTACATTACTACAAGCCTATCAGATTCATACGCACTTAAAAATTGGAGGCGAGTGTTTTTAAATCACATTTGGCGTGTAATTTTAAAGGACCATCGTTTTACCGTTTCACAACCATATTTACATTTCTGACAGCCAAACCTACCACTTTTGCACTGAATAAACGTTGCTAGATATTGAAATAACGTAAAATAGTTGATTTTGCTTTACTTAGGTTGTGCAACGATCATAAAGTATGATAATTTGCGATTTATCAGCCAAATATAAATAAAGGAAAATTAAAGTTTATCAACATGAAAATGTAAACAGATATGCGGTGATATCATGGCTCACTGCATGCAGGTGTAAAGATGACACTGTTGTATATTGCCGGTTATGTTGTGCCAAGCAGTAATTTTGATGTTGATGACACCTGTTTTTATTACAAAAAGTATAGTGAATAGTGAATACATGAAAAACTAAATCGTGAGGTTTGACAATTTCTGGTGATAACGCCTTCCAGTGGCAGTGGGTGTTTTACAGCTAAATAATTTCTCGAAAACTTGCAAAAGTAACTTACCGTTACCAGAGATGGGCAAGATCATCAGTATTGGTGATCTTGAAGATCAAGATCAAGATCACCAAGAATAGGTGATCTTGAAGATCAAGATCACCAAACTATGTGATCTTGAAGATCAAGATCGTGATCTTGAAGATCAAGATCACTTTCAAGATCACTTTTTGTGTACTTGAAAAAAAAATGAAGTTTTTGATCAATGATGTTGCAAAAAATAATTACTATAAGCAACCTGGGTAAAGGTATATAGTTGGTATTGCTAACTTTTACTTTTAACTACTCGATCGCTGGCCTAAAAATTGTAATAAGTTAGTGACTGTTGCTATTAGGCCTATCAATTGTTGACGTAGTTTGCGTAGAATCGCAACGTCACACCCAAGGCCGAGGTTAACTACAGTAGTACTGAAAAAGTCGCAAAATTTGCAATTAGTTTTATACTTTTTATTTATAGTAAATAAATAAAAACAAACTTTGAACTGCATCATTTTTTACCAAATTTTTGTCTGGTTCATGTGGGAGTTTTTGTACGTGCTACTAAGTAGTTTTAACTTTCACTGTATTATGTCAATGTTTATTGCACCATTTATCCATTTGGCAACCTTGATACTGTTGTCTGCTATCAAAAAAGCTCAGATAAGAGGTTTGCGGTCAGACAAACCGCTCCATACTCAGACCCTAAACAAGTCTTTGTCTGGTTGATTTGCTGCAATAAACCACTTTACATGACCAAAGTCGGCTAGAGTCCAGATTTTTTAACACCACCATTCTAGACTTTTGAAGCATCTAAAATTGGGTCAAAGAAAGCAAACATTTCTTTAAAATTCACACATGAAAATTGTGAACAAAGTTAAATCATTTTTATTATACGTCAACATAAAGTACACGGAAGTTAACTTCTTTATTATGACCAACACAGAAAACTTTTTCAATTTTGAAATGGCAACACTGACCAGATTAGATGGAGACTTTAAATCGTCTTTTGTTGGACAGATATCACATTAACAGTGGCTTTGTTAGTAGTTCCCACTAACTACTTTGTACAGTACAAGTTCTAAAAAAAGCCTCTATCGAGTACAGGGGTGGGGAACCTTTTTAGTATTGCGGGCCACATAAAATGAGAAATAACACACGCGGGCCACTAAAAGTTTCGAAATTTTGTCCAATCTTTCTGGAACATTCTGCCTTCATCACCAATCTTTCTTTTCTTTCCAGAAGCCATTATACAACGTTAAATTTTGCGAATTTGAGAAGAAGGCTACTCTGCAAAACACTTTTCACGAATGGCATAACTGACCGATTAACAATAACTGGTCACATTGTGGCATACGCATTGTTGTGACAAATGGCCTTCCATGATGGATTAACTAGTCATAGAAGACCATTCGCCATATACCGAGAATGCAGACTGCAGAGCCTACTCTTTTTTGAGATTGAGTTGTTGTTTCAATATATTTTGGGTAAAAAATTTTGACGCAGCCACATGGAACAGTCACGCGGGCCGCATTCGGCCCGCGGGCCGCAGGTTCCCCACCCCTGATCTAGTAAGTAAACTTCAATTTTAAAGTGATCTTGATCTTATTGTTCTTCAAGATCAAGATCACACAAAAAAAAGTGATCTTAGATCAAGATCAAGATCACCAAAAAAAAGTGATCTTCAAGACCACGCCCATCTCTGACCGTTACTCTCTATGAGTTCTCTTATGATCACAGACTTTATGGGTTTTGTGCAAGTAAATAGCATGCTGCAACACTATGTAATAATAATGTTAATATAATAATAATAATAATAATAATCAATGTGTAATATTTTCATTCCGCTTGTAGGGCCTACACATCTCGTAGAAACTAGAGGCACAATTAAAGGTCATGAAACCACCGAAATAAAGCTACTTCATCTGACTTCTACACTCTAGCCTACAGTGTACGGCCCAGTATGTTTTACTGTTTTAATTGTGCTAGCTATGGCTTTTTTATATGGCCAGTAGTGACAATTGGTAATGTATAATTCAATGTTGCTGAAATTCGATTGTCAAATCTATGTCGATTTAACTTTTGTAGATATTCCTTTCTAACTCATAGTTTACTTAGTGGAGTATGAATTCTGTGTGGATGTCAGTTGTCAGCGCTTCTGGATGTTTTGACGCATTAAAAAAAAAAAAAAAAACTGCATAAGCTAACCTAAGATTGCTCTTTTGCAAGATGAGCCACCATATTAAGAGGCTGATCCTGATATCATTCCACTTGCGTCATTAGACCTGTACTTAGCTGCATAACTTATCTGTTTGAAGTAATAACGGCAAGCATAGCTCATCTTTTAAAAGAGAAAACAAATATTTCTGGTTTATCTACCAACCGCTTCCACGGCGGTTCACTTCCGGTTGGGCTGAAGCATCAACAAATACAGTGGTCACAGCTGCGAGGTTTTGGGCTTACGGTATAAAGAGGTTTTTTTTTATTACAGGAAAAAATGAGAGTAATTCCGGGCCGAACAAATTGGGATTAGTAAGCGGGTGAGTCTATTAACCGGTGGCTTAATAAGCGGAAGTATAATAAGCAGACTACTGTACTGGAATTGCTAAATCAGGGTGGTCCAAGACTGCGAACATGAAGGGCCACATTAGGGTTTCAAAAAAACTTCACGAGCCGCATAGTGAGACATGATAACGCGTTGCTGAAAGTAGAAACGTTGTGAAATAAAAACTTAACTAGATTGCGATTTTGAAGTTCTTTTCTATAGATTTCGATCTGTTTTAGCTATATTCTTACTGTTCGCAGGCTATGAACATTAACAAATGTCGCTGACAAAATACAGTTGCAATGAAAGGACTGAGTTTGCTGTTCTGATCGACCTAATGTTTTGCTGCACGCCTAACTCACTTTTTATTCTCTGCTTGCCACTCAAAAAGTGATTTTCAGCTAGTAAAAAAGATACGATACATAACACGTCAACAAATTAGCAAACCAAAACAATTTATTGTTTTTTGCTTTTGCGTATAGTGTCGATCTCTGGTTTAAATTCAGTGGTCGACAGACGTAAGCAGGCATCCAGGGTTTCATCAGCCATTCTGTTCCGTGTATCGCTTTTTAATCGCTTCATAAAGGAGAAAGTGCTAGCAACAAAAGCAAAATATCAACGCACGTTTGTGTCATCACAAACCGACATTGTTCCTTCATAGTTACCTATTGACCCGATTATGCGCGACTTATTTAGGGTTGTGACGAATGTATTTATAAAACGTAGGTGTATTTTTAAACCTTGGATTTAGCACTGATAATTCCGGCATGCACAAAGTGTTCGCGAGCCGCACAAAAGCTTCACGAGGGCCGCATGCGGCCCGCGTGCCAAGGTTTGGACCACCCTGCGCTAGATACTTGCGGAACGTTCATTAAACTTCTTTAGCTTCGCTACATAGACTCTGTCATAAAGGATAGGCCAGTCTATTTATCGGCAAGAGGCTTAATTTTTTTTCTGAAAATTTTGATAACGACGTGCAATAAAATGCATAATTTAAAAATGTACCAATAATGCATTAAAGTTCCAGCGAACTACCTGAGGCTGATTCTGATATCATTCCACTTGCGTCTTTAGACCTGTAGCTTACTTAGCTGCACAACTTATCTGTTTGAAGTAAGTTTGGTAGTCCGATTAAACCTTTCAGGGATACTACAGTATATTGAAACAAGTTAAAATATTGTATTGACCAAACAGTTTTTAACTTAATATAGGCTATTATAACGACGTCCACGGCTACAGCTAATCAAAAGCAAACTACAATACAAGACACTCTATTTGTCACAATGTTGCTTTTATTAAAATTTACTTTTTGCACACCAATTATTTCAACACAATTTGCGTACATGCCACATCTCAAAAAAAAATTATGGATTTAATTCGTAACAGTCTAAAAACCCAACTTACCAAAAAAAAAGTCTTCTATGAAAGAAAAGTAGTTTATAAATTTCACCTTACATGCATCAGCTTATTGTTTATATGCATTACATTACAACTATCACCATACATTTTAAACACTCTAGCAAAATCCAGGGCTCCATACTCCTCCAAAATTAGCTGGATCGCCTGCAGAGGTTGTTTCGGAACTGATGGCATCAACTGTATTCTCTTTAGCATCTCTGAGAACTTTTTTCAGATAATTAAATATTATTGGATTGATCGTTGACGCCAGATTGTTTGTTTCGTACGGATCAGCTGAAAAGAGTTTGAGCTATCAATGAAGTTATCTAAAGGTAGGCTTACTTATTAGACCAAGGACCGTATTTAAACATAAGAACACAAGTCTTTGCCTAAAGTTTTCAACTGCATTTTTACCTTATATGCACGGAATTTACATTAAATCTGTGAGAGGGTTTGTTTGAAAATAGGCTATGTGTACTTTGTGTAGGCCTACCCCTTCCTTGAATAAAGATCCAATCTTAGGAGATAAAAAGTCCAAGGAAGTGAAATTATATAAAAGTACAAGTTAAGTTTAAGCCCCAGCAGAGCAATCTTTGAAACACTTGTTACCGTTAACAGAATAGATATTTGTAAAAATTTGAATAACAAATAGATTATATTGTCAGCGAGCAAAGTTACCATACAAATAAAACTATTTTGCTTTGGGGCACATTTGTCCTACACTGCTATGTTATCCTTTTTCATCAATTTTCAATAGACATGCCATATAGTCAGTGCTGTATTCGTAAAAAAAGCACAGAGTATACTGTCAGATTTGCCAAAATGATAAATAATACATAACTTGCAAAATACTAATCTTTATTCTACCATAATATGAATTGTCAACATCAAAATTGGACGAGAGGTACAAAATTGTTGTTGTACCTCGGTATGGAATTAAGTTCATGATACACCCGTGTACCATTGGTTCTCAAATGGTTAAGTAGTTAGTTAGCAGTTGTCAAGAATCAGTAAGGATAGCATAAGCACTCTCGTTGGAAAACCAGAGGGTATACTATAGTTGCTCAAAAAGCAGAGAGTATACTGCGTATACCTCCATATACCCTCGAATACAGCACTGCATATAGCATATAACAATTTTTTTGTACATGTGCATTAAAATGAAAAATAATAAAATTAATAACTTACTGCATGACCTGCTATGGAAAGACCTACCGTTTAGATCAAAGACATAATACTCTATCTTGTTGCTAATATAAGGCCCATAATTGCTTGGGTTTCCAATAACATCAGTTTGATTCTCTGGAGGCATTGTCCAATCATCAACTGCGCAAATACATCAATATCCAATTTAGTGCGCTTTACGACTAAAGTCGTTTTCACTTTCGCAGCCTTTCCAGCATTTATTTCACTTTATGCTCTTTGCCTTTATCTGGACAGCTCTATGAAGATACTAAGGAACATTGTTTACAATGAAAATTGCAGTCAGACAAAAATAATACATTAGCATTACAACTACATCAGAAAACAATAGTTCAATCTTGACTTCTCCGGAATAGTCAAAACGATAAAACGAAGCAAAAACTACGAAACAAAATAAAAAAAAACTTATTGCGTTGCGACTTGGAACTCCTGACACTCGAGTCCAGAAAGTTATGACATGACGAAAAAGGTTAAAGTCGCCAAATTAAATACGCGCAGTGAGGCAAGTTGCGAAAAACTCATTCCGCAATAAACGGAAATAGAACAAATTGCACACAGAAAACCGTTTCATAGTTTATACACCACTTTTAACAAAGTGGACGAAATGAAGGTAAACTGTAAAGTGCATAAGTCATCACTTTAAGGTTGGCTACTAACGGGTTCCAGAGCCGCCAGGGTTTCCTTCTATGAATTTGTACTTTCCTGATCGAATTGCAGCTCGAGGAACAACATCGTCTACTGGCTGAGAGGAATGAGATGTTGTTATGACGTTATACACCATTTCCTTCCTAGACAAAAACCAATGTTTAAACTATCGTAAGACTTTTCTTGCTGTTGAGGAATGTGACCAGTAGGCTTAGCCTAAACACATTGCAGATAGAAGTAGCTTACAGGTTAATTCTTTTGAAAATTATGTGCAACTAACCTATGTGATTTACAAGGAGCCTAGCAGCCTTTTATGCTGCATTTTTACTACAATTATGACAGTTGTGGAATGTATCATGTAAATTGCGATACCAAAAAGTTTCGAATATAATTCAGTCACAACTAACCCCTGGTAGCCCGTTTAAAAAAAAAGTAAGCAAAATTTCAGAAAAATTTTTGCTTACATTAAGTCAACTATAGCCATGTCTTGTTTCTGCATCGCATTTAACATTCAAAAATAACATGTAGGAAATTGTACTGAAATTGTACTGAAATTGTTCGCTTTGCGAAAAACCGAACAAAACGCGTATTTTATCTCAAACTCATTGCAGTTAGGCTAGCATAGCTAACCTATTTCGTTGAATTATCCCACGTATTTATTCGGGACTTTTTGGGAAACATCCGGGTATCTATGTAGTCTGAGATTTATGAAGCAAGCATTGAGGTAGAGATCAAGCAGCACATTTTACCTGGGAGATTCTGTGTTTTCAGATAGAGCTTTCCATATGTTCATGCCATCAATGCCTTCGGGTATATAGCTTGGGTTTTTGTTGTTGGCAAGGTAAATAAAAGTGGCAAACAAGTCTGTTACATGTACCAACCTGCAATAGTACTTTCAGTAAGTAGGCTATGCTTACCAGAACAATCTGGATATTTCTAGAGCCTAGTTATGCGACTTTGTAGGATAACCTAATAATAGGATTTATCAATTACCACAAAAAAAACTATACAGTAGGTCTATGAGCCTAAATACAAACATAACGTATTGCAAAAAATGATTAGGCTACGATGACACAAATTGAGACGCATTATAGCCAGGGCCGGATTTAGAGGAAAAAAGGCCCTAAGCTATTGTCAGTTTTAGGCCCCTAACCCCTTACGGCCATAGAGACAAGTATTTTAAACAACCGCTGATTACATAGTGATGGAGAAATATGCACGCAATATTGCACATGTCAACAAAGATGTGTTGTATCTTCAAATAAAAGTTTGTTTCGAGGAGCTTTACATTTTAGCCAAGTCACCTTTTCAACTGTAGATTGCTTATAAGGTAAGAGTTAGGTTAAATGAAATTACTTACCCGTTGTGGACGTATCCTGTTTCAGATAACAGATTACTTCTTATAAATGCTGGAACTCTGTTGCCTCCTTCCCATAAAGTGTGTTTACTTCCACGCAATGGGTAATTATTTCCTTTTCCTCCAACCCCTTGGTCTAGTTGCGGTTCACCTCCATTCTACGGAAACATTTTGACACATCTTTCAAGAAAACATGATTTAAGACGAACGACAATTTTCAACACAAAAAATGAATTTATGGAAATGTCCCGGTGAAAGTTACCAAATAGACTAAAGGCAAATAAAGAAAAATATTTTGAAGTAGAGTAAAAGTTATGTAAAAAACTTTGAATCGCAGATCACCGAGTTTCTAGATGACACGTGGCTAGGTTTATTAACTAGAAAAACGACACAATTTCTACAAAAGTTTGATTAAGCTATACTCTGGTATTGAACTCTAAAGAAAAAAATATACCCAAAACTCCGAAAATGTTAATTTTGACATTAGGCTATCTGGTTTGTCTGTTTCTTGCATAGGTCTATTTCTTGCCTTGCAATGCCATATTTTGGGACTGAAAACCGGGGCGCTTCAGAACAACAGGCCTCATTAAAGAAAACTGCAGAATTTGACGTCGTTTCTGTATTTTGCTATCTTGGTGACATGATCAGACTATCAAGAGACTGTATTGATGTCATCTCAGTGAAGGTGCAATTGGCTTGCAAGAGTTTCTGTGAGCTCATCTCTATCCTTACAGACAGGGATATTCCGTTCGGTAGCAGCAGTCACGTGTATAATATGAGTGTAAGAAGTGCTTTGTTGTATGCAAGTAAAACCTGGTCCATCACTGTCGAAGAGCAAAATCGGCTGTCGCAATGGCAATGTGATGCTACGGTGGATCTGTTCCAAGCGCCTTTCTGACCGAGTGAAGATGGAAAAGTTGAGATCCAGGCTTGACATTCATCATCTTGAGGATATCATGGGATGGAGAAGGCTGCACAGTGAGACACGCACAGTGAGTCCGCACAGTGAGACACGTGCAACGCATGGAACAAATTGCGTGATCGAAAAAAATCCTTTGTAGGCTACGTCTATGGGAATAACCCTCGAGGACGTCCTAAAAAGCGATGACTCGACACAATCACGAAAATCTGCAATTGCAGGATCTTGTTTCGGACTACACCGACAGGACCAGGGTGGCAAAAATGCCATCAGACAAAATAGAATTCGTTGGCCAACCCTCGAAACATGGTGAACAAGAGACGTAGGTAGAGATAGATGCAATACATGAATAGATGGAAACACGACGATTAGCGCAGAGGTTGGTTGAACAAGTGTTAAAGTCATAGCAAGCCACTAGAAATCGGACATGCATCGGAAAGGCTAATGTCGAAATCGACATTTTCAGAGTTCTAAGTACCGTAGTCTATAGGCTAACTCAAAATAAACTTTGCTACAAACGTTTCATTTTCTAATTATTATTGAACTGAAAGTAAACTCAACAAAAACTTGTTTCACAGCGTAAAACCTAAAAATCGTAAACGAACTGCAATGGTTAAAATATATAAATTGAACTTAAAAAAATGTTAAATTGACACTGCCAGAATTCTATTTAACAGTTCAAACTAAAATCAAACAGTCTTACTAATAGCTCAACTTACATCTGAATAAAAAACGAAAACCGTGTTGTCCCAAAAACCATTGTCTTTCAAAGCATCGACGAGACGCACGACTTGATCATCAAGAGCAGTGATCATCCCAAGGTAAGTTTTGCGATCCTTGTCTTCAAGTTGGGGTGAGTACAGGTCAGTATAAGAAGAATCGACCTATAATATCAAACATGATGTTGATATCTAGTTCAATCAAAAGTGAAAACGATACTTTCAATTAAAACTCATACATAGGTTTACCTCTAATGGCGTATGAGGAGCATTGTAAGCCATGTACAAAAACATGGGATCGTTTGAGTCGTGATTTTCTATTTTGTTGATGGCAGCATTAGTGAAGTCAGTTGTACTGTAAGCTCCAAACGAAGCGTTGTTCACAGCAGTGTCATTGCGATAATCTAAACCCGCTTTGAATACAAAGAATGTAATGGATAAATAGGGTAAAAGGTACTTAATTATTTCTCAAACAATAGAAATGGGCATATCTCTTAAAGACTTCCGCTATGCTTGCATTTGAGGGTGATTTCTCGAACTAAGGTATGTTCAACTATATTTCAGATGTTGTTCCCAAATTTGGTGATTCAAAATTACTTTAAATTTAATTTAAAGCAAGTGTAGTATCTCCATGAAACTCATCAAAAACTTTTTACAAAATTTAATTTTTATACAGAAGTTACGACTTAAAAAAAAACTGAATCAAGGATACTTTACTGTATACCCCTTAGTTGAAGTTTTCATTTTCTTATTTTTTCTTAGTTATAAAAGCTTAGTCAAATATTTCTTGAATGTTTAGTTTCTTTTTAAATTGAGTTAGTTTACAAATAGCATTGCAAGATGAGTTGAATACAAATCGTTTTATACGAATTTTGTGTAACCTCAATTTTTGGGCTAGTTTAGTAATGAACAAGATTTGGGCCACCATTAGACCTACCTTAAAAATTGCATTTCTGCTTATAACTTGACAAACTTCAGACAAAACTTTTCTTAACGCACCTAGGCGTTTTTACCATTGACACTCCGTATTAATTGCACTGACGTCATGATACTGGTAATATTTCAACTGTAGTAACTTAAAAGTATGTTGTTTTTTTTGTTCCACGGTTTCTAAATTCTTAAATTTAAACTTGATTAATTTTTTAAAGTTTGAGTTGTGAGCTAGAATTCTGTGGTTTAACTACGGTTTTTTTAGTTCAATTTTGCGTTTGTGGTCCTAAGATTACCATATGTCACAAATTTATCCTAAAAACTTCTTCAACAACCCTTTCGAATGAATTTCAAAGTCAGGGTTCTGACCAAAATGACATTAGCCTAAGTTTTCCGAAAACAAAGAAGATAAAGTTGAAACTATAGATTTCTTTTTGCCACTTTTGTCACTCTCAATAGACAGAATTAAATTAAGAAAAAATACTGAAGTCATGACAGTGATTAAAATACTGCAGGCCTATAATCTAGAAACTTTAAGCAATGATATAGAATACTCATGTTATTACGTCCTGTCAGGTGAGAGTAGTAAGAAATTAGTCCATTGTAACATCCATAATGAGAAGAAAATCCCCTAAAAACAAAATAGTCCAAGTTATTAGCAAAAACCGCAAATGATCGTATATACCTACCTGTGGACAGTTTGAAAAGAAACTTTTCCCCTTTGAACGCAAGTTGCCACTGACAATATTAAAGTGTTTGTTTTGTTTTTTTGCAAAAAAGAAAAAACTGATTTATTGCATCACACTTTTTGTGATAAATGCTGCCGAACATATTTGAGTCTATACCTGTTTATTTTATTTTTCATTTTTATAACTTACAGCAACCCAGTATTGCATTTTGGCAAAGGTTTTGTGCGTTTTAGTATTCCATGCATATCGCATAATGTTGTTTACATGTGATTTCCGCTCCAATAGCTCAGTTGGCTAAGCGCCAAATTTGTACACGAATAAGCCACAAGATCAACTTGCGCTGCTTGAGCTCTAGAGATATGTATTTGAGCAACGCATTTCAAAAACATCTTTTCCTGCAATGGTGCCTAACTGCCTATAGTGGGTGAACTAATTCACAGACTCTTACGGTTGTAGGTAGGCTACTGTAGAATAGCTACAGAAACCCACAAACGTAAAGGAAGTGAAAAGAGGTCTTAACACGAGTGGAGCTATGTATACAAGTGACAAATCACTGTCTGGTTACCAAGTCCTGCCGCAATAATTACGAACTACTCACAGCCACAGGGCGGCACGACGTAATCAAGCGCACGTGACTCGGTGCAATGCACTTGCACTAAGGTAATAACCATAACGCAAAACTAACGTTACTTAACTATATCACAGACAAGTCCACTTCGACAATCAAAAACTTCACTCTTTCAACCTAAGTGTCAAACCCAGCTCAGTGGCCGAGTGGTTTCGCCTTCGGCTCTGGTGCTGGTAGATCTGAGATCGATTCCAGGTCGGGTCAAACCGAAGACTTTAAAAACGGTACCGATTGTGTTCTATCCTGCCTAGCGCAGTTAGAATGGGTCGGGTAATAATGTGATAACATCGTAAACCTGATACAAATTAAAAATGAGCCTTGTCGCTAAAAGACCTTAGCTGTTGTAGAGCGACAATAAATAAAACCATAACATTATTATTATTATTACCTAAGTGTCAGGGACTGTGTCAATACTTTAAAGCCTCATTATGTATACCAAACAATTAAGCTCTCAAAGAGGCTTTCTCAGTTGGAAGATAAAGATCCTCACAAGCAATCAAACAAACGTTATTCACCTTTCTAATGGAGTATACGCTTCATTGCAAAATCCCAGATGCCATTTCCCAACCATGTAACTAGTGTATCCAGCATTTTCAAGATATTCAGGAAGAAGAGTCAAATCCAAAGGAAGGCCACTTGTTTGAGTAGGCCAAAGAACATCTTCCTGGCATACAGAGAAAAGGATAAAATTACTGGATAGTGTACACTGTACGTCGAAAAAAAAATGGTATTAACAATAGGTTAAAACCTTGACATATCCAAGGATATCCAGCGTCATTAAGTCAATTTGAGCCCGGTACGAATGAGAGGCTCATGTCCTCCACACAAGACATCTCTAAATTACTGATATTACCCAAAAAAGACGTAGTTTTATCAAAAAAGTAGTTTTCTTTCAAAACAGAGGCAATCGCATTATATCACAATGGGACTTGAAATATTACATGGTGCTTTTTACTTCCTGGCCCTTGCTCTTCATAAACATCTCGGAGCCCTAAAGTTCCTCCGAGCCTGGCTAAAAAGTATCCCCGGGACTTTCTGACGATATTATTGATGATACCCAGATAAATTATATTGTTTGTGGGCAGGATATTTGCCAAGCTTTAAATTTATTTTTGTTGTTGTGAAAATATACTGTACAGCGCAAAATGTATCCCTAACTACAGACGGCTTAAGTAACGAATCTTTGAAAAATGGATTGCATCATCATGTTATGCAAGATTCCACATTTTAAAGATTCAGACTATCGATGATATTTTAGAGTATTATTTTTTATTGTGTCAACAGTTTTTACTGGAATGTGTTGGCTATATATAAATGACCTTAACTGTTTGTCAAATTAGCTGTGGATGGATAAACTTTTAAAGAGATACTAAAACAACTCATATGTTGTTTCAACAACCTAATATCCTATCAAGTCTATTTCACCGACAGGAACGCACATTTTGTTAACTAGACTGCTTGCCTCTGTGAGTTAGAAATATCTGCTTTAGATGGAAAAAATACTTTTCAGTTGCATTACACCGCTTAAACACTCCGAAGGTTGTTTCGTTTGTCGCATCCAGGCTTACGCCCGGTGATTGAAGATTTTGATTAAGTGGACAGGAAGGCAAGGAAGCCAATCTTTGTGACCACCTTCAGGCATGCCTTTAAGCGTCTTGCCAAAGACACAGTCGCATGCTCTTGAGCGGTGTCGAACCGGCGCCCTTTCGAACGTCGTTTCAGGGCTCTCACCACTCGGCAATGCAACCGACTCCAAAGGTCAGAAGATACAAAAAAGTCTGCTGTGGTGGAGTAGATTCGTTATAGATTATCTCAGCTAACTTTAACAGAAAATGATCTTCAATGGTCAGGACTCATTTGGCCACCACATCTTACTTATTTTGATCAATGCAAGGTGAACTACAAAAACGAACAGTTAGCCAACCTGCATTCCGATTCTTATTGGGTAGTATCCGGTAAGCAATGCTGCACGTGAAGGTGTACAAACTTCTTGGGCGTATGCTTGTTCTAGTATTACTCCTTCTGCTGCCAGATCCGCTATGTTTGGCATTATAACCTCTTTGTTATGCCAACTAACATCGTTGAAACCTGCAAATTGATCTGATTGAAAATTGTGCAGAAACAATACAATTATTCAACACACTTGTGTTCAGCAAAACAAACACAACATCAACGTTTGATTTCCACATAATTAAACATTCTAAAGTCAAAGGAAAGCAAAATTCACCTACAGTATGGTTGACATTTCAAACCATAAGGATTGAATAAAACCAGAAATTCTAGATATGATGTAAAGGAAGAAAGTATAAGAACAAAGATAACTTAGAAAATAAGCGCTCAAATAATAAAATACAGAAGACTTGCAACAATTCAAAGAAACAGTTTCTTATTAAAGGATGTGCTACACTAGGAAAAGTCCACCACCTCATGCCTGGAGAGGTACATCATAAGATAAAGCCAATAATAAAAATAAATAAATTATCGCACAAATTTGGATGTTTAAAATCTAAATCAGGTGAAATGTTTTTGGAAAAAGGCTAGATTCCGATCAGATGAAAAGAATACATTGAAGATTTGTATGGAAACCCAAAAAGAACAACAAAAGTATTTGAAATCTCCGAGCCGCTTTCAAGCCAAACTGTTTTTAAAAAGCGAAATCGCATTTGCTGTAAATAAAACGAAAACAAACAAAGCATCAGGCTCAAATTAAATAAGCACTGAAATTAAAAAAGCGTTAAAAACCCTTGTCCATTGATATCGACATCCTTCACGCAATCTGTAACAAAATATACGAAACCGATGAAATATCAACTGAATTGAAGAAATCTATTTTCATGACAATTCCGAAAAGAAAACGCACAAACGAATGCGAAAACTATTGCGAATGCAATATGCGAATGCAAAGCCGAACAAGTTCCTCTAATTCTGAAACGTAAAGACAAAAAACCACTCTAACAGATGAAAAATGGAAAGTACCGAGAGAAGACCAGCACATAAGTAGCCTAATAGAGATGGTCAAAACAGGAGGTGATGTTTTTCTTGAAAAGTTATGAAACATATTTAACAACGTGATCGCAATGGAGAAAAAACACCCAAACAGTGAAAGAATGTAATAGTTAGTCTTCTCTTTAAAAAAAGGTAACAAGAAAGATTTTGCAAACTATTGCCTTATTTTTCTACTCTCACATAGCCTATTTACCAACAATTTATAAAAATCATTATGAGCAGAATCAGCAGCAGTCGTAATGAAAGCTAGGACTTACCCATGTCATCCACATACACCAAGACAATATGTGGTGAGGCTTCTTGAGCTAAACAAGACAAACGTACGGTTAAAATTTTCACCAAAAATCTGGCCAAAAAAGTCATAATACGATTTTTCAAGCGTATTTACCTCACTACATGGACTACAACGTGTGTGACAATCATGCAACAACCTTGCGGGCTACATTTTTATAACATAAGCTGTTTTTCCTGTTATAGGAACGACATGTGACCAAGACGAGATTGCGTGACCACAGCAAAAACAATTGCCGCACTCTGTTTCAAGAACAGTTCTCCATTTAGCGCACTTAGTAAATAGAATAATTTATAAACTATGTTTCACAAAGGGAAGCTTCCTCTTCCAATCTCGTTGACCGGGACTGATTCAGCGGTTAAAAATCTCTACAACTATAGGTTATGCAGAACTCGTTATGAAAAAGCTTTCAAAGAGTTTTTCTTCCTAATCATATAGTTGTGGTTTATGACCGGACATTGGTGTAATCAATGCCACTGATACACCCTTTCAGTTGAATCGAGATGCCACGCCACTCCAAACATAGGCTACAAGTCTATCCAATAGAGCAATTTAAGAAAGAGTAAGTTTATTTTCAGTAGGCTACAATACGTATGTTTCTTAATGCAGAAGGAAATGTCTTGCTCACTGCACTAAATTTACTAAACCCGATGGACATATCATTGCTCCGTCTGTTCAATGACCCTTTTTGTGATTTCCAATTGTATTCAGGGCTGTGTTAGTACCATCTCGTTCCCCTGCTCCGAATCTGGCTTAGGGGTCCTATTTTTAGTAACTTAACGATGACAAAAATGTTTCTTAAACCATGGGTTGTAATTCAAATCAAAAATATCAGACTTTGACCCCACAATTTTTTAGGATCCCATAACAATGCAAAACGCTACCGGTGTAGAGTTAAACTAAAACAAAAACAACTAAAAGATCTACGTTTGTTATAAACATCTCAAAATCTTTCAACTAAACAGCCTTTAACCGCCAGTCTAAAACAACACACATTAGACATGCACAATTATTTGAGTTTTTATTTTTATTATTTTAATGATCAATGCATTGTGCAGACTTTCGTGTTTTCTTGTTGTTTCGACAATACTTTGACTCACGAGAGGTGAGATTTTCTCTAATTGTGAATTTTCAAGTTAAAAAAACAAAAAACATAATATGCTTGTTAAGACTTAATCTTCTTCAGATCTTAAAAACATTTCTCGTAGCTTTTAACAGCTACAATCGGCTGCTGAGAAACTTATTGTAAACGTTATGCTTTTGACCTTCAAAAACATTTTATTGATTTAGAAGAAATTTAAAAATGTTTCGCTGTGTTGTAGGTTTTGTTAAAGCAATATAACGGCAGAAAAGAACTTGTCAAAATCCCATCTTTTCAGAATCATTGTCAATTATATCTTACAGACTACAGTGTTGTCGGTTATGCGTGTAATCGTGCTACCAGATCTTACCAGATATTCTTAAATTAACAGTTTACTGACCTCTGGGGCAGTCATTCTTTGAAATGCATTTTCCCTTGTGAAGAACTTTATTATACGGACAGAAACAACCGGCCACACACTGTTGTGTGCATGCACGTGGTCTTTGACTACAAGTTGGAGGACATGCAAATCCACACAGCTTATATACCATCGGCGCCTGGCAACCTATAAAATGGCTTAAATGTAATCAGTGGCGTCAGCAGGAAGCATTAGAGTTAGACCTTGATAGACCTACGTAGTAGGGTGGAGTGAAAAAAACTTTTTATAAAATTTTTATTAGCTCGGGGTTGGAAAACTTGCCAATTACTACTAAAACTAGTTGTGCAAAATTATAATGTAGTCTGACGAGAGCTTAATCTGCCACCAGCCACTTGAAAATTTACCATTGGGCCATTCCGTGTCAATTCACATAATCAAGAAATCCAACCTCTTCAATTTTTCTTAAATTTTACACACCTTTTCATTATCTTATATGATGAACACCTGCAAAATTTGAGTGGAATTTATTGAGAAACACGAGAGTTATAAATCATTTAGTTTGGGGGGGTCTGCCGAGGGGGCACAATTTTTTTTATTTTTGCCCATGTTTGAGGTCCTATTACTGCTTAAGTAAATTAGGTAAGAACCCAATTTTTTTACAGGTGATAGTAATTCTGCCAATTATTGAAAAAACAACATCGGTCATATTGTCACTTTAAAAGGTCAAAGGTCATGGACATCCAAATGTGGCCGTTTCCAGTTCTCGGTTAAAATTTTTCAAAATTTTAAAACCTTGCTAAGACCCTATTTTTGATTGCTTTTGGCTGAAATTTAGTAGAAATGTTGTTTACAGGATTTTCTATGAAATTCAGTGTAAATTTTTACTGGGGTCATGGGTAACCGGGATATTAAAAGGACCTCTTTTTTGCTTTTTGTCATTTCGACCGATGTTTCACATTAAATACCTCCCAACCCCTTTAATATTTTGTACTGAAATTCTCTCAGTTTATAGATAATCCTGTAAACAACATTTCTACTAAATGTCAGCCAAAACCAATCAAAAATAGGGTCTTGGCAAGGTTTTAAAATTTTGGAAAATGTTAACCGAGAGCTGAAAACGGCCACATTTGGATGTCTTTGACCTTTGACCTTTGACCTTTTAGAGTGACAATGTGAACGGTGTTGTGTTTTCAATACTTGTCAGCAGTACTATCACCTGTAAAAAAATTGGGTTCTTACCTAATTTACTTAAGCAGTAATAGGACTTCAAACATGGGCAAAAATAAAAAAAATTGTGCCCCTCGGCAGACCCCCCCAAACTAAATGCTTTATAACTCTCGTGTCTCTCAACAAATTTCACTCAAATTTTGCAGGTGTTTATCTATTAAAATAATGAAAAGGTGTGTAAAATTTAGGAAAAATTGAAGAGGTTGAATTTCTTGATTATGTGAATTGACACGGAATGGCCCAATGGTAAATTTTCAAGTGGCTGGTGGCAGATCAAGCTCTCGTCAGATTACATTTTAATTTTGCACAACTAGTTTTAGTAGTAATTGGCAAGTTTTCCAACCCCGAGCTAATAAAAATTTTTATAAAAAGGTTTTTTCACTCCACCCTACTACGTAGTTACGTACCATGGCACTACGCAACATGCAAGTTTCCAATTACGCTATAAAACTAAAAAAGTGCTTTTAACAAAACAAACTTTTGTTTATTTAGTTGAAACATTTCCGTGCATTAATTTTGTTTCAGTTTATTTTGAGCCACTTTTCATAAAAACAATAGGTTTAATCTTACTTGGTATTTTAATCTGCCAAAATTGAGTAATTTAAGGGCTATTTTTTAATGGCAATTGAGCTAGAAAAAACTTCTGGAAACGATCATGGCTAAGCTTTGAGATCATGGCTAAGCTTTAAGACTTTCTTGTTGATCAAATGCAAAAATGACGGATTTTGCTCTGTGCAAACTTATTAAAATATCTTCAAAGCTATAATAGGCCTCTGTAATGCTTTTTACATCATTTTTCACATCTCTTGCTGATAATATTACAAACGGAACAGTTGACTGGTAAACGCTTTCGACTATCAGACGCCATATTGTAATGGAATCAAAGTGCATTTAACCCTATCTTAATACGAGCTGTTTTCGTACGCGGAAAGCACGTCACGGGCTATCTTAGCCTCGTGCTAATTAATCGTTAATAACGAGAGCTATGAAAACCACAGAGCCAAAATATTTTACAAGATAATAGTCATGTATATTGTGCGTATAGAAATTAAATTTTTACCCAACAAATTTATTGGACCATAGGCATACGAAGTCGAGCAACGTGATCAAGTTTAACATCTTCAAGTTTATTACATTTACAGAAACACAAAACTACGCAACAAATTAAGTATCGAACGTTTTCGACATCACAAGATGTCCTCTTCAGGAATAATAACTTAACTACATCTGAATAAAATACAATGGTTAACTAAATCTATATACAGGAAAAGACAAAAACTGCACAGTACTTCTGACTAGCTCAAACTCAACGATAAGCTCCACGAGAATCAAAGGCAACTGCATCAAAAGGTGTTAAACAGATCACATGATATGGTAGAAAGGCAAGGTACGAAAAAAACTAATTTTAAAATACAGAGAGCAAGAAAGACGAGTCGCAAGCATACAATTGTCTGTTCAAAAGTGAATTGTGACGTTTTATGTACAAGACTTCCAAGATCTTAGTTTGATACTCAGACCTGCCTCTGGACATGATCTCAAATTGCTGGATAGAAACGTTGTTTTGACATTCTGTACATGAGAAAATGTGATCTTTAATTGCGCTTTTCTGTACAGAATTGAAATTGAGGTGTTCCCCAGCTCTAGTCGATAAATGTCTTGTTGACATACCGATGTATGTCAGGCTTGCATCACGCAAACAACTGAATTTATAAACGACATTAGAACATACAGCAAAGGGCGAAGGCGACTTCAGCTGGAAATATCTGCCTACTTTGAACGTTCTATATACAGGGTAAATGTCACAATCAAATTTCTTTTTGACAATTTTAGCTAGATTTTTTGAAAATCTTACCGAATCTTTTCCCAAGAATGGTACATCAAAAAAGTTGCTAAAATCGTCTTCTTCGGGTTTATCTTTCGGTTTCGTATCCACAAAAGCTTTTAATATTTTATCAAAAAAGTATGACGGGTATCCATTTAAATGTAGCATATTTTCAACTTGTTAGTTTCATTGTGGAACAATAAGTCCGTTGAGCAAACCAAACGAGCACGAGATAAAAGACATAAGATTAATCCAGATTTCCACTTATTTGGGCAAAAAGCGTTGTAATTTAAAAGTAGGCCAGTGTCTCTACCGAAGCTTTAGCTCTAAATTTATTGGAATAAAGTGTTTGAGATGAAAAGATGCCAGAAAGTCGGATTTTATTCTAATTTCCTAAAAATAGCTTCAAAATTGAAATTTTTGAATTATAACATAAAGTAATGCTAAACTAAACAAAAAATTACTTTTGCTCATAAATATAAGGCATTTTTGGGCGTTTTTACATTTCAAAGTAATTGCACTAACATTTATTTTGCACTTACACTAAATTATATATATATCTAGTATTGCACGAAAATGTCCAGACACCTGAGACGAAATGCTTATTGTGAAGGACAGGAAGGTAGAAAAATTACCGGTGTAGGTTTAGAAAATTCGCAAAGAACAAAAACTAAAATTCAAGAAATTTCACACTTCTAGCATATTTCCTTCTAAGAAATATTTCACTACTAGAAGGGCGTCCTCACACAGCCCCGTGTCGCTACAGATACGGTTAAAAACTATTTTTTTATATACATAATATACTTAGCCTAACAATTTTTATGTGATTCAAAAAGTTATGGTTACTTTGAGTTTCATTCATTGGTTACCTGACTTTGCGTAGGCTCCGCCCACAAAACAAGCAATGATGACTATCAAGAATTTCATTGAATATCTTTATTTTTTACGGTCAAGCAAAGTTTTGAAGTAACTCAAAGATGAATACGTACCTGATGTTTTATAACCCATTTCATTTTACCCGATATATCCGTTCAACCTAAAACGTTACTTGAGTAACAAAAATGCGCAGTTAAAATAGTTGTCATCTGAAAGAAACAGATCACGATCACTTTCACCATTCGTGTTACAAGCAAAACCTTTGTAAAAACAATCTTTTAGGTAAGCCTAACTGAAATCAATTTCATTTTAAAATAACAAGAACGGTTACATGTATGGAAACACCAACGCAATCAATCCCGATGGCTCAGTTGGTTAGCGCGTGACTTCTGGAACGAAAAAGCTTCAAGATCTGATTCGACTCTCGGGGTGTGCGCTTGAGCAACGCACGGGACTGCTCTCCATTCAGCGGCATTTAATGAATGGAATAATTCCCCTGCAGCAAGACTTCAACAATCGGAAACTTCACTCTGTCAATCTCGGTGACCGGGTCTGCAGGGCCGTTGACAGGATTTCTCGGGCCCGGTACCAATTTATTTTCGGGCCCCCTTCATCGACAATGTTATGAATATCTTTTATTGATATGCTGTTAAAATGAGGATGACACATGCCGTTCAAAGTAGAAAATTAAGAGGAATATCATTTATATATATATTATTATATCCTCAAAGATTTGTTGTATCGACGAATTTCCCCAACTGCGTAATTACGCATGAGGAATTTCTCCGTAAACCACGAAATCTTTAAACCGTAAACCATGAAAAATTAAAGAGTGGGTGACGAAAAATATTGTGTGTTTTTGAAAAAAAAATTCGTGGTTAGGAAAATCACTATACCCGGAAGGGGGCACGATACTTTACCATCTGACGGCTGAAGTGGCTGTTTTAACCTCTGATGGCAATTCTTTTAGATCTGATTATATTAAGATCTTGATAAATGTGTGAAGTCGCGGGGAATCTTTTAAATCCGGGCCCCCTAAATATTCCAGGCCCGGGTCCAAAAGTATCACCTAAATCCCCCTGTCAACGCCCCTGCGGGTTTGAGTCAGTGGTTCAAAGCCTCTACAAGTATGCGAAACTGCCAGGATTAAGCTCTGCAGGAAGCTTTCCTAGTGCCAGGATAAAGATTTAATCAAATCAAAAATTCAAATCAAATATTTCAAATTCGGCAACATTTTAGAAAGAAACAAAGGAGCTTAAAACTTTATAGGCTGAAATATCCGGTTTGAAACAGCAGGACTTTTTAGGAACTGAATCCTTAATAAAGTACAAATGAAAATATAATAAATTTTTAGTACCACGTACAGTGCCGGATTTACCATTGGACTGGAAAGGCTGAAGTCTAGGGCCTCAAGACTTCGGGACCTCACAATTAACGATGTGCTACGTGGTCTATATGAAAAGATCGTTTAAACAAATGTTTGTAGAATGTTAGGTAACTATAGCGAGTGATGTGTCTTGTACACTGTAAGGAAAAGTGGAAGCATCCAAAGCAGATTTTTAAAATTCTATTGAAAACTGGACAACACGAAACAAGACCATAGAAACTTCGTCAACAAAAACATATAAAAGTAATTCTATTTGAATAAGGTTCTTCTGATGCTTTTCAAGTGAAACAGGCTGTAGTGTAGAGGTTTTAGAATGTAATAACTATATTTGATATAAACGTTCCTCTGTGGTACCGAAAAAAAAAAATTTAAAACTCAACTTTACTTTTAAACTAAATCTTGTAACAATGACTCCACAAAATCTAATTTCAATTTCACTGATTTAGTCGAATACCAAATGTACGTTTTGAATGAAAAATATTATTGTGTTGCTAAATACATAAAAAAAGACCAAAACAAGGTAAAGTTTATCGAAATTATTTTAGGGACAAGCCGGGCCCCCAACAGAACTACTTGCTTTTGTGAATCTCAAATAATGCACTGTTTATTTGCTCTTGACGTTTTTGCTTTGAAGAAATTCTGGTGCCATCCGAATAACTTTTTGTTGTACGTCCTCTACTGGTCAGTGATAGTCAAGGCCCTTGAGTGGATAATTTAAACCCGGTACAAATGAAATTCTCAAACCTCAAATCAAGACACAAATCAAGAAAGAAAATAAAGACAAGAAACAAGACAAGAAAAACGCACTATATTTAAAGAATACGCGGTGATTTCTTCAAGTTTACCGGACCCCTGGGAAAGTTTACGGGGTCCTAAGATTATTCCAGGCCCTGTTCCAAAAGTACTCTCTGGACCCCTCTGTCAACGCTACTGGTGATAGTCCTTGTCCAAATATGATGGCACTGCCTTAGAGTCATTTTTAGGTTAGGGTCAAAAGCACTATGTTGGAGATAATGCAATCAGAGTCGTTTCTTTATCTTTCAATATTTGGAAATAGTTTATCTAATAAAAGAAAGGCATAGGAACGAGAACACGAATACAATGATCGTCGCAGGAACATGGCCTTAGTCATGATTAAGACAATTCAAATGCTCTGCTTAAGGAAGATAATTATTATAAAGGTTTTCGAATGCTTTCTTAGTAATTTCCTTTGTTTTGGAATTTGCAAACACGTTTTTCAGCGGTTGATTGTTTATCATTTGCACGCAAGACAACTTAATTCGGAAATGAACGCAACTTATTTATGAAGTCCACTTATATGGTCTTCCGGTGTGGTAGACTTTATCAAACCTATTGCTATCAATAAACGCCCGTTAATAACTATGAGAAAAAGGTCTAAACGCTTTGGTGCTTATCTTGTAGCTATTCATTTACTTTAAGCATAAAAATATTTTTAATTTTTGTAAAATCTGACACCAAATTGAAATAAATCAGTGTTAGTAAGTATGTTAACCGTTTCAGTCAATACGTCCAGGTAAGTTAGAAATAGGCGTTCGTGAGGGTGTCGGGATTGCAAGCTATGAAAACATTATAGCCTGTCAGTGGTTCTCAACCCTTTTGTCTTGGCGGACCCCTTTTGGTGCCCAGGAAGCGGTCGCAGACCCCTAAAAAAAAATTATATAAAGTTTTAGTATATTAACTGAAACAAATCTTTCATAAGTTTTGAAATGACATTCTTAGAAGAATTTGCTAAACTCGCGATGCATTTATGACAATTGATGACATTGATGAAGTTATGTTTTGACCTATATGTTGGCATAACTTGACCAACCTAGATTACTATTATTATCGATACACAACCACTAAACTACAACGCTCTATAAAATACTCTGGTGCAAAATTTGGAATAATATATCAGTTGAAATTAGCAAATCCTTCTTCACAACTTTTAAAAGAATGTACAAAAAGAAAATTATTGACTCATATTAGGCAAATGCTAAATTAACCTGCTAATCAAACTTGCAATTGTAACGTAGGCTAGGTTGGCCTACCTAAACTTTTTTTTTTAATTTCTTATCATCTTGGACAGCTTCACCGTTATTTATTTATTATTATTTCTTTGTCTCAATAATAATTATCATTGATGAGTTAAGGGTGGCTGCTTGACTTGAAGACCTTGAATGATCACTTCGCAGCCTCCCGCTGCTGTGATGCTATCATCACTTTTATTCGTTTTTTTTATTGTAATCTTTTCAACAGTTTTACTGTACGTTGTGTTTTGATTTATTGTACATCTTTTTCGCAGCGGCCAATGAACAACTATCTATCTAAAAACATCTATAGTTAAATTACAAACTTTGGTTATTAATTTCAACACTTGTGTGTCCATTATCAATTCAATATCAGTGGTTGTTTGAAATACTCGTCTCTATGACTGCAAGGGGCCTCAAAATGGAAATAGCCCAACTGCCTAAGCATTAAGGCTTTCCTTTGTCTAAATGCGGCCCTGACCACATGGAGTGGTTTGTAGGTTACTTGTTGGATGCAGTTAGTTACAGTAGCGGTTCCTAAAACTGCAACTTTTCTCCGCTTTTGCAAAAGATTTGGCACGCTTCACTCGCTCAATCTCAGTGTATTGGTAGGCACTTAAACATAATAAATTATGTAAGGGCAAGAAAGCGCCGAACCAATCAGGAGTTACAGAAACAGCGTTTCAACCAATTAAAAGTTACATTTATAACACAACAAAAACGCAAACATTTCTGATAAGAGTAAGTAGAGTAAGTAAACGTTTCGCCGTCGGCAGCGTGGCCTAAAGAGTTAGAGTTAGAAAAATAGTCAGTTCGATGATGTGTTCAATTCTTATCCCAGCCATAACTCTTTATTTTTCTGTAATTACCAAATAAAGTTCAAAGCAAGGATCAACTCTCTGGCTGAGTGCTAGAATAGTCACAATGACGGCAGCCACTGAAACTTATTCTAGTTAATTGGTTGACGGCATTGGTCACACGTGCTTGCTGTAATAGATTTAGGCCTAAGGGTGGAATGTTTTTGTGTGCCCCTCAAAACGATAAGAAAATATTGCAAATTTCTGAAGTAAACGCATTCCTCCAATATTTTTTAACTGATTCTAATAAAAAGGGCATAAGGTATTGCTTACTGCATTTTGCAAATATGTAAAAATGAAGAAGGAATAAAGGTAAACAGTATTGACAGGCGGGCTGTTTAATGGAGAATAAGCGATTCGAGCTATTGAAGTAAATACCTTGTCGGTTATTTTGCAAGTAATTTGCTGAACTCGTGACTGTTTGAAGATTAATTAAAAAACTTGCACAAATACAGTAGGCCTACAATGTTTTCACAGCCTTCTAGGCGTTCAGTGCAAAAGCCACTTAAGAATATCTGCAATTACATTATCCAAAAGCAAGGGCGCTGCAACGACAAGTAATATCGAGTAACAAATTCACAATAAAAGCATAATAGTAATCAAAGCTATAACAAGCCTATTAGGCTGATTGATCGTGTACGTGTATCCAGTGGTGGGGTGCATCCAGTTTGCGCGAACCGCTTCTTAAACTTAAAAAAGTTTGCAGAACCGGTTTCTGGCCAACTTGTTGAGTGGACCTTATATACTCATCGCACGCATGATTGCAAGGTGCGGCTATATTTAGCTAAACTGAACCGGTTGTCAACTAGATTGAATCCCACCACTGCGTGTATCGAAATAACAGTATAGGACACAATTACGAATATCTCATAAATAAAATCATTCGTTTGCGTTTGTTCATTGCAAATTTTAAGCAAGCTAGCAAAATCCAGGGCTCCATACGCCTCCAAAATTATCTGGATCGGATGAATTGGTTGTGTTAGAAGGTATCGCATCAATGGTGTTCCGTTTTGCAGCTGTGAGAAAGTCTTTCAGAGAATCAAACATCGTTGTGCTGATTGTGGAAGCAATGTTATTGGTTTCGTAAGGATCAGCTGAGCAAAAATATTGAGTTATATAAGCCTTAATATTTTTTGAATAATTGAATATTTTTTTTTGGCAGATTAAATTACAGTTGTAATATTTAATATCTTTTCAGAATTATCGATTCTTTACTGTTTGCATGTTTTTTCAGACCTTCTGATGATCCGTTAGGTGAAACAATTTGTAAAGGCTTCAGATAGTAATAACTATATTTGATTGAGTTATATAAGCTATATTGAAGCAGCCTAAACTTGATTAATACAAGGTAGGCCTATTTCAATGGAAAAAAGATGTATATTTTTAAAATTTTATTGGGATGTAGAATATGAGTTTATATATTGCAGGCAAAACACGATTAAGTGTTCCATTTTCTGAATCTAGATTAAAAAGTCATCAACTATGCCAAACAGAAAAGTGTTGTAAAATTTGGTAACTAGTCTTGTAAGTATTTCTAATGGAAGACTAATGGTCAATGAACGTCTTGCACAACATCCATCTACCACAACGTTTCAGTCTACAAATCACTTGCAATGTTGTTGGCCGGCAGCGGAAAAAGATTAACCCAAACCCGGCTTTGCAAACAAACCAATGGTAATCTCAACCTAAATTAGTTCGAATATCATCCTGCGCAGTTGAACAAAACTGTACAAAGAATAACGACTTCAGCTACGACAACATCACCATCATTTCAATTAAGAATCGAAATTTTTGATTTATTTACAATAACAGCTGAACCTGGATCAATAGCTTAAAGCTCAAATCAGCAAGAATTAAGCAAAAAATAGGTGGAGCTTGCTTTTGAACACAAGTTTGGGGACAAATACCTTTTAAACAAACAACCATACCACTTAGAATACACTTAGCCTACCATCCAAATCGAACACATAATAATCTGTTGTGCCAACAGTAAATGGTCCATAATTGCTTGGGTTGCCAATAAGATCAGTATCGTCTTCTGGGGGCCTCACCCAATCATCAACTGTGCAACATGAACAAAGTGAGATTTCAAGCTTTTACTGTATTTACTTTCTTGAAGAAATGTTTTGTTATTGTATAAAGTATGGACCAATAAAATTACTTGTAGCCTACATTAGTTGAAGCAGCAGGGAAAAATATTACCAAATGCATTTCAGCAGTTGACATTTGAAAGAATTAAAAGGGCAGACAGATGTTCTTCTCAGATATCAATATTGAATGTACATTTTACAACCACGAATAGTCGTAGAAAGCAATCTACACTCATCTACAGTATATAGCAGGAAACAAAACAACCATATGATTTAAATTTAAGGTCTGGTGCTAAGTATAATCTGACGGACATAGGCTAGTCTAAAACGATCTCGGTAGACTGTTTGTAGAATTTAATGGAATTTGATTAAATTTGCGTAAGCTAAAATAGCCAGTATGGAATGAAAGGCCTTCAGGTTATGTGGTCCATCTTCCTCCAATGCATATCAACATTAGAAGCCTGCAGGCCCTATAGAATAGAATATTTGCTCAATGCTTAGAACATTAAGGTTCTTATATATTGATTTTTGCAAGGCCAAATTTAACGCGGTCATATTGTATTAGTCTTTGAAATGTTTTGAAAAGTCCTTGAGTCAAAAAAAAATGTATGAAAATGACATGTTGTCAAAAAGGCGACATTTCCTCAAGCAGACATTGGATTGGCAGATGCGGTGCAGATAAAATAACGAGCTTCATGTGGAATAGCAACTCTGTCAATGGGTTACATGAGTCTAAAAAAAATTATTTGCCAAGTGTTGCTCGTTTATTTGCGTGCGTGCTTCCTAGCCTATGTCTTGCCAGATTAGTGAAGAGGCTGTAACAAAAGTTAAGTTAGGTTCTCTTACGAGCTCCAAATCCTCCAGGGTCTCCTTCGATTAGTTTGTATTTGCCAAGTCGAATAGCTGCTTGTGGTATAACCGTGCTTCTCTTTTTAGAGGAGTGGGATTTAGTTACTACATTGTACACCAGATCCGTCCTGATTAATGAAGAACTTAAATTACGGAAGCATATAAATATTATTTATTGACTACTATTATTAAATGTACGGTATAGCCCAGGGGTGGGCGAACTACGGCCCGCGGGCCGCATGCGGCCCGCGAGACCATTTTATGCGGCCCGCCGGCACTTGCAGAAACTACTAATCATCACTTACTATTTTAATTAAACAGATTACATGACAAAATATTATTCCCTTTACGAGTGTGTTTTTCTCTTCACTTTCAGTGCGTAAACACACACGTCAGTCGCGCATGTATTGCAACATGCTCTCACGCATTGTTTGATTCAATTGTTTGATCATAAAATACAAATACGGTAGCAGCTACCGTAGGCCTACCAGTAGGCTACTTCTACTTTCCTCCAAATGGCTTTTCATTGTTATTTTAGACGTACAGTTTAATGTTTTCCACTTCTACAGGATTTTTGTTAAAAAATAAAAGATTTATATTTTTACTCTGTTAAAATAATGAGTGCTGAGAAGCGAAAGATTGAAAACGAAAGTCGTGTTTTCATTTTCAATAAGGAATGGACTGTTAAATACTATTTTGTCAAAATTGGGAATAAAGCAGTTTGCTTGTTGTGCCGTGAGTCCGTGGCTGTTTTTAAGGAGTACAATTTAAAAAGACACAACCAAACCAGAAGATTGTGAAAAACTGTGAACACTTGCACAAGTCTCATTAACTTTTGTGATGATGATTGCATAGCTTTAAACGTAACTGAGTGTGAAATACAAAAATTGTGTTTAATATGAATGCGTTTATTTACCAGGGTAAATTTTCCTATTTTGTAATGAGAGTGTGCGGCCCCCCGGCTGCAACATTTTTTCAAATGTGGCCCTCAGTACAAAAAGTTTGCCCACCCCTGGTATAGCCCAATATAAGTCTATTAGTTTGCTCAAATACACTAACTCACTAATTGTAAAATGTATGATTGGATCAATGCAGCGCACCTTGTTCAGCAAGCAAAGTGCAATCACTACTTTGTCGTCGTTTGAGCATTCTTGAACGAAAGTCCATCTTTATACCAGTCCAAGTTGGCAATGTTTTATGGACTTCACCTAGACGAGGTTATAGCAAGCAGGCAGTCTTTGGTCTCAAGGTCCAATAACTATTTGTTCCAGACAATTGTTCACCTAATCAAACGTCATATAAAAACCGTTCAGGTCTACTGAATCTTACGTCATGGAAATTCCTAAAACATGAGCCAAAATTGCACCATCGTCCGTAAGACTTGTGTCAAACCTGTTTAAACCTGTTTCAGTTGAAACCTGTTTAAACATGAAATATTGCGTCACGAACTGCTGACGTGCCTTTGAGTTATCACAAATTTTTCTGATTCATTCTGAAAGTTGTTTGTTGGAAGTCGGTCGCACATTTAACTGGTTTATTTGGTGCTTGCTAGCTGGACAAATTCTCCGTCTTTTATCCAAGTAATCTGTATCGTAGTGACAGTTTTTAGAGGTGTAAGGAGTTGCATCTCGATTTCGATAGCCGCGGGCTAATTTTACAGGAATACACTTATTGAATAGACGTTTCAAGGAGTGTTTCTTTTTCGGTCACTACATGCAGACAAACGGATCCGGGAACTTTATGTTACAATTTTCCCACGAAGAGATTATGGTTTACCGCTGTGACCATAAAAAATAAAAGACGAGTTCTTGTCAGTTGGTAGGTCAAGAAGAAATTAAAGCAATAAAAATAAAAGACGAGTTCTTGTCAGTTGGTAGGTCAAGAAGAAATTAAAGCAAGAAAAATAAAAGACGATTTTTGTTAGCTGGTAGGCCAAGAAGCACTTGAAGGCATAAAAATAAACGACGTGTTTGTTGTCAGCTAGTGCAGAAGAACTACTTAGAAGTACAAGAAATAATAAAAGAAGATTTGTTGGTTGGTAGTCTACACTCTTACAGAAGCAAAGAAAAGTAAAGACATTTCTTCTCAGTTTGGTACTGAAGAAAAATAACTTTGACATTCATTGGCAAGAAAGAAGATTAAAAGACAATCCATCTGTGCTTGTAGATTCAAGTGGAAGAATCCAAGCAAGTTTTGTGGACTTTAGGACTTCATACCCGTACAGCTACGGTATCGTGCATTTAAATTCTTTTTTGTATTTTTTCGGTCTTTGCAGTTAAGTTTTTTATAACTACTGTAGCCTAATAATTTTGTGTGTTTGTGTAACTTAATTTTTTTAATTGTTAATTTAGCCCCAACATTTAATATGTCTACACTCGGTGGCGACAGGGACTCGACCGCCGTAGACTCGACTGAGTTTAAGCCTGATGATGTTCTTTGCGGTCGGGCAGGCCATTCTGGGGAGGGACCCAGTAACGATGAGGCTAAGTCAGTTCGAGAGGCCCGGCATCTTAGAAGGGATATTTTGACTGAAATTGGGGAACTTTCTGTAGCCCTAGGTTCTTTGAGTGATAAGCAGGAACTGTTAATTTTTAGATCTAAGTTATCTACTTTAGAAGAGGAATTACGGCATTTCCATGCTCTTTTGACTAAAATCTTTAACTCTGCAATCTTGGCAGAACTTCGTGATAGGGTAGATCCCGAATTTAACTCGTTAAAAAATAACTTTGAACAAAAAGAAAGTGAGTTCTCAGATATGTTGGATGCTGACATACATCCTGAGGATAGCGCCTCAAATGTAAGCACTAGGATGTCTAGGACTTCGTCTCGGATAGTGGCACAAATTAACCTGCAGCTAAGACGAGAGGAGCTCCAGATACAAGCTGAGGCCGAAGCGAGAGCTGCTGAGGCTGCCGCGAGAGCTGAGGCCATTCGAGCTGAGGCTGCCGCGATAGCTGAGGCCGAAGCGAGAGCTGCTGAGGCTGCCGCGAGAGCTGAGGCCATACGAACTGAGGCTGCCGCGAGAGCTGAGGCCATTCGAGCTGAGGCTGCCGCGAGAGCTGAGGCCGAAGCGAGAGCAGCTGAGGCAGCCGCGAGAGCTGCTGAGTTCGCACTCAAAGACGCTCAGTTGAGGGCTGAACAACGTAAAGAGGTAGTTTTAGCTGAATATCGATCAGAGGTGGGCTCTCGGCGTAGCTCTAAGAAGGGCTCTTCTAGGCATTCCAGAAATGAACATCAATCGCAGTTTAATTTACATAACCTTTTCCAAACGCCCGTTCAACCTGTGAGTGGACCAGGGCAATCCACACGTTTTCCAGCTGTTTCAGGAGGTCTCGGGGCCGCGGCTAAGGGTCTTCCGAATGCTGTAGAGCCAAGGTCTGCGAATTACAACCGAACTCCTCCCCCAGAGCGTACAGGTCACGGGGCCGCCATTAGTAGTAATGCTTTGCCCCCTTCACAGTTTTCTGCGCCGCTAGGTTTTGATCGCCCAGCTACACGTAATTTGGGTGGTTGTGAGAGGCGTATCGCGTCTCCTGATTTTAACGTGTGTGAGGATCGTGATCGGGCTGTGCACGTGACTGAGCCCACTCAGCCCCTTAAGGGATATAGCTTGTCTTCTCCCGCTAAATCGAGTTCTCAACAGCAGGATTGCTTTTTTGAATACCGGTACCAAAATAGTAGGACGTTTTTCGATAAGGCGGCCTTGATTGGTTACGATGGTAATAATATGCCATTTATCTTCTTTAAAAATCGTGTTACGGCCTTAATGGCAGCTTCGCCCTTTAAGGGGACTCGTTTGACTTTGTTACAAGCAGCTTGTGTTAGGACAGCTGCGCAAACGATTGCTAATTTGGTTTCTGACACCCCTGGCTTGTCAGAGGAAGACAGGATAGAAATGTCGTTAGCTCGCTTGTCCCAGCGTTTTGGGGTTCGTGGAGGTCTTTTCGCAGAACCAGAAAATTAGAAAGTATCGCTATGGTAGCAAATTGACTTCGACCTCTTCCAGTGATCTGAAAGAGTTTAAAGATGAATTATCGCAGTGCTTGCTTTACGCGCAAGCTTATGGTCAGCGTGACAAATTGGAAGGACGTTTTGTTTTGGATTTGGCTAAGCGACTCCCGTTTGACGCTAAGCAGCGATATCTTGACTTTTTAGGTGATCAGTATGGTGGCACTGATGAGCCTACTTTTCAGAGTTTGTTTGAATTTGTAGTACGGAAGGAAACGCGTAAGTCGACTGATTTTAGCATTATGCTAATGGGCGATTCTGGTGAGTCGCAGCAATTTAAAAAGTTTGGCAAAGGAAATTTGCCTTCATGTCCTGTTTGGCAGACGTCCGTAAAACCCATGATGATGTGATGTCAGGGAGTTCGCAGTACTCGACTGTTGTTGGCGCACCGCGCGGTGGTGAAGCCAGACGTAAAAACCTACCGGCATGCATTTGTTGTTCGTCACGTGGTCAAGTTGAATATCATTTTTTGTCTAATTGTAAAGAATTTTTGCGCTTGACACCTAAAGATCGGAGAGATGTCATTGTGAAAGCTGGCAAATGCTTGAATTGTTTGCGCCAGCATATGGTTAGGGATTGCGTTCATGCAAATAACTGTCGTAAGTGTGGGCCTAACAACGATAGGAAACACTATTTTCTTCTGCATGATTTTTATGTGACGTCACGTGATTCTCTGGATTCGGTTGGGAAAGATGATGCTCGTGCCAGAGTTCCTGTGCGTAATGTTAAGATTGGAAATGTTAAAGCAGCCTTTAACCGCGTTACTGCTGCTCGTGTTTTGAATCCAATGACTGGCAAATCGAAGTTGGTGTATTGTCAGCATGATCCTGGTTCGCAGTTGACGTTTGTTTCGAGTGATTTGGTGTGTGAACTTGATCTTAAACCGTACGATAAAGCGTCGTTTAAAATGGATACCCTGGCTGGTCAGAAAGCTACTTGTGCTGACCTTGTCAAACTCAACATCCAGTCGTTAGAGACAGATGAACTGTTTTGTGATATAACCTCGGTGGTTAACCCAGCTTGGGCTGATGATGTTAAAACTTTACCGCATAAACAAGATTTAAATGGTTTCCGTCATTTTCATGACGTGAATATGTTTCATTTGAATGATTGTAGTACTGTAGATGTACTGATTGGCAACGACAACGCTTATTTGATGTGTGCAAAAGAAGAGCGTGTTGGTGAAAATCGTAGTGAACCGCATGCTTTACTCACTCCTCTCGGTTGGTTGGCTTGTGGTGGTAAGTCACCCTTAGAGGAAAGCGTTGCTAAAGTGTGCAGAGTGCAGACGTCTTCAGAGTCGGATGTCATCTCTGGCTTTCAGCGTAAAATTGAGTCTCGTGATATGGAAATAGCAGACCTGAATAAAGTCATTCAAGATTTGACGTTGCAAAATGAAACCTGTGAATTGTCTCGCAATGATAAGTTGGCTAGAGAACTTGTTGAACCGAATATTGAGTTGAAAGATGGTCGATTTGAGATACCTGTTCCGTTGATGGAAGATATTGATCTACCTAACAATTTTGTGTTGGCGTCAGATAGAGTTGCTGCTTTAAGAAAGAAAGCTTTAAAACAACCTGAACTTCGTGATTTCCTTACTGACACCATGAAAGATCTTAAATCAAATGGTTATATTGAGCGTGCTGGTGAAGCAGGAAATGTGAAGGGTTCTGAGTGGTATTTACCATACTTTGTGACGTCACAATTAAAAAAGCGCATTGTTTACGATGGCAAGTCTGAATTTCGAGGAACTTGTGTTAATGATGTAATGTTTTCGGGTCCTGACTTGTTAAACCCTCTGGTAGATGTCTTGGCTAGATTTCGGCTTGGTAGATTTGGTCTCATGGCTGATGTGACTAAATGCTTCTTTCAAATGAAGTTACCCGAGTTGATAGAATCAGCTGAATTTCACAACGCCCTGAGACAGAGAGAGATAATCAGGGAATTTATACCTCCGTATGCTCCGGCGCAAGGTGGCGCCTGGGAGGCAATGGTTAAACAATTTAAAATTGCATTTTTTCACATTTTGGACTCTTCAAGCCGTAAGCCCAATTTTATTGAACTGCTTACGTACACAGGCAGTGCCGTTCGGATCGTGAACGAACGCCCTTTGGTACCTTTGAGTGACGACCCTAGGGATTTTACTGTCATCACCCCTGCCTCACTTTTGACCCCATACTTAGACCCATACTGTGCTGTTGGGCAACCACATGATCGTGACCAATTAAGAAGGGATTATCGGTTCAATTTGTCACTTTCTCAGCAGTTTTGGAGTAAATGGATCGATTTTTACTTGCCAGGTCTTCAGGGCCGGAAAAAATGGCTAAAAATGGCCGAGAATTTGGAGCCTGGTCAACTTGTAGTGGTAGGTTCTCTCCAAGACATTGGTAAACGTGGGAAGTATCAACTTGGAAGGGTGCATGAGGTGGTCCCACAAATTAGGAAAGGGAAGCCTGTGGTTCGTAGAGCTAAAGTTGCCATCTGCAACTATGATGAGAGTACGGGGAAAGTGAAAGTAGACTACGTGTTGAAGGATATTTCGTGCCTCGCCCCCGTAAAGAACACCTAAGTGTTAGGGTTTGAGCCTGGTTTTGTCTGCGGTGGCCGACACTTGTCTGAGCCCAGAACAGTCGGTTATTATCGCAACCATTGTATATAGCGTCATTTTTTGCGTGTACCTACTACCTATGGTACCAATTTCATGTATCGTCGTGTTTATTCTTATTGCTGTTCATTCTTTGCATGCCCTTTGTATTTGCGTATTAACTTAAACGTGAGTGATTCAAACAATTTGTGTATCATGTGTTTTTATTCATTGGCTCACAATTGTCGTCAATTCTTTTTTAGTTATGCCATGTCAGACTGTCATAACTAGGGGCCGCTATGTTCCAGACAATTGTTCACCTAATCAAACGTCATATAAAAACCGTTCAGGTCTACTGAATCTTACGTCATGGAAATTCCTAAAACATGAGCCAAAATTGCACCATCGTCCGTAAGACTTGTGTCAAACCTGTTTAAACCTGTTTCAGTTGAAACCTGTTTAAACATGAAATATTGCGTCACGAACTGCTGACGTGCCTTTGAGTTATCACAAATTTTTCTGATTCATTCTGGAAGTTGTTTGTTGGAAGTCGGTCGCACATTTAACTGGTTTATTTGGTGCTTGCTAGCTGGACAAATTCTCCGTCTTTTATCCAAGTAATCTGTATCGTAGTGACAGTTTTTAGAGGTGTAAGGCGTTGCATCTCGATTTCGATAGCCGCGGGCTAATTTTACAGGAATACACTTATTGAATAGACGTTTCAAGGAGTGTTTCTTTTTCGGTCTTTACATGCAGACAAACGGATCCGGGAACTTTATGTTACAATTTTCCCACGAAGAGATTATGGTTTACCGCTGTGACCACTACTAAGTAGCAGCAGAAAAATCTCACGACAGAGAAACTTGGCGCTTCATTGCCTTCAACCCTCGAGGAGAAGAAAGAACTTAATGATGGGTGATAATGAGGAACGTAGCCTAGATGCTGAAATTAGACATATTCTTTGCTGTGGTTCCTTAAAAGCAAACCAAACTTTACTTTTTACTATTCGCATAATTATTCGTAGCAAGAACAACATTACCTTGGCGATGCTGTGTTGTCAGATAGAGCTTCCCATACGTTCTTTCCATCAATGTCTGCAGGAATATTGCTAGCCTCTTTGTTATTGGCCAGGTAAATAAATGTCGCAAATAAATCTGTCACATGAACCACCCTATGTTTGACAATACAATAAAGTTTTATACTCTGATGAAGGTAAAATACAGCCAACAATTCAAATTTCTTTTGAATGTACGTAAACGTCAGTAAACGGGAATATTTTTTCAATATTAAATTTTTCATACTTGTGTAGGCTACATATTAAAAAAAATTTTAGGAAAGAAAAGGCGGTCTTAAACGTATTTTATATGCAAAAATATATTAATTGTGATTTTCCTTTCTTGAAGGAAGCCTTCACGCCTTGGTCCACATTTTTGTTTGCAAAACATCTAGAAGTCAGCTAGTAAAATAAATGAAGTCTGTATCTACACAACAGGTAAAATATATGTTGATTAGTAAACTCAGTTGTAACCAAAATTATTCAACTCACCCGTTGTGAACGTATCCTTTATTGGATAGCAAGTTGCTTGTCACAAATGCTGGTACTCGATAGCCTCCTTCCCACAAAGTGCTCTTCCTTCCACGGAGCGGATAATTATTTCCGCTTTGTCCGCTTCGTCTTGCTCCTCCGCCATTCTAGTCAAATTCGGGAGAAAGATCAATGTTAATCAAACCCTGAGAAAAACGACGGACAGATTATGCAAAAGGTCAGTAAAACACATCTCGCTGATGGCACTGAAGTCAACCATTTTCAATTTACATTTTTTAACGACTTACATCGGAATAGAAAACGAAAACTGTGTTGTCCCAAAAACCATTCTCTTTTAAAGCATCGACGAGACGTGCGATTTGATCATCGAGAGCAGTGATCATGCCAAGGTAAGTTTTGCGATTTCCACCTCTAAGTAAGGATGAGTAAAGATCAGTGTACGAAGAATCGACCTACAATACAGAGCACTGATTAACATCGAGTTTTCCGTATATTTATATAGTAGTCCCGCTTATTAAGCCCACAGTTACTAGGCCCACCCGCTTATTAAGCCCAACTTGTTCCGGTCCAAAATGACTAAACGTATAGGAGTGGTAGAGATTTGTCTCCCTCTTCCCACTCGCTAAAAAAGTCCAAAATCGTTGGGTCCCGAGGTGGGTTTAGGTCTAATAAGGAGGAACTACTATATCAAAAATATGTTTGAGTTTCAATAAATTGCAATAATCAAGATATCAAGGAAAAAATATACCTCAAATGGAATATGAGGAGCATTGTAAGCCATGTACAAAAACATGGGACTGTTCGGATTGTGATTCTCTATTTTATCGATGGCAGCATTGGTGAAGTCAGTGGTAGTGTATACTCCAAAGGAAGCGTTGTTCACAGCAGTGTCATTGCGATAATCTAAAGCTTCTGGAATACGAAAAACGGATGATATAAGCTGCTGTTATCATTCATCACAGCAGGCTATACACAAACGTGTGTCATGTTACAATTGCCTACACAATTACTCTAATTAAAATAAATGGATACCACCTCGCGTAGGCAGATTACGAAGGACGTAACCACGGGAAGCTTAAGGGAGCAATTGCCTCCTCAAAATTTTATCTTCTCTCCCCAAAAAATATGTTTTCAATAGTATTACAACGTTTTTAATGACGTTGCATCATATGTTGAATGTCGTTTTATAAATGTTTAGCTGCATTCATTACTTTTTATTACATTCGCTATATTTTGAAAAAAATTCTTTATTTCAAACATTAAAATATTTGCAGCCCAACAGTTGCATTTTCCCCCTTAAATCTTTTTTCTAGCTACGTCACTCCAGGTTACCATATTGTAATGTTTATTTGGTGAAAGAAAACACAACTGGGTTGAGTTTAGAATGAATTGAGTTCGGTAGGCAATAATTGTTTTCTGTAAGCGATCACGATAAGTATTTATTTGTTGTTGCAAAATGATAATCTAGCAACTTAGGCTAATAATCTATAAATTACAATTACTCTCACGCAAGACTACAGATTTTTTCGCCCCACTGCAGTCTCATGCAACTTGCAGCGAATGAATATGTACAGCAGTGACGATCGGTGAGGGAAAGCAAGGAAAGCAGTGCTTACCTGAGCGAAAACTATGCAAAATATAATGACTGAATTCTAGGTTTAACTTCTTATTATTTTTATCAAGTCTATTTTAACTTGAAAATTACTGTGTTCGTGACTAGAATTACTCGTAACTCTTGTGAGTAGTCTAAGTTCTCACCAAACCGCATTTCTTGCCTATAAATGCCAATTAACGCAAACGCTTTTGTCAGAAACCATCACTGAAGCTCCAGGGAAATCAACTTTCAAAAGTGCTTACCCTACATTGAAAAACGCCTTCGTTTTATCCAATCCTCAATCGTTTTGCAAAACGACACCAGCTGCTTAGCCAATCAGATGTGCTATCTGGTGTTATGGTTAAAATTGCTTTCCCAGTGACGTCAATGCGTATCTCATAGCGACTGCTTTTGGTTTCAGGCGAAAGGATACAGCCTCTACGCATGAGTGATTTTCGGGCTTGTAACTATAGGCTACTGAGTACGCTGAAAATAAAGCTGGTTCTCTTACCAAAAAAAACATAGATTCTACAATAAGACATGCAATTCCAAAGGGTACATTAACCAACCAGTACTGAAACAGCACAAGTGTTTTTTTAATTCTTTGGGTCAATAGACTGACATCACAAGTTCAGAGCAAACATACTTGTGTTCTTCAAGAATGGACTAGCTTAATTTAGCCTATAGGCTAATTATTTGCTCTTTACTAGTGCACCAGTCCAATGCATGTCGTAAATGCTTACAGATGACATTGACAATAAGTTTTTGTGCTTAGTCTAAAAAAGCAGCCAACATTCTAGACTAGTCCCAGTTTGATTGATTGATTGAATCTTTATCCTCGGACTGGGAAAGTCCGAAGATTTTGTTTTGGAAATGCTCTCAGAGCGCACCAAATTGGAAGTGTTTTTCAAAATTTTCTGGGGGAGGCCCCCCAGACCCCCCGCTGGAAGTGTTGCCTTCGGCAACACGCCTTCGGGCTTCGCCCGACGGTTACGCCCCTCGTGCCTACTACCTTGCTGCAACATATTTCCAAGTTGCTTTCCCAATGGTTTAAGCCACCGAACGTCACTGATGTACAGTAGCCTATATCAAGAATCGTATGTAGGTTATTTATAAAGACAAATAGCTAAAGTCGTTGTTCCGACAATTTTCACCAAATCAAACGTCATATAAAAACCGTTATGGTCTACTTAACCTAGCTGGCATCTTACGTCATGGAAATTGCTAGAAAATGTCCAAATATTGCACCATCGGTCGTAAGACCTGATGAAATATTGCATCACTACCTTTGAATAACGGTTTGAATTGCGTGACAATGTATTTCATTATTGCGTCACAGTTACTGTCTACGTGCATTTGAGATATCGCAAATTATTCTAGTCAATCGTAAAATTGTTTGTTGGAAGTCAGTCGCATATTTAACTGTTTGCTTTGTGCTTGCTAGCTGGACAAATTTTCCGTCTTTTATCTAAGTAATCTGTTCTGTAGTGACAAGTTTTAGTGGTGTACGGCGTTGCATCCAATTTCGACAGCTTTGAGGCTATTTTTACAGAAATACAATTTTGAAAAGACGTTTCGAAGGAGTGTTTCTTTTTCGGTCATTATATACAGACGAACGGATTCGGGAATCTTATGTTACAATTTTCCCACGAAGAGATTATGGTTTACCGCTGTGACCAGTCGTAGTGTCGCTAAGCATTTAAACTAACAAATACTACCATGTCCGCCCCCAGCTGTCTCGTGGGTGTAATAGCTGATTTCTCCATTGTAAAATCCATAGTGTGAAGAAAAACCCCTAAACACATGCACAAGTTCATGCAAAGCAACTTCATCCGCAAAAACAAAACAAAAATTGTTGAAAGTGTTGAACGCTAAAATGTGAGAAATTTCTCACACAAAAGTGTCAGGAGTTTGAAATGTAAAGCGCTGTTATAACATACGGTTACATTGGGTACGAATACAAAACGCAAAACTTATCTTTACCGTTGTAGAGGAGTGTAAGTTTCATTACAAAATCCCAGATGCCATTTTCCAACCATATAATTAGAGTATCCAGCGTTTCCAAGATATTCAGGAAGAAGAGTCAAATCCAAAGGAAGGCCGTTGGTTTGGGAAGAAGTGACAACATCTTCCTGAATACCGAAAAGAACAATAATTAAATTATAAAACTAAGCACTAAATTTTATCTGCAAGAAAAATGTTTCAAGTAATACAAAGAAAGCAAATGTCACGCAGCTACAATAATTGTGGAATTCTTTATTCAAAGACTGAAAAAGCTTCTTTGAAAGCTTGATTCTGACCGTTTTTTTTTTTTTTGCATTTCTCTACAACTTTTACCACAGACGCGTGCCCACTGCCCAATCATAAAGACCAACGGTTGAAATTTGGTTTTTGATAAAATGTTGTTGTTTTTAAATTGTAGGCTATCATCTTTGTGGTACCGCTAAAAAGATAGCTGTCCTTGAAATGTAGGACTATTGCAGTACACACCAAGAGTTGAATCATAATTGCATGATCTTACCGTTTCTTCGTTGGCAGAGTTTGATGTTTATCGGCAGATCTTTGGAGGCGAACAATTAAGTTATGATATTTACTTTGGTCTTTTCATGCTACTCCACAGCCACAGCACACAAATATCACCATAAAGTCACATGCAAAACTATAAAAAAAACTTATTATTAACTTATAAAGAAGACTACGTCACATCTAAGATAACATCTCAGCTACATTCTTCAACAGACTGACTGAAAACTAGTCGGTCTAATCACTTCGATTTCAGAACGTGAGTCGAAAGCCCAGTATAGGCCCAGGCAAAGCACATTTTGCTCGTAATTTTATAACTAACCCTAATGATTCAGAAACCACGCAATTTATAGAATCAGGCCTTGCACCCTTACTGGATCGAGCATCCTTTGTTAAGGACTTTTATCTTAAGCACACAGAGAATCGCACACCGAAAATCTCAAAGCTTTGTCTTCACACCAGTGGATTGTTGAACTTTTGACGAATAATCTAGATTCGAAAACTAGAAAGCAAGAACTATTTACTGTACCTGCATTCCAATTCTTATTGGGTAGTATCCGGTAAGCAATGCTGCACGTGAAGGTGTACAAACTTCTTGGGCGTATGCTTGTTCCAGTATTACTCCATCTGCAGCCAGATCCGCTATGTTTGGCATTATAACCTCATTGTTGTGCCAACTCACATCGTTAAAACCTGAAAAAAAAGCATTGCATATTTTGTGATATGCATTCTTATGCTTAATGGTTAAAAATTGAGATTAAATGCTCGGCGAAGCACGCACGAAATCTCATATTTTTCAATCAGAATGGACCTTACAGCATATCCACATTCTACCCCCCTTGCAATTTAACAAAACAGAGACAAAACATAAAATCTATTAAAAGTCTAAACCAAAATTGAACGCTAGTTGAAAGTATCAAAAATGGGAAAAACCAACTGAAAAAGGTGATCTGGTACTATGACACATCCTCAAATGGGCGATCTACCTAATACAGAAAGCAATATCACTAAGAAAATAAATCAATAGCTTTTTTTTTAAGGTTCAGACCAAGGAAAAAAAGCCATTGATTTATTTTTCTAGTTGAAAGTATTTTGTAAGTTTAGACTTGCTGTATTAAAACTTACCCAAATCATCTACAAATACCAGTACGATATGCGGAGCGGATCCATCAGCTGAAAAAATACACTAACTTTGTTATAAACACAGGATAAGCCTACGTACTAGACTAAAATGTTTCAAAAACGCATTGTGGAATGACATAGAAAACAGTCTACAAAAGTTTATAAAATTGTAGAATGTCCAATAACCTAAGATTGTGGCAAAAGTTTGAAAGCAAATAACTTTGGTTGTCAATGTAGGCCTACTATAATTTTGGAGCCTACTCTGAAGCAGTTTATATGTTATCCTGCTAAACAAAAACTTTTGTTGGTGCAGGCTACCGCACTTACCGCTGCGCAAAGCAACAACCCAAAATACAAGCAACAGATGAATTGATATCTTCATTGCTGATGGCAATACAAGTTTTATTTTGTTACATTTGAGAAAAAGTTGAATATTTAAAAATGAATAAACTACGTTTCAAAAGTGCAATTATTATTGTAGCCTACAGAAAAACGATAACTATTTTATTGCGCTTTTCTAACAATCTTTGGACTGTTTTCTGCTATAGGCTACGCTGATAACTAAATATATCCCTGATATATTTAGATTTCACTGATATATAGCAGTGAAACGCAGATTGCTTTCTTTTTTTTATACCTGCCCTGAGAAAAAAAAAGCTTTGTCGAAATACGTAAAAGGAACCGGAAGCCCGTATTAGTCTGTGTTATCACAGATATTGCACAAACACAAAGAAATATCAGGCTTTCAAAATAATCTTTTGAAAGCTCATTGGTAAATACGCTGCTAAAAACGAAATAAAAGCAGCTTATGTCGCCACTTGGCCAAAACCTATTGCTGGTTTACAAATACAGTCAGTGTTGGGCGCGATAACTCATTTTTCAGTTAAGCGATAACGATAATCGATAAACAAAAAATGCCTAAAGCGATAACGATAAACGATAAATCAAAAAAAAGTTAAGCGATAACGATAAACGATAAATTATCGCCGATAATGTCCGATAACGATAATTTTTTTTTTCTTGATTAGCGCTGCCCCATTCCATGCAGCACGAACTGTTTTCATCAACATGACGAAAAATCGAACATAATATAAGTTACTGTAGTGTAAAGGGACAAAACTTTTTTAAAGTTATGCATGAATAGAATCGCAAAAGCGGCAGTAGGTATCGAATCTTCAACCTCTTGATCCAGAATCAAACCACTGAGGTAACCGCCGTGCTTATAATTATACCTTCAGATACCAGTTGGCTGCTTTTATCAATTGAGTTACACTGCCGCTTACGTGCAGTAGGCAAAATGAATAAATCAAATGAAAATACCATAAAAAATTTCAAACTTTGTATTTTGCTTTCTGCTCAAAGGGCTGTTTAGGCTACAGCAAAGTCAGCAATAATTTAAAAAATTCCAAAAAACGCCAAATGCTTGAAAATTTATCAGTAATCTTAAGCGTTATTGGTAGTAAAAATGTGCATAGGGGAAGGTTTGGTTAGTTGAGCCGGGTAACGGTTGATCCATCCGGTTTTATCGCAACGTCGTGCATGATTAGTCAACCGTTTTATAACAAAAATATGGAAAAACTTAAAGTCCATCAGCACATGTAGTTTTAGGGATTTTCTACAAGCAGAAAAATTGTGAAGCAGTTAAATGTAAAATGGGGGAAGCTCGGGTTAGTTTAGCCACTGGGTTAGTTGATCCACCCCTTTTAATTCTTAAATGTGGTGAGGTAACCATATTTTATCGTCACGTGATCTTAAAGTTTTTCATCGCGTGGTCTCCCGTCTGGTTTGAGTTGACGATTGATATTATTTGTGGTGCTGAAGTTAAAAAGTTGTGTTTTGACCTTGGAAAGTAGATTTTGAAAATAGAGGTATGTCCAATAATATTTTTTTTGCTTGGTTACTGAGACAGTTTCATTTAATTTGTTTGGTAGCTTACCAAACAAACTACGTTCTGAATAAATGAAGTTTTGCTGTATGAATGAAGTTTTGCTGTATGAATGAAGTTTTGCTGTGTGAATGAAGTTTGTGCCATGAAGTTTTGCTGTAGTTTTAACATTTTCATGGCGGTATAGTTAAGGTGTTAGTTGAGCCACTGCCTTCGGTGTTAGTTGAGCCAGTGTATAAAGGGCGTTGTAATGCTTACAATACCTTCAAACACCTTACATAGATTGCAGCCGTTGGATAAGTCTGTTTACGGTCCAATAAATCTCTTTGAACTACATAGAACTCAACAAAAGCTCATAAACGTGGTCAAGCTATAATGAAATGGTGTTATTTGGATGCCGTAGCAATACCTTCATTATTTTATCTGCAAATTGAGTTACGAGCGACTCTTGGAACAATTGTTAACCTGTTTTCATACATTGATATTATTACTTTAAATATAAACTAAGGCTTGGAAAAGAAACGTGATTAAATTTGTGTTTTCAAAAATAATAAATGAGGCTCAACTAACCCCAGGCTGTGGCTCAACTAACCCTTACCGTGGTGTTAGTTGAGCCATTTGACTACTAGTTTTTAAACACCTGTGGACCCGGTTGTCGTCGTTCGATAAGGCTTGTACTTCCTACAAATATTGTTTAATATACGCAGAAAGTAGAGCACTGTGAATGAAGAAATAAAAGCAACTCATATAAAAAAAATTGCAAAAATGCAAAAAATGGCTCAACTAACCCGACCTTCCCCTATAGTAAAAGTAGTTTTGAGAGAAATAAGAAATGTGTTATTTTTTCCTACGATGTTTCATCGTTGTCTTAATCGAAGTTCTGGGATAGGTAAGGGTAACTTACTCTTTGTTTTAGTAGTTCTCGTTGCTTGATTAGCCAGTTGGTTCTTGGAAAATTTTCATGCATTTTGCAAATGGCGGCGGTGTTAACAGTTGAGCCACTTGCAATGTTCACGGTTGAGCCATGTGTTTATCATAAGGACTTTAGTTTATGAGCCGAAAGTCCTTACGTACAGTCCTAATTTTGTTGTACCGTACTGTAATTGATGCGTAGAACTGGTGGCGTAGCCGGGGGGGCGGTCCACTGCCCCACCTTAAACTTCCATAAAAGTAATTCTTTCTGTAATGCGCCAGTTTGAGGGTAATTTTTTTAGCACTCCCCCTTTATAATTTTCTCGATAGCAACGCCACTGGTTAATATTATGGGTTTATTTGCAAGATGTTCAAGAGAAGAGTTTATTGTGTTTGCTGCAGATTGAGCTCTCTTTTGGGATATCTTTTGGAAGTGAAATAATAGTGGATCAACCGTGAACAATGGGTGGCTCAACCGTGAAACTTAGGGTATCATTTGAGCCGGCTGAATGTCAATTTCAAAATGCCGATAAATGATATGAATAGGGGTCAGTCGCAAACACAAACATGCTCACAAGAACCGCATAAGACTGAAATTTATCATGATGGATTCGGATTTTTGGTAAAGTTTGTCGTTAAATTTTTATTGCAGAAACATCGATTTCTGGCTCAACTAACTAGACCTTCCCCTACTGTGAAATCCATCAAGCTTGTCAAATTAGTTGTGTTTGTTTTAGAACAATAACATAATTATCGTAATTTACTGATAATTTTCTTTGTGAACACCATCATTAAAGCAATGGCAGAACGCTGAGTTGTTGAGATAAGAATTACAATATAGGCACTGTATTAGTGAGAATAAAAATATTTGATTGAGGTAGGCTATGTCGCATTCGCATAAGTAAATGAGAAAGGTAATACTGTATTTAGCATAATTTTACCACGCAACTCGATGCGCCTATTGTCATGCAAAAACTACTACAAGATGCAAAAAATATGATGTCGGTCTGCATGTCAAATGCTTCAAGCAATATCATATTCCGCAATGACTTGTTTCAGTGATGTTGTGTTACTTTGCTAATTTTCATCTTCATATTTTTTGAACTTTCATTTCAATAAAATGCTCGATGACAATATTGACATGACAAAACATGAACAAGACATTTCCCATTTATCACTTTGAGCGATAAGTAAAATGTAATAACACTTAAGCATTACGCACAAGAAACTTGTGAAATTTGATAACGGATTTGCCTAGCGTCTTATATATAGGACGGCTTTTTTCTCAAAAAGGACAAACACAATTAGGAAAAAAATAATTGTGATATGTTTTTTAGGTCATAATTATGCAATATTTAAATTTTCCGAAATTTTTTTAAGTAGGCCTACTTTCACTTTCGGCACAAATGGGTTAACTTTTTAAGTTAAATGGCACTTACGCATTTGGTTATTATTTTTGGATTAAAGTTATATCGCCAAGCTAGAAAAAAATCGATCTTACAGTCTATAACCGATCTTGTGTTGTTATTGTGTATGAATTTTGTCTTTTAAACTGAGTTTGTGACGTACACGTCTCAAGGCAAGTTCTTACAATTTTAGTTAATCTACTCATCTAAAGATTTCGTGCGCTTAAAACAGTAAGTTTCATGTTTTGACGCGAGAGATTTTATTTTTTTACGACAATTACTAAAAACTAACACTTCCAACGAAAAAAGAAAACACAAAAATAAAATAGTTGATCGTGAGGTGGCGCGAAAGACCATGTTTCCGATGTAAAAGCGGCCTCGTATTGCGACACTTTCACAAACCACTTGCCCATTTCTTTCGCTTCGCTTCAAAGGAATCTGTACCGCCATGCGCTTACATTTTAATTGTAAAATTCACTCGCGATTGCCGATTGCAGCAAAACAACAAGAGACTTGTTGCATGCATTTTATTGCATTGCAATTTGCAACTCTAAGAATTATTGTGTTGTCAGGGCCGTCGCTGCAGGGGGGCGTGTCTTCTCCCCTGACAACGACCTGTGCACACACACTTCAGGCACTGAAGAAGAACTGGTTTTAATTTTAGTATCATTAACTAGGTGGCTAGTAAAAATATTACTTTTCATGATCTTTCCACTTGTGTGTTGATTCGAAATAAAATTTATCGGCGATTAATTATCGGCGATAATCAAATATTGCCTTTGGCGATAACGATAAACGATAACTGAAAAAATAATTAAGCGATAACGATAAGCGATAAAAATTTATCGCCGATAATTATCGCCGATAAATTATCGCCGATAATGCCCATCACTGAATACAGTACAATCACCTTTTTGCACGTAACCTAAAAGACATTGAGCGTCGCATTTACAAATCTTTAGCCCAGTCTTGTGGCGTTGCCTACTAGCCCAGATAAACCAATTTGCTTTAAATCACATCTATAAATGTTCCTAGTAGCCTATGGGGCTGGATGTGACTTGGTAAAGACAACAGTTAGATTTGTCTTGTGCATATCGTATGAGTTTGTAAAAAGCCAAATTAGAAATAGACTAAAAGTTACATACAAAAGCTAAGTTTTTGTATCAGGTAAAATATTTGTGTTTCTGGAGGGCCCCTTCCAAACAAATAAATCACGCTACGCCACAACTCACATATGACTTTGACTGAGACAATGAAAACTTCTGGGTTAGTCAAAAGCTTATTGCCGGGCAAGAAGTAGGTCTACTGATTTTAACTTACCAGATGATAACCGGCCGATAGTAAGAACAACCGCCAATATAAGAGCAACTCCAATAAATACTGCTATGGTAATAAGTGCTTTTTGTGTTTGGCTCATATTGGCATGCAGCAAACGGAGTTGTAGATTCTAGCTTCAACAAAGAAAAGATTAAAAGCATTAAGCATTAAGCGGTGGTCGAATAAATTTGTGGCTAGAATACGGTGCGATACTGATGAGCCCAGCCTCATGGGCGAAACACGTGTCTATCGCTGTCCATTCTTGCTACAAATCGGCTGCCGAGAAACATAGCATTAAGTAATTTGACTAATGCATATTGCATATAGGTAACGACTAATTGTTTCATTATTAGACTACAGGTTGGCTCAGACTTATATTTAGTAATTTTAAACAAATGTTTAATGTTGACAACTCTCCATGAAATTTGACCTAAACAGAAAAAACTGAGGTTTTTGTCACCAAATAGAGCGATATCCCAAAAAAGGACACTTTCTGTTTTGGTACAAACCCCCCAGACCTCGCCTGTTGTTTCAGGTCTCACTTTTTGTAATGTCTACTAAAAATCTTTACGTTAAAGAAACTGTGATGTTCATTTTCTAAACTACTGGCTGCAATAATAAATCTTTCTAAAGCGAAATGGGTGATTGCGAGCTGGATTTATCTAAGGATACATCACATTGTTGTTAAACGACAAAGCAGTGATAATAGCCACGTAATGTAATTGGAAGCAATTCACTGCTGAGTGACTAATTGTCCGGTCATAAATTAAAAAAAACAAACCGCGCTCGGTCACCTGGTTACCGAGAATCCGTGTGGGTTCAGTAAGTTCGACGGTGTCATATACTGCGTTTACAAAACACGTCATATTCTGTTATTGCTTAATTCGAAGTAAAGACTTAATTGTCATCATTGCGTTGTTGTTGTTGTTGTTGTTTGACAATAATATTGGTTGTAATCTTCATTGTGATATAAGCTACAGTAGCTAACCCACAAAGACTCAGGTTTAAAAAATACATTTTTACAACACTAGCTTTCAATCTATTTCGGAAGCCGCTCGACTAATTCGTCACCCTTTCTAAACAGAAAATTGGGCCCAAAAATCACCCAGCAGTTAACAAATCATAAAATACTTAACAAATAACAATAACTCAACAGTTAAACTTTAACATGGAAGAGTTGTGCGTTGCATAAGGTTTTATGTTAGATAACAATCATCAAGAGCAACACTTATTCAAATAAAACAACAGATAATATACCTATAGGCCTACATTAAGAACATGTAGGCCAGGGTTAGTCAACTACTGTAATCTTAACAAATTAAAAGGTCCAGTTTGACAAGTTGAATATTTTTAACTGTCCGGTGAATAAGTTATTTCACACGCAACCACGAAAGTTGAACTATCTGTACTTTTGTACGTAAAATGCAACTCGAATTGGATTTCTGAGAAAGTGTTGGGGAGTCTGGGAGTCGAAGCCCCCCCCCAGCAAGTAGGATAATTACAGTAAACATTGATCCTCCCAGTAGAAATTTGTTTATAGAAGCCCTGAAACGTGGCAAGTGAGGTTATTCTTCCAAAAACTCAAGGTCCCCCATCAGCACTCAAAAGGTCCTGCCAGTTATGTAGCCCTGGAGAGCCTTTCTTTTTAAATATCCGGTCATGCTCTGGGTCCAACATGAAATTACTCAACGTCGTATTCGTATGATACAAAAGTTATTTAAAAATGGTCGCCTTCTTTAAAATCATGTTTATTACAGTAGGCTAATGTAAATTGCAATTCTTTCATCGATGAGATTCGCAGGCCTACGTCTGCACGGCTGCTACCAGGTATTTTACATTTTGTTCCGGTTCTATTTCAGACAAAGCAACCTTCAAGTCATGAGTCATGATCCTATTCAGCCTGTCTCAGGTTCTTCGGTTTGATAGCAAAAGTATCGCAAATGTTGCTTCACATGGACATGTGTAGTCTTAGTAAATGTTGATATTTCTAATAACAAAGTTATTGGAAAGAGAGGCAGCACTTTTAGTGCCATCTTTGCAGTGATAAAACAAAAATCTGCCATTTTTATGTGTGGCGTTTCGTGACCTCAAGATTTTTGTCTTTAATCATATGAAAAATATTTTCATGAATAAATTAATGCATCTCGATGTGGCAATGGAAGCAGTCTCTGTCATCTAACTTGGAACAACACAAGACTATCTTGATTTAGAAGTGAGTTAATTGTCATAATGAACTACAAGTAGGCAAATACCGTTTCTTCGTAGGCCATATTGCCAATTTGACAGAATTCACAGATTTAAACCCGTCCATTCAAAACAACAAGCCTATTAGAAAATAATTACGCCTTTGTAACTATTCGTCGTTAATTTCTGGTGTTCTACTTACAGAAAATCTTTCGTATCCTTTCGTCCTATGAATATTCTTTTGAGCATTTTATCCATAGAAAGCCATCCCACATTTGCGACCAGAATGGGAATGATACGCAGCCTATTCGAAATCGTCTTCAATAGCCTACATAGTTCTAAAAACACACAGAAATATGGATCGGCTAAAATAATACAATGAAATGGTTGGTTGGTTGGTTGGTTTTGAATTTTATCTTCGGACTGACAAAACCTTGATAAGTTATTCTTGGTAGTTTCGCATACTTGTAAGAGGCTCTTGACGCAGGGCCGGTTACCGAAATGGCAGAGTGAAGTTTTCCGATTATTGAAATGTTGTTGCCGGGGAATTATTCCATTCAATAGGTGCTGCTGAATGGAGAGCAGTCCTGAAATGTGTTGCTCAAGCGCACACCCCGAGAGTCGAACCAGCGCCGCGTGATCTTGAGCCGGGCGCGCACACTTTTTATCATCAGTGGTTGACAATGAACAATGTGGTGTCATGGCGACCTACAGTAGGGTTGACAGGAGTAGACTACTTTTGGACCTGAGATTATTTTAGGGGGCCGTAACCTTTCCAAGGGGCCCTGGAGTTTAAACAAATTATCGCGTATTTTTTGGATATGGTGCGTTTTTCTTAGAAATGTCCTTATTTGGGGCTAGAGAATCTTATTGGTACCTGGCCCAAATTCTCCTCTCAACGACCCTTGTTGGCGACTGTCACGGTTCTTTCTATCTTTCACACGTAAAGTTTGGAAAGATTGAAGATGTAGTTTATTGGGATTTCAAACGTTAAACAGTCAAATAAATTGTCGAATAGTTCTACTTGTGAGATTGTAGAAAGAAATTCTTGGAAGACTTTAACGAATGGTTCAGCACTTCCAACGATTAATCAACAATAACTCTGAAGAGCACCTGATTAATCGGCTCCAAATACAATAATATCTGCTACTCTATACAATCATCTACCGTACAACTTCTAATAATATCAACTCTCAAAGTCTCTCATACAACTTTCTTCTCGATTAAGATTTTTGATGTCCTCTCACCTACAGTATATAACTTATCATCTCATTATTTCACCTTCAATAGCCTAATAATACACAAATTACGGCACTATTTATATACAGTTTTTTTGACCAGTAACTTCCAGACACTACGGTAATACTACATCACAAAAGAACTCATTCTTTTGGTCATCAAGCCAAAAACGGTTCCAGAATTGCACGAACAAAAAATCTTCTATAAGCAAGTTTTTCAATAAAAGACTAGGCTACTTAGTTAAAGATTACTTTAGGACAATAACACCTCGCAAGAATTAGGTTGCACAACTATAATGCACACTTGTTCAAGAGCATATAATGTAGCCTTCCTTGGGGCTATGCATATTGATTGTGACAGTGACCTACTGTATATACCCAGCCAGCAAGCCCAAGCGACCGGGGCCCAGTGAAAATTCAAGTGGGCACCTGGCTTATGGGCATACCATGAGGATTATTTATGGGTCACAAATGCGTTAACACAAATCCAATTTTTCATGCTTGCTTAATTAATTGCCCCTAAACGAACCCCATCTCTTAATTCAAACTTATTATTTTCTTTCAGTTTGAAAAAGAAAGCATAAAATGACCTAATATATAGCCCGTTTGGTACCCAGTTGTCAATGCTGGCTGGCTATAGTTTGTATACAGTAGGCCTACCGGTAGCCCATAAACTTCAAATTTAAAAGGAGGTCTATAATTATGCTACGCTTGATAGTCTGAGTATTGGTAAGCTAAAGTCCCTGGCTTGAATTGCTCATTACATAGATTGTTTCTTAAGTCTACATATCATGTCTGTGTTTAGTGAAGTTATCTTTTTGTCAGTTAATAGGGAGAATGGGGGAAGTTGGGCCGTTTTTCACATTTTTGAATGTAGCCTAGATCACTCAACTCTAATTCGATTGTAGGACGCTGTGCATCATTATGATCTTGATCCTTCGAGTAATTTTTTCAGAATTTTGAATTTATTTTAAGTCTTTCAGGCAAAAAGGTATTAAGGTTTAAAAAACGATAACTTTTCGGCCCAATGTATCCCCACCCCTGGGTTATATTGGGCCGTGCATGGGGCACGTTGGGCCGGTGTGCAGAATAATAAAGAAATAACCATACTAAATCAGTGTTAACTGCAAATGATGAATTAATATCATAAATGGACACTTTCCCGAAAGGACACTTTCCTAACAGGACACTTGCCCGAAAATAAAGTGTATTTTATGCAATGCTCTTTCAGGGAAGTGCAATTGCTGGTAATGGTCCTTTCGGGCAAGTATCATTTTGGACAAGTGTCCTTTTGGGCAAGTGTCCTTTTCGGCAAGCGTCTTTCGGATAATTGTGTACAGGTTCCCATAATTACAACAAAACATTTTTAAACAAACAATGCAGAAATAGGTCGAAAATCAATGTTTTTCAAAGTGGCCCAACTTACCCTAACAGCAGCCATATTGTTTTGTACAACTTGCCAGACTGACCTGTGAAAGATTCGACAAAATTGAGTACCATAAACTGACACTTAACCCCTGGCGATATAAATATGTATGAGCCACAAGTATAGCACTTTCAGTTACAGTTCTGCATGCTTACGTTTCAAGTAGATAATTTTTCAAAAAAACACTAAAAACTAAACTTTCTTACTTCACTCATAAACGGTGACTGCAATCAACTTCACCTCACCAATGTATGATCTGAGAACGAAACGGCATCACATGACGCCATCACGTGACATGCAGTGATTGTGTATCGCAAGATATATGGGTGGCCCAACGTGCCCCACCGGCCCAACTCCCCCATTCAGCGGCACTTAATGGGTGGAACAATTCACAGGCAGCAACAATCGCAAACTTCACTCTGCCAATCTTTGTAATCGGCCCAGGAAGTTGATTCAAAGCCTCAACATTCAACAAGTATCCGAAAGTGCCAGGAAAAAAATGTTGTATCAGAGGCTTTCTTAATTTGATGATTTAAAACCAACCAAGCTGACATTTGCTAATTTTTAACAGGAGTTTCACGAGCACCATTCCTGCTTGCTGCAATTCTCAAAAGCTACCTTAAAGGCCTACATTGTTTCATGAGACTTTTTTCAGTCTGCCACATCGTTCATGCGAAGATCATCTTCAAAACAAATGATCTTCCTTTTAAACTTACCAGCTATGAATGAAAACTAAGTTATTCTACGAGTAAAAACTAAGTCAGATCGCAGGTATCAACGAAAATCCGTCATGCATGTTGAGCGCTGTTCGCTTGATCAACGAAACGTATCCAACCTAATGGCGAAGTGTTTCACTGTAAAATTGTTCCAATATGAGCATTGGGTAGTGGCGGATCTACGAGGGTGACTTGCACAAAAACTTTAAAAAAACGCCCATTTATACAAAACTTTTCTCTTAAATCACACCACAAAAACCTAAACACGACAAGAGACAGAGCGTATTTTAAATCTGTAGTGAGAGGACTTTTACCATAAAAAACGAACACCTTTGATTGTGGGAATCTTTATTCTCGGACTGAGAAAGCTTTTTTAAGAACTTAATTCTGGCAGTTCAGTACCTACTTGTGGAGGCTTTGAACCATTGACGCAGTCCCGGTTACTTAGATTGACAGAGTAAAGTTTCGGATAGTTGTTGCCAGGAAATTATTTGGTTTTGAATCTTTATCCTCGGACTGACAAAGCCTTGATAGATAATCCTGGTAGTTTTCGTATAAACTTGCTAGTAGAAGCTCTTCACGCAGGGCCGGTTACCGAGTGATTGGCAGAGCGAAGTTTTCCAATTGTTGTTGCGGGGGAATTATTTTATCCATTAGGTGCCGCTGAATGGAGAGGAGTCCTGAAATGCGTTGCTCAAGCGCGCACCCCGAGAGTCGAGCCAGCGCCGCGTGATCTTGAGCCGGGCGCGTAACCACTGAGCTATCGGGGTGGACATTTGCAACCACTAAGTGCCGCTGAATAGAAAGCAGTCATGAAATGCGTTTCTCAAGGGTACACCCCGAGAGCCAAACCATCGCCCCTTGATCTTGAGTCGGGCACTTAACCACCTAGCCAACGGGGCGGACACAATTACATTCCAATACAAAATATTCTTAGCCTACGGCTTTAGTAGTAGGCTACATATCTTGATCTTCTAATTTATGTTGAAGAAGTTCACAAGGGATTAAATAACCTACTTTGGATCAGAAATCTAAAAATTAAAATCAAGCATACAGACAAACAATATTCAAAGCAGACACTGTATTACAAAAGCTTGCTTTCAATGTAATTTAATATAAGCTTAGCCGTGGATGTCGCTATAATAGCATCTGGACTGAAACCCAAACGCTGATGAGGCCTAAAACGAACCGCCATATTGGCGATTTTTGATGGATTTTTAGGTTAAAATATGGCACGGTCGCAACACCTTATGCATGGACTTCTAAATAGTAGAATCTGGACTGGAAACGCAGTGGACAACAGTAGGCCAAACAGTTGGCCAACAGGGTTAGTTACTTGGCTGTTGGCCCACTGTTGTACCAACTGTTTGGCCTACTGTTGTCCACTGCGTTTCCAGTCCAGATTCTACTATTTAGAAGTCCATGCCTTATGTTATGGCAGAAACCATGCTGTTGACAAAATCAGCCTAAAATGCAATACAGTATTATGAAAAGCATTATTAGGATTCGGAAAAAGTTGCCTTTCCAACCTGATGTTTTGTAAATAAGTTACTGCAAATTTTTTAAATACAGTTTTTTAAACTATTCAGAATGCTGAAAAAAAAATTAAAAACGTCAAAAATACGTCATACTGCCAAGCTCAAAATAGCCTGCCAAATACATTAAAAAAACGCCAAATTCTTCAAACTTGGCGTTTTTTTACAACCGTCAATACGGTAGGCCTAATCCTTTTCAGGCCTCATCTTGGACGGCAGCGTTTGGCTTCCAGTCGAGATGCTATTATAGCGACGTCCACGGCTAGATCTACAGCTAGTTTTGACTTTTTATTGATCAACCATCTCACAACGCGTCCAATTTATTGTTTTTAGTGCAGACGCGCTTTATTTCTGCAAAATCGTTTCTTCAGGTGCGAACGATCATCTCATAAGTGCGATAAGTTGGAAGTGGGATTACGTCCGGAAGTAATTGTTATTAAACAGTATGTCGATATAGGCGAACTGGAATGTACGTAAAAGACAGAAATTCCGTCGGGAACAACGACAATGTGTCGATATAGCCGAAGTCTATATAGCTGAACCCTCCTGTGAGTAAGCTATATCAATACGAATAAATAGCACCATAGAAACCTAAATTTAACAGCAGACTATAACAGACGCAATAGACAGAAAATAAAATGACTGTCACTAATATGCTATTTTTACATCATAAAACTTTCACAACACTTGTGATAACTCGTAGATCTAACAATAAAACTTTGAGTAACAAAATAAAGTCCTATCTGCATGAAAAGACGCTACGGTACGAAATAAACTGATGGTAAAAACAAAGCTGAGACTTCTTTGATAGGATTTAATTAGAGATCAAAACAACATTTCAGGGTTTAGCCTAACTCAAGCGAAAACCTTAGGATTTCATAACATTAAAGCACAAGTTTATATTAGGAATATTAGATTAAAAGAATGTACTATAATTATCCTCTTTGACATATTTATCACACTATAAAAAGGATCATTATTTTTTTTTTATAAACTGTTGCTTTTTTTATAGCCGTTGAGAAGCTAGTTTAGAAACATTGTAAAATATCTGGCAGGAGACAATCTTGTAAAGAGTTGTAATAATTCAGTTGTATTGAGAATCTCTTAGTGTAGGCTTTATGAGTTTTGTGAGCGAGCAACCCTGGCGGGTGAAATAAACATGCGCTGTTGCACTGGCTGTAGGCTACAACTTAGGCTTTAGTTCGCCCTATCAGTGCAGCTAATTGAGTAGACAACTGAAAAAGCACGGGAGTGGAAAAATTCCACAAAAGATTCCATCTTTATTTCCGAGACCACTGGCGTCAACTTGCAAACGCCTGAATGCGACAGTCTGGTTACCCACCGGCGTCGGATTGTTCGACTTTAATAGGTTCAAGTATGGAATGGCACTTTCCACGATTCGTTAAGTGTGGCATAAAGAAACACACTGAAGGCCATATCAACAAATGCACAACCTTCCGTGCCCCGAACAGGACTCGTCGTCAACGTGATTGGATGACGAAACTGCGTAATAGCTTTTCGATGCCTACCCTGACATTATTCGTACAGGGTCGTCAGTAGGTAAAAAACACAGATACTTGATCTGTGAACTGAAGATAAAACTGAGTTTCGCGTTTAGTACTGCCACGTCACCAGTTTATATCAATCAAGAGATCCGAAAAAGTATTAAACTAATGACAACAGCAATATAAAAAATATCTGGGGATACTGTAACAAAAAAGGTTAGGTGAGTGCAAAAACTGCCCAAACAACAAAAATCCGTCATTTGTGCATTGATTTAACGTCGTTAAATCATTTTACATTATTACATTTTACAGGTAAAGTTTTACATTGATTTAACGTCTGTACACGTTGAATCAATGCAAAAATGATGGTATTACTGTCTGGGTAGTTTACATGAATCATGGCAACTTAGCACCAGCAACTGCCAATTGATCTGCCATCTCGTTTCCATAGATTCCTTTGTGGCCTGCGACGTGCTCAAAAGTTACTTTAATATGCTTCATGTTTTCAAGCATTTCCATAAACTCGACTTTGTGGACAACCGGTTTGCCATCAGCTTTCGTCCAGTTGCGGTGTTTCCAGCCATTCACCCATTTTGTCATGCAGTTTATTACAAATTGTGAGTCGGTTTTTATCTGAAACAAAAAATATGGTGTTTATTGCTGATATAGATCTGAACAAACATAATTGCTTCTTCTTTGCCGAAGTACCTTCAAGTAAGCCTGGCCTTCAATGCATTAGATAAACTTGCGCGTTCGACTATAAGATGCTACTCAGAAACACATTCAACAACTAACTACCGCGGTAAAATTTGTAATTTTGATATTAACCAGCAGGCCATGATGCAGTGTCTGCACATTGAAAAACCCGTCAACCCTTTAGTATCCAATCACAGTAAGATCTCACTGTCTATCTAGTATCTATACGATTTAACGTTTCTTGTTCCCCGTATGGCGAGGGGTTGGGTGAAAGGTGCATTTCTAAGTCACAAATACAAGTGCATCTACATGCAAGTTAATCCAGTAAAGAGTTGAGTCGTGTCAAGCAGTGAAAGCGTCATTCTATAAATAACATTTAACTTGGTCTGGTGATGCACAAGTGATTGCAAAATGAAAGGACTTTAAACATAATCAAGTTGCATTTTTCAAGAAGGCTTCCATCTTTACACAAACTTGCAAGATTTAATTCAGATTGTATATACATGTGGTACCACAAGTAAAATAGACATGACGGCGTTTTCACATTAAGTAAATTAGCGTACAAAAGTAGACCACTTTTTCCGCGTGTGCTCACTTATTTAGCCTACCATAAAAAAAAAAAAATTATTTTGTGCACATCGATCACATGCATTATCCTCAACAGAATAACATTGGCGGAAAAGTAAATAGTTCTTTATCTGCAATCAATCAAGTCGTCATCGTGTGAGCCTCTAGGGCCGAGGGTTTATCCTTTTACCACATCAGATTCATGACGTTCCAGGACTAAGCTGGAAGGCTCCTAGAGAGCAGCCGTTTTTTGTTTCATTATCCAACACACGCAAACCTTCCCCTCAATTAGGTGGCTTGAAGATAGTGCGATCGTTAATGATGTGGTCTGCGGTAGTGCGGTCTGTTCCTCAGCACCGCAATATATCACAACTAGAGAACGAAGCCATTCCCTATTGGTGCAAGATTGAGCGGAAAATCCCGACACCCGTACGGAGACGATTGAGGCGCACTCACGCCTGTCTTTGTAGTGTCAGGCCGGTGGGACGGTTGTCGGCATCGGGGATGAACGAATGAAGTCTGATTGTGTTTGACTTCCATTGAAAGTTCCATTTATGGTCTGCCCAATTAGCCGCAGAGATGTTTCGTCCATCAGCTTGGTTGATCAGGAGTTGAGCAGCTGGCACAAATGAGTGTCTTGATTTCAGTCGACAAGGGTGCTCTCTTAGGGGAGCAGAGATCTTGGAATAGAGAAGATGGGCTCCAATGCCGATCGCCCGAAAGACAGTGCTTCTTCGGTCTTCAATGTGAACAACTCTTCATGTATATAATATGCATTGAAACAATGAAAACTATTAATACTACAAAAAGTGCTCAATGCCAAGCACAAAGGCAAAGCAGAGCGAATTAAATCAAATATAGTTATTACTATCTGAAGCCTTTACAAATTGTTTCACCTAACGGATCATCAGAAGGTCTTATTCAAATAGAATAAGACCTATTTGAATAAGACCTTCTGATGATCTGTTAGGTGAAACAATTTGTAAAGGCTTCAGATAGTAATAACTATATTTGATTTAATATGCATTGAATGTATTCATCAGCATGGAAACAAAAAAAGTTCGACAAACAGTGAAAACTTACTAAAATTGACTTGTAATCGGCCTGGACAGCTTGTTTTATTGCAGCATTTATTGCTGCAATTTCAGCTCTCTGGTTAGTTTGAATCCCTTTGAGCTTGCATGATAAATTCAGTGGATGACTTTTTCCCCACCATACGCCATATCTGAAAATCCACATTGAACATGAGTTAATATTATACTTGCTTTCATGTATAGATGTTGGCATCCATTGCCATAATGTTTACTCTTACTAGCACTGTATACATGCAAAAAGAACTACCTTTGCTCAACTCAAACATAAAATCGTATATATTATATTAAATAATACACAATTTAAGCGAAGTTATGATGAGTAAAACACTAATAATGAACGGAAGCTATCATACTATTTTGATAATAAAGTCGTTACTTTGCTGAGTAAAACATTTTTTCTACACAATAAATGAAGTTTAAATAAATGTTAACTTAGTTTACATGGATACTATGTAAACCATGATACTGTGGCAATATTCTTACTACAATTTAAAATGTTTCTTCAAACTTTACCCAGCCAAACTGCCTTTCCGACCATTTTTTGAACAAGCCCCATCAGTATAGACTACAGGACAGAAAGTTGACTCATTTTTATGAACAAAAGAGCTTAAAGTATTATTTTCTGAAAAACAATAAAAGTAATGTAGGCACCTACTGTATAATATATAATATAATATACGGTATAACGACATATAAAAAAATAGTTTCTTAAAGGCAAATTGGACAGAATCCTAATATGTTGCTGTTTTACTTGAAGTATAGTACAATGGTACAATTGAGCAAATCAGAACTCAAAAATGAACATAATAGTTGAAGTTTTAATGTTAAAGGGCGGGGAAACCCAAATTAACTTTGCGAGTTTTTTGTTTCAGCGTGATGTCACTGCGTCCAACATGCGTTTTAGCAAAAAAAAAATCCAAATTTTGTTGCCCTCGTCTCGCTAAGGCCGCTTTTGTTTGATACCCGTTTGCGAGGTCTCGCGCGCATCCAGCCGTGACGCTGTATGCTGTGACGTCACAAGGTACATATAGTCGTGGCCAAAAGTTTAAGACCAGACTTGATTTATGACGATTTTTGCATTACTTCAAAATATTGCATCAGATATTGTTTCAGTTGCATCATCTTTATGCATCATCTTATATCTGATGCAGTATTTTGAAGTAATGCAAAAATCGTCATAAATCAAGTCTGGTCTTAAACTTTTGGCCACGACTATATGTACCTTGTGACGTCACAGCGTACAGCGTCACGGCTGGATGCGCGCGAGACCTCGCAAACAGGTATCAAACAAAAGCAGCCTTAGCGAGACGAGGGCAACAAAATTTGGATTTTTTTTTTGCTAAAACGCATGTTGTACACAATGACATCACGCTGAAACAAAAAACTCGCAAAAGTTAATTTGGGTTTCCCCGCCGTTTAATTCTTAAATCCCAAAGGTAAAAAATTTTAAGTTAGTGTTTATCAAAAAACAAAAAATAAGGGTTTGGTCAATTTTGAAACATTCAAAGTATTCACCCTACTATACATTACATAGTAAAGTAAGTTTCAGATGGTAGGGTACCTGAAGGCTGGGTTTTTTTTCTTGCTGAGACTTTTCGGTCATTTGTCCGAAATGACTTGAAAATATTTGGCCATTTTTTGTTTATTTCGGTCATTTTTGGTCATATATAGTCAATTGACTTTATATTTTTTCGGACATTTGACCAAATTTAATATATTTTTTCGGACATTTTGCTAAAATAAAACCGAAAAAAAAAACAGCCTGAAGGTTTCATGTTGAATTTACACATCAATTAAATTGATTAACCTTTAATACCCTTGGCACAGTAGTTTTCATCAGTCACCTTTATCCTCCACTTGCGTGTACCATAATCTTTGATAAGTGTGTTGATTAGTTTTATCACTGATTAATCTCCTTTAGTTCACTTGTAAAATATTTTTTAACTTGTCAATAAATTTTGATTGATTTATTTTTCAATTAATTATTATAATTTTTAAATTATCTAAATGAAATCTTTTTTGAAATCTTCCACATCAATAAAATTCAATTGCAAAAAGCTTATATGTAAATAATGATTTAAAAAGTCTGGGTATCAAATTGTCTTTTTCTCTTTCAGTAGAAATCATGATGTATATATATCATATATATTTTAATACAGGTGAAATCGAATAATCACATAGACTTATTAAAAAAAAACGTGGCAAATTGACTACCGTAACTGATAGTGATATACATACAACCAACAGAATAAGATTATTTTGCTTTATAATAGTTTAAGATTTAAAAATCTTAAGCGGCAAAATAGTTAACGCATTTGAATAGTATGTATAAAACAAACCAAATACATTTGTACAACTGTCCAAAAGTATGTTTGGTCAGGAGTCCTCTACGTATTTAACCTGCTATGCAATGCATATGAGTTTAAACAATGTCTATTCAAATTTATAAATGTTTCAAGACTAATAAACACCATAGCTTACCTTCAAGCTTAACAGCTTTGTTATTTTGATTAGAAGCATCAGATTCAAGTTTTCGTTTCCTAAGTGAAGAACTTGTTGAAGCAGCTGCACTTGGAGTTTGTTTAGTACAGTCTTTTTCATTTGAATCCAGTTCATCAGCAAACAAGACACACATTAATTTCTCCTCTGTTTTGAAATCAGTTCCTTCTTTTACAAAATGTTCAGCTTCTGCATATGTAGAAAACTTTCGAAACTTTGCTCCACGAAATTTTGACACTTGTGTTTCACATTCCTTCCAAGATTCATACACACCCGGCTTGTGACCTGTTCGCACTCCATAATAGTTCATCATAAAATGGAAAATGTGTCGCTTGCACCAGGTAGAAAACATAAAACTGACAGAATCTTAGTTGTATTTGAATCTATGTTAAACAACAGTAAAAAGGTGAACTTACTATATCTGTAGAGAAAATTAGCTAAACTGCATTCAATTAGCATTTTAGACTATTATTTATTTCACAAGTAAGCCAAAGTACGATCCTTGATTGTTTGTGATTAGCTTTGAACCACTGGTGAAGACGGTTGGGTCACTAAGATCAATTGGCAGAACTGTGGCCCTTACACTAACTTCAACAACCTTGATAACGCAACCCAGCCGACCAACATAGCAATTGTCTATCAAGATTTTCTTCACAGTTGCTTTAGTTTTTAAATTTCTCAAGATGTTGCGACCATGCCAAAAGCGTTCTAGGCTATATTTCTTAATGTACCGGAATCTCTTTTTTTCTAACGTTTGCGTTTTATTACTTCTACTTTTTTTCCAACCCATGCTATGTTATGGCAAATGACATTGCAGTAATATTCTGTAAACAGAAATGCTTTATCTCTGTCAAACAGAAGTAACTTCACTCTGTCAGTCTCGTTAACCGGCCTTGCATCAACAGCCTCTACATTCTACAAGTATGCAAAACTACCAGGAATAACCTATCAAGGCTTTATCAGTCTGAAAATAAAGATTCAAAAACCAAACCAGGGTGATCCAGGCTGGTTATAATATTAGTTTTAAACTAAAAAAATTACATTAGTAGGCTGCCAATTATGCCTTTTTGTAATTTCTTGCACCCAGGAGGCACGTTCATTCGGTGAGACCCTGAGGCGTGCACGGTCAAGAGTGATTATTGTACAAATTCTTTTTAAAATAATGATTAGATATAAAAACATTAACTGAAGTGACTAGGCAGTGATTCGGGTCACACACTGACACAGCGATTCGACCAAGTTTACTTGGAACACATTAAATTAGAATTTTGATTTTGGAAAGTGTTGAATGTTGCACTTTTGGGGGTTCCCCTAACAAGTTAACAATTTAGATTCTCCTATTCGCGGAACACCAAAATTGAACATCAATCGTTTTATGAGTGCGTTTTATGAGAAAGGATTAAAATATGAGAGGAATTAGTGAAATTATTATCAGTGGTGAACTTTATTTCTTTGCATCTGACAACAGTATTTAATTCAATTTATTTTTCTTTGTTAGAATGCAGAAGAAACGATATTGCGGAAAATAAATACAGTAGCAAAATTAACAAAAGGAAAAGGTGGCAAAGCCTTAATGGTTTATGACGTGCATAAAAAGATCTAATTCTGCGGTATATGCATTGACAAATATAGTTAAGCACCCTTCAAATCTCAGCTTTTTTGGTTGTTGTCTTTGGGCGGAGTGTTTTGCGCTAACAATCATGTCATATTAACATTTTACAAATAGTTTTGATACTATTTAAGCAAGGCTTATTTATTACTTACTGTATTCTTTTACTTCAATTGCTTTTTCTGAACTAGGCATCGACGGCCTCTGATGGAAAATTAAACCAAGAATTCCTTTGATATTTTTGCCTTGTCGTTAAATTGTTTCACATGAGTTTGTTTTAGTTTGCTAGGTGCTCGCTTTCCAAAAATTTTACCAGTTATAGAGAGATGTTCCAGTTTTTGCTTTCTTACTACAGTACCGTACATGGCCTAGAAATTTATAAGTATTACTATTAGGCTTGCTGAAGATGAAAGGTAGGCTATTTAGTATTTGACCGTTAGCAAAATAGACTAAGCAACAGAACAGGTCTTACAGGTTATTTTTATTAAATTCTAATCATTTCTTAGCCCAATTTTGCTCAAAAAAAATAATCACACTTTCTATACAGTAGGGGAAGGTCGGGTTAGTTGAGCCACTTTTTGCATTTTTGCAATTTTTTTTATATGAGTTGCTTTTATTTCTTCATTCACAGTGCTCTACGTTCTGCGTATATTAAACAATACTTGTAGGAAGTACAAGCTTTATCGAACGACGACAACCGGGTTCACAGGTGTTTAAAAACTAGTAGCCAAATGGCTCAACTAACACCACGGTAAGGGTTAGTTGAACCATAGACTGGGGTTAGTTGAGCCTCATTTATTATTTTTGAAAACACCAGTTTAACCACGTTTCTTTTCCAAGCCTTAGTTTATATTTAAAGTAATAATATCAATGTATGAAAACAGGTTAACAATTGTTCCAAGAGTCGCTCGTAACTCAATGTGCATATAAAATAATGAAGGTATTGCTACGGCATCCAAATAACACCATTTCATTATAGCTTGACCACGTTTATGAGCTTTTGTTGAGTTTTATGTGGTTCAAAGATATTTATTGGACCGTAAACTGACTTATCCAACGGCTGCAATCTATGTAAGGTGTGTGGAGGTATCGTAAGCATTATAACGCCCTTTATACACTGGCTCAACTAACACCGAAGGCAGTGGCTCAACTAACACCTTAACTATATTGCCATGAAAATGTTAAAACTACAGCAAAACTTCATGGCACACCATGCCGCTTTTTATTCAGAACGTAGCTTGTTTGGTAAGCTACCAAACAAATTAAATGAAACTGTCTCAGTAACTAAGTATAAAAAAATATTATTGGACATACCTCTATTTTCAAAATCTACTTTCCAAGGTCAAAACACAACTTTTTAACTTCAGCACCACATGTAATATCAATCGTCAACTCAAACCAGACGGGAGACCACGCGATGAGAAACTTTAAGATCACGTGATGATAAAATGTGGTTACCTCACCACATTTAAGAATTAAAATGGGTGGATCAACTAACCCAGTGGCTCAACTAACCCGAGCTTCCCCTAATTGGCGGCAAAATTACGTTTCGCTAAAGTCCAAATTAAAATTTAAATCAACTCTGATTAATCACTCTTAGAATGAAACCATCATCTTCTCAGAAACTTCAAGACAACTCTATACTTTCATTGCACTATACGCTGAAGAAATCTGTATGATGGAAACATTGGCCACTGTCCGTAGTTAACATTTAGCAATGTCTTTTTAGACCTTCTTTAAATAAATAAAAAAGAGTCAAAAGTCATGTAATTTTTACTTTGTGTAAAGGTAGGCTACATGTAGGCTACTTGAGAGGTTATCGATTTTTTTTTTCACTTTTTGATCTATGCATATCAGTTCATATGTTCCTCTGTGGATCTGTGTATCATGGGCCAATCCTCTTGATGTTTTCTGGTAGACTACACCTCTTTACTTTCTTTGAATTCCAACAAGTCATTGTTTGCAAGTTACTTGCTAATAATATCTGTGCCAGTGTGCCATCGCAACACAGACAACTCGTAGCGTATTGCAGAAACTACCAGCTAAGTTGAGAATTTAATCGATAAGTGTGTTTCCATTTGTGCTTCAACTAGGCCTCGGTTCGATTCTAGGTCATAGGCCCACCACATACGCTTAGGCTACAGTAAAAACAAAATAGTTGTTCCCTCTCCATCCAGGCCCGCATTTAGGGGGGGGAGCAGAGGGTGCAGGTGCCCCGGGCCTCCCGACTTTTGAAGGGCCCCTCTACGTGGAAAAAAATGTGATTTTATGTTATTATTTTTTTTTTTTCTTTCAGCCTTTGAAGTTTCTGCAAAATGTTGTTTGTGCAGTGCTGGATTAATGCTACTGTAGACGTAGAGGTGGTTTTTCGCGCCGAAGGCGCAAAAATTTTTTTTTTGAGGGGCCCCCCGATCTAAAAGTGCCCCGGGCTCCCCATCAGCTAAATCCAGCCCTGTCTCCATCCCTCTTTAATTCAAGAATAATCTGATATGAGTATGAATAATGTGTTAGTTAGATTTATTGTTATGGTCTATGGGGGTGGTGGCTGACTATAGATGACCGCTCGTGATCTTTCGTTACCACTATGATTTAAAAAAAAGAAAGATTTAGCTTACTTTGCTTGTTTGTTTATATGTGGCGCTATTGAAACAAAATAAATCGCCCCGTTAGTTCAGTGGTAACGCGCTTGGCTCAAGATCATGCGGCGCTGGTTCGACTCTCAGGGTGTGCGCTTGAGCAACGCATTTAAGGACTGCTCTTCATTCAGCGGAACCTTGTTAATGGAATAATTCACCGACAACAAGATTTCAACAATCAAAAAACTTCACTCTGTCGATCTCGATAACCGGCCCTGCGTCAAGAGCCTCTACAAGTATGCGAAACTACCAGGCATAACCAAGCAGGCGCGGATTTATGGGGGGGGCCCAAGGGGCCCGGGAATTCTACTAATTTTGTGAGAAATTGTTGAATGGTTCGATATGCTTCTAAACAGCTGATATTAGTCCCAATGCGGACTTAACTTATCCCGGGGGGGGGGGGGGGGGGGAATTATTTTTTGTCATTCTGAAGGTTGAAATTATCCATCGATTATTATACATTTTAATAGCAACATTTGTTGGAGCTGGCTCAGCTGAAACCAACGCTGAGCCAAATGACGTCAGTTGAAACAATCTGAAACCTGAATTTTTTTTATAGTTTTTAGTCTTCATCATACAATTTTAATCAATTACCGTAGGCTATATGTCTGCAAACATACAAATATCCAATTGGTCATGGACACTGCATACAGGGTTTTAAACCAGATTTCAAGTTTACTTTGCATGCTTAGCAATTTTTATTCCAGCAAAATTTATTGATTAACATGGCTATTTTAATGTCTATTTTATAGCATATCGTATATGCCTTGTATCATTGTTCACAGTGGCATAGCCAAGGGGGGGGGGGGGGGGGGGAGGTTACAACCCCCCCCCCTTTGGCACGCGTGTGACGTCACGATATTGAAAATGATGCTTTCAGTCTCTATGTCTCCAAAACCTTTGCCTAATTTTAAGCGAAACTGCATTAAAAGAGCGAGTTTCGCCAATACCAAAGATTCAAACATCTCAGCCAGGAATCAGCAACAAGAAAACATAGAGATTTAGCTTTATTACCGAAAAAATGCCGCAGAAAACATGATCTTATCCTTTTGCTATGCCACCGGACAGCACCATTTTACAGGAATATTTATACCCATATTTTTGTTGGAAATGCTCTCAAAATGCACCAAATTCAAAATAATTTTTCAAAATTTTCTGGGGGAGGCCCCCCAGACCCCCCCCCCGCCGCTGGGTGTCGCCTTTGGCGAACACGCCGTCGGGCTTCGCCCGCCAGCCGGCAAAACCCCCCAAAATCCTGGCTACGCCACTGATTGTTCATACCTGTTTTATCTTTTTCTTACTTTTTAATTCATTTTCAAATTTTCTGGCCCCCCTCCAAAAAAACTCCTAGATCCGCGCCTGCTATCAAGGCTTTGTCAGTCCGAGGATAAAGGTTCAAAACCAAACCAAATCAACTTGACTCTACCTCTAGTCTACTGTCGCAAAAATGATTGACCATTGTAAGCTAGATCGAGCAACAATAAAAACCAGGCGCTATTATTTTCAATATTTTTGAAACTGAACTGCGTCGTTGAAAGATTTCTGCAATAAAAAAACGTTGAACAAACTGAAAATGAGGGGGTGCTTTAGACGGCGTTTGGCCCCCAACTGGAGGTATAGGGGTGGTTAACACAACCGTAGTCAGATGTTAACATTCTTTGGGCAAAAATGTTGCGTTAACCTTGTTCGGACCGCAAGGGCGCATGTCATTAAAACAATATAAAGGAATATATATGTCATAAACCAATTGTCATAAAACAATATATATGACCTATAGCAGCAATATTAGCAATTTGTCACACAACAAACCAAAACAATAATGATGTAGAAGTTTGTTTTCAACAGAAGCAACGTAATCATTACAGATTCATATAAAATTCTAAAAATATAATACTAACAGCATGAGAGTAGGCCAGGAAAGGCTCTATACGATGGTTAATTAAAGTTTTATTATCTTTGAAACCTTGTAAAAGAAGGGATGAAAAAATTTTATGCCAATTTTGCGTTACAATTGGTTGAGCAGTTGTAAAAAAGACAACAAATAATTAGAAGCATACGACGACACCTTGAAGACTGGTGATGAAAATTATACGAGGCTAAACAGAAAGCGAATATTGAAAATTAATATTTTATGGACGCAACATTTGGAGATTGAATGATACACTGACACTGCAAGATAACCTGCAAAAAAGTGTTTGAATGCTGAGTTAAACTTTTAAATTAGTTGTCTGGTTAGTTAAAGGCCAAGCATGCTAAAGCCTGGCTGGTTTAATAGTGAGTGGACTATGCTTTTCTACTAGTATTTTCTGATTTTCTACTAGTGTTTACTGTATGGCTTTTGTTTTTATACAACAGTATTTTCAATCATTTCATACATTTTCAAGCAACAGAGGTTTACAATAATTATTGTAAAAAACAGTAAAGGTGAAACCGTGACAATAAAAAGAGACCAGCAAAATTATGACTGCTGAGTAGCTTGTTAAAAATTAGATTAGGCTACTTACCACCTAGTTTTATGAGATGTAATTTAGGAATGTACAGGGGTGTATAGCTTATTGTGAGTAAATGTTTTAAATCTAACTGGAGGGCGTTTAGTTCAGTCAACTAATACAGGATAACGTATTCTAGTTCTACTGTAGCCTATATTGTATAAATACAAATTATGTATCATCGTTTAATTTTTTACAGATTATTTACAAAAAAAAACTTTTCTATTTTTTTTTAGTTTTGCAAAAACACGATGTTTTAAAAGTTATGTGTTTTGCCGTGTGAGCACTATCTTTCCCCCTCTCGAATTCCACTAATGGCCCCCTATATTTAAGTTAGTGATGACGCTTAAAATAAGATGATGAAGCTCTACGTTAGGGCCGCAAATCTTTCAATGTGGGGAAAAAATTCACATTCATCATTTTAGCAAAGAGTAAACTAGGCTGCTTTCAGATTTTTTACAAAAAAAAATATTTTATAAGCTATCGCCTAAGCCGACATTGCAGCCGCTGAAATATGTAGAAAAAAATTAGGAAAGGATCAAATTTTTAAAGTTTATAAAATAAATGGATAAAGTTTGTAAATAGGAGCAATAATGCTTTTTTTTTATGAAGATACACAGTTTTATGACCACAACTGCAGCTACATGTTGCCTAGCCTACGTAACCAAATTCATCAAATTAAAATAGGAATTGGGTGAAAGTTAGGTTTAAAATTTAAGTTAGTCTACCATTTCAAAAAAAAATCACAATCACTCAAAGATTTCCATTATTTATTTCTTGAAAATTTGTATAGCCTATAGTGTGGTGTAGCCTTTCAGCAGGTTAGAACTTCGAGAATTCACCTGAGTTCTCCCCACCTTCAACTATAGCCTATAGTAGGCCTATATTCACGGCACATTTCACTTTATAGCCCATTTCCATTCACAGAGAAATTTATTAATTTAATTGCAACTGTAGGTTATTTGAGTGAGCAGTGTTCATTTCTGAATATTTGCCTGCATTGTTTTGTTAGGTTTTTGTAGCACACAAAAAAAGTTTTCCACTTATTCCACGTCTGAAGCTATGCATGCTCAATATCACTGGTTCGGTGAATAAAGTGTGGTTGATTATATCGTTCTTTTGTAGCAAACTTTTTCTGTTTCAAATACCCAAAAAACATTACACAGACTAAAATGAGTGGGCCTTTAAACAGCCGTGCCCCTTCTCGGCCGAAGGTTTGGGGGACAGTTAACACGGCTCTGCCCATATGTTCTATGCAAGCTTCATTTTATTGTTTTTTAGCGCCGATAAAAAGCAACAGGTTGACTTGGCTTGGTGGACTTGTCGGTTCGCGTATGCCCTGTCATTTAAACCTTTAGTTTTAATATTAATGAGGTTAAATGTAACCACCGTTTCAAGCTGTTGTAAACAGGTGGACGGAGATGACAGAACTATATTAGGGAAGTGTCATAGCATTATTTTTCACTGTGGACGACTGTTCCGCACTGAAATAGAAATTTTAATTTCCCCATCAAAAAAGCGAGTGATCTATTGAAGAAAGAATAATGCATTCATAACTACAGTAGGTTACTTACGCGAAAAGATCTCTTAATTGAAAGGTCTCTTATGTATTTGCACCGTGTTTGCTAGTAAGTTTTAGAAAGGTCATGGTATTAGTATAGGCTGTGTGAATTCAAAGTGATCAAAAAAGGTGAGCTAAATACGGGTTTGGTTAAGATTGTTTTGTTAGCGCAACATTATGACAATTCAAGACAACTATTCAAGCTTCAATAGTTATAATTTATCACTATCTCCAACAAAACATTCTCATCGAAAACTTATGTTCAACAAAAATGCAACATATTAGAATTTAGTGTAACCTATGTAATCGATCTAAGAATAACATGATTTCAAAGATTGGTTTATTTAAGCTCAATTGGCCTACTGTATAAGCTTCCCAGCCGTCTAGTGTTAGTGTGAAGAAAAGCACTGCCTTGTCAGCAAGTTTCTTGAAGCCATTGCGAAAGGAAAAGATAAACTAATTAATATTAGCCTATAGTTTATTTATAGCCAGAAATACATTGCGCAGTTGGATAAGTTATGATAAAGTGTGTTTCGCAAAGCGTAGTTTACGTATGCTCTTGCGCGTTTTGCTGATTTATTACGTTGTTTAATGTGGAAACTGATTATTTTCAATAAAATGTTTGTTATCACTTAGGCTTAAACGAAATTCAAGCAACTTTAATGCCGCAGTCGAAATTCTTTCTAATGATGTAGTTTATTTTATTTATTTTAGATTTAGTCAAGTAAACTTGAAATCAACCTTTTTCATAAAGAGTTAAAACTTTTGAAGGTTATTAAAACCCTTTACAAAAAATCAATATCATCAAAGGTTAAATAAATGTAAAATATATTGCTGGCGCTCAACCAAAACTCTTCCTTCAGGGTTCAATGACCACTTTATTTAATGATGCAGAAGGCAGTCGCACTTGTAGGTACTGGAGTGAAACTATAAAGTTACTCAAGGATCGAATCAAAATACCTTTTTTGCTGAATGAAAACCTCGGAAACGCTTCAAATTGCAGACTGTCGTTGCTCATGCTAAATGAAAGCTACGTGTTCAGTGACACAGACAGTGATTTGCTACAAATTTTGTTGCGTTTAGCTTAGAAACTAACATTTTTGTGTTTGCTCAGAACAGCTGCTAGTTTCAAAAAGTACTGACATGAATTTTTCGTCATTGCCTACCGCCACGTCAGTTAGCTACACAAGTTGTTGGCAGCAATTGAGCATTGGAAACAAAGAAGTCTTGAAAACTGTTATTTCGCTTGTGCTTTGGCTAAGCGTTTCTCTGAGTATAATCTGCAGCACTTGGTGTGCGACTGTAACATTTATCAACGCCAAGCTAAGACAACCAACTTGGATATTTAAGTAAGTAGCTTACCTTTGATCGATAACATAGTATCAAGTTACTGAAGCATAATACTTGGGTCTTTTTTTAGAAATTTGACAGTGACCGCTTTGCTGTCAAGGGCCTACCGTTTTGCTGTCAAGCAGTGACAGGGCCCACCGTTTTGCTGTCAGTTTGAAGTAGCAACATAGCGCAGCTTTACTTATTCAACTTTGTTTCCACAACCACTTGTTAATTTAATTTTTTTTTTTGTAAAGCAAGTTGCTGAAAATCACAAATTATCACATTGTTTTCTTATGCTGTAACTTTATGTATATAATAATCCAGCCACTAATAGTTTCGTAGTCTTCAGTTCATGATTCCATTACATAACGCTACCACTCCATTATCTTTAAAAATTTGCTTGTGACAATACAAATCGTATATGTGTGTGACGTTTATTGCTTTATACGCTGCACATATAACGATTTGCTGTCAAATCTTTGTAAAACCAGTGTTATGTGATGCATGTGTTTTATGGTATAGTAAATCAATAAATGGAGTCAAACAATAAACCTTGTTCATTGTTCAATCACCTCTATAGATTAAGCTACACACTTGATGTTTTGGTGTATGTAGCCTACCAGCTTTTTTCTTTTTTGTAGAAAGTTATCTGACGTCTTAATCTGCATTAAAACCCGCCTGCGGAAACAGCTCCAATTTCTAATTAAATTTAAGCTTTTAATGAAAACATCAATTGTCTTATTGGCCTTATATTGGGTGTGCTTCTGTGTCGTTCTAATCATAAAATTCAGAGCTTCCGTGAGCCGATGATTCAGACCTTCCATTACTTTCAGAGCTTCCATGGCCGTCAAAGACCTCATTTTTTGCCTGGCCATGACAGTGTGCGCTGTGCAAACCATGGATATTGACACCATGGAGATGCGAGGTGTTGGCGTAATAGAAACAAAAAATTACTTTAATTTGGTAAGAATATCATATTTTGTACAGTCTTCCTGCAGACGTTGAATCACTATAAAAAGAACATACTTTGTCGTCCAGGCTGTGTAACCTGTGTAATATCTGCAACAGCGAAAATGGCCCTTACCTTGTGTAATGTTCATTCTTTGATGACTTTACTTGCAATATCAGCTTTAATTAAGAGTTAATCAATCAGATTTACGAAAGCATTGACTCGTTCGGCGTTTCTCATGCGATAGATGAGAGTCATTCGAAATCGTTTTTGGATTACACTTTACAGATGCCTTTTACTCTTTCTATGTAACATAACGTATTAGTCTTTGATTAAGTTGGGCGTTGATTACATTGATTTATGGCTTTGCAGGTTCGGTATTTTATCTTTGCTTATGACTTCGACTTATCTGATTTATGCATTTTATTTTCACCAGACCCAATTCCTTTTCAATGTGATTTTTCTCACATGCATTGCTTCATCATTTGTCCATTTCCTTTTGATCAGTTTCGACCGTCACCAAGTTATATCCAGGCCCTTTCGGTAGGTATGCAATGGTCTTTCTGATTCCTATTTCGTTTGTTAAGTTGTTGGCAGTATAGTTCACTTCTTTGCCACTACTTTGCCATACTGTATTCAGATAACTGTTGCCTGATCTAGCTCTTGGAAGAAGTTAGTAGTGAGCGATTTGTGGAAACGTTGGAATAAATGCGGATTATGACTGATAATACCTTGTGATAATTAGCTCATATGCACAAGTTACATCTTGATTGCTTACAATAAGCTATCATTTTAATAGGCTATCATTTTCAGCAATTCCCTGCAAAGTCATCGTGTGGCCGTATCACAGTACGTATACCTGCTTGCTGTCATACGCTACGTTTTAGTGGCAGGTTGTGACAAAAGGCTAAATTTAGAAATGTTTACGGACATGCCAGTCGAATCAAATTGCTGTTTAAATAAATAACCATTTCTTATTTCTAAGTAATTGGTCCAAGACACGAAATCGCAAGAATAACACTGGCGAAATCAGCGAAGTGGGATATGCATTTTGCATGTTTCTGTTCAACCATGCAGAATCGACATAAAAGTTATAAACGCTGTTTTGCCATAAAAGCTGAAAGCAGTTTGATACAAAACTAAATAAAATGAATGATGCTGTAAAGTTTAAAGAAGTAAAGCGATCAGTTTGTTTACCGTTATAGGATTAACTTGTTTTCTAAAATCTGCTTTGAAATTTAAATGGACAGTTGTGCTTACAAAAGCTAAAGTTCTCAAAAATTGGGAAAATAACTTCTAAAATTTTTTACTTCAAAAATAATTTACTTCAATCAGTGAACCAATCTACTAAAATTGTGTGTTTCAGTTATCATAGTGGAGAACTTCTTCCTTCCAAAGTTGCGTGCATATTAGTTGCATCCGGTTGGGCGTTTTGCTTGGTCATCGGGCTTAGCGTTGCTTCACAAGCGCTAGAAACCGCTGAGCGAAATAAAGTCTTGCTCTTCTCCGGGACTCTGTTTCCTCTTTACCGGCTTCCTGGTTTGCAGAAGTTGCTACTTGGAGGGGGAATGGTTTTGTTGTATTTTCTCACCGTTGGACTGCTATGCATCGCTCTTGCTATCGTAAGTCATGACCAGGGGCGCCGGAAGCGGGGGGGCAGGGGGGGCGGATGCTCCCCCTGCCCTCAATTTTTCTGCAGATGGAGGGGCAGGGGGGGCAATGGTGCCCTTTTAAAGTCATGTAAGCAACTGCACATTTTACAATATAACAATTTCTGCTATTCGCTTTTAACCTAATAATAATCTTTCATTTTTGTCTCAAAACAATATTTACGGCAGAAAATTTTGCAACACAGTACAGGCCTTTTTTTCGGGAGCTCCTTCTCGGCGGCCAAACCTGTGGGCTTGGAGGCCAAAATACAAAATAAAAATAACGATAGCACAAGTAAATAGAATTAAACTTGCAACAATGCTAAAATGATCACTTAGCGTTGTTGAAGTCTGGGCCTGGGCGACGTCCTACAATAGAATCGTTGCACCACGCAATAACTGCTTTATCGGGATTGTAATCTAGTACTGAGGGACCATCTAACGACACTCGCACGAGTGTCTCCAATGTGGCTGATTTTAACGAAGTTCGCCACTCCCCTAGAATTCTTTTTAGCAACGAAAAACAACGCTCGACATGATTGTGTTGACAATGACGACAAGGTAATAAAATAAGTATTTCAATGATGTGAAGGACATTACTAAATAAAGCATAATTTTTGCAAAATATGATCAAAAAATGTTTTCCCCTTGGATGTCAACTAACCTAGTTCTCCTTTTTAACAACGATTCAATGTCCGACAACATCGAATCGACATAAAAACGACAATATTGCCAGCCGATGTAATTTAGCACTTCGGATTAAGACTTTGTTAAAATAAACGTCGAGAATTACAAACAAGACTTACAGCGCTGGTGATCGCAGATGGATAGATTCCATCAATAACAAATATCCCCGCACAACGCAACAGTGGCGATTATGACGCGCTGACCTAATTTTGCGTCACTCTTTGATATTACATATTTTCGACAGTTTATCCACGATCATTCTATTGCGAAATTAAATATTTGGCTAGAAGAGACCGGCGGCCAAACTTGGCCGATTGTGGAGGTAGCACCGGTGGTCATTCAAGCACTACTTAGCGGCCATGGCCACCGGCTGCTTTAAGGCTTGACAGTAGGTTACATCATTATAACATAGCATGATGCCCTTCTTTGTATACTGGACACTTGTAGGCTATCATTACTCAATACATAGTGAGCTGATAGATTAGCATTATCGCTATATCTTATCTTAAAACTTGAAAAAAAATTTGCCTTTTAGTAAAAAAAAGTGCCCTTTTTTCGTAATCTTGCCCCCCCAATCAAAAACCGTTCCGGCGCCCCTGGTCATGACCAAGCATCCAAGTAACAATTAACTTCCTGTAGTTAGTTTAGGTTCAGTATTGTTACATAAACTGACGGTTATCTGTAATATGATACAGTTAGGTTTATTAAGAAGTGTTTTTACAAACAGAGATAGTAAATCGTTCGTTAAAATTGAAATTAAAGATAGTTTTACTGATACTGTTTTTGAGTACATGGCTAAGGTATTGGTCGAAGTGAGCCTCTAACTAAACAGGGTAACGAGATACGAGCTAATTTTTTTGACATTCGGCTTTCGGCTTGTTGATGGATTAATTTACAAAGAATAATCTAGACATGCTATCAAGTCTAAGCCAATGTTATGCAACCCGAGCCAAAGAAGTGTCCTTTTCTGAGTATTTTTAAATATTTGTACTGTATTGTTGTTTGCATTTCCTGTTTATACGAACCAACATTGTTACAAAACAATAAATGCTGCTAAATAACTGGGCCTACACATTTTAGTACAGGCAATAAAAATTTTATTGAGAGTTTCTCTAACAATTTTTTTCACTTTGCTCTCGGGCATATGTTGCATTTTACCTCGAGCCAGAGCATTATGATGCGACACTCTATCAAACGACAACTTATCGAAAATAATTTTTACTTAACAATTTAGCGAAACAACTTTTTATGAAGAAAATTGATAACAAACAAACGCAATTATGGCGCCAGTTATCGCACAAAATGCTGTTTCGATTAACGTCTTGTTTCGAAACAGTAGTCAGTAGGTCATACAAGATCATTGAAGCACGTGAAAAAGATAACACCGTGTTGCATCTAATGAATATAATCGGGTAGGCCTATATACCTTTTTGCTGGAAAACAGGCATAAAATTACTCTAAGTCTCGACTTTATAACAAAGTTTCACTTGTTCACTGTTATACAAATGAGTTATTAATGTGTTGATTATGGCAGGCTAGTGATTAGGAGTGCCCATCAATCTGTTTGCACTACCGACTAATTTTACCGTATGGACGCCATCGCTGTAATGAAATATTGATCTTCCACGGATTTGTATTTGCTTGCAGAACATCAACAGAGCCAAAGTGCGGAAGGCGCAGTTATTAAACGGTGGGGAAGCCCCAGAACCATTACGCAGCCGAAACAATTCGGTTTGCCACGTCAGTGGGAGACGAACTGTCAATCAGACGTTTGAACCACACGGCGATAATTCTGAAGCAGAGGCGAATGAATTTCTAATGTCTGGAGGCGGAGGGTTTGGTAAGCAACTTTTGTCAAAAACTCGGCTAAACTAACAGATTTGCACTAGGCTACAGCATTTGCAAATAGATCAGTAGCAGTGGCGCCGGCAGGGGGGGGGCAGGCGGGGCAGCTGCCCCCCCCAATGTTTTGGGCATCATCTTTTTTTATTTTATTTTTTTATTAATACATATTAATATTATTTTTTTAATATTTGGATCCCAACCTCAAGTAAGTCAACTCAAGTTGCAAGGGGGGGGAAGGTAAAAGCTCTCTCTTTAAAAAAAAGTATGGAAAACCTTGATGACTAAATTGTACAGTAGATAAAAAGATTTTCTACAGAAGCAAAGATATAGACTTTTTAAAGTTTTAACTAACGTCACATTGATGTAAAAAAATAACAACCTGTTAAATTTTTGATACCTCACACTCCCATGACTTCTTCCGCGCGCATTTTAGCATTGGTTGCTTGCGGTGATTCTTTCACATAAACAAAACGTTTTGTTTCAGCAGTTTTGAGTTGTTCGATTCTTAAGTTGTAAAGGAGACTCATTTTCTCCAATATTTATCATTTATGTTTCTTCTTTAATCTCAGCAGAGTATAAAACTTGTAAAAGTTTTTCATCCATACGACGTCATAAATGAAATTATATCTCAAATCGGCGTAATGGCGTGACATCATCTAAACATTTTACAGAATAATAAATTAACAAATTCGATCGTCAAAAGTGGTTTGGTGGTGGTAAATATTACATAATGAAAAAAATGTGATAAGGTTGGAAGACATTACGTTATGTATTTTCAATACAAATATGAAGTTTAAAATTTATTCTTTTGTTCATAGTCGTAATCCACCTTCAAAGCGGTACTACAAAGAACAATTTTCGATAAGGGGGGCATCAAGAATAAGTCGACATGACTTTTAACTCTTAGAAGGCTGGGCTCCTGGAGTCTTGCTCAGTTTGGGGGGGGGGGGGCTGTCAATTCTTCTTATGCTTTAGGAGTGATATCTCTGTTATTTTGGCACGGTTTCAAAATTTGGGATTCACTTTGTAAAATTATTCACGCTGAGCATATCCGAAAATTAAAACTATGTGAATTTTAGAACTGCTCATATAGCCTACGTTGAAATGTTGAGGTCACTTATGAGTGTAATTTGTAGCGTGAGTTTACACATTATTTTTTGGTAGAGTAGTGAAGAACGTGCATAGTAATGTTGTGATTAATTTTTTTTACATTATTTTACACACAGCCAATGCCCTTTACGCTGTGAAACAGTTAGGATTAACGAGACATGGGCCAAATTAATTAGGCTACTTTCATCCAGCTGATGGGAAAATGTTTCACAATAGAATATGAAATATTTCAGAGGATGTGCTGAGAAATGCCTTATATCTTTCAATTTATAACCTTTATTCGCTCAAAATTTCAGCTCAATAGAGGTGAATAAAAGTTAGGAAAAGTCAAGAAATCTCGTAGTCGCAGCCTCAGTGGTTTTAGAGATACAATTGTTGATACAAAAAAGTTGAATTGACAGCCCCCCCCCCCCCCCAACCTACAAAGGGTTCGCATTGAGTCAACAGATCTATGCCTTAAGGTTTACGTCAGCTCCGGAGATCAGTAAAATATAAAGTTGTCATCTTCAGTGCAACAAGACCATTGATTGATTGGTTTAGTGAGGATTCGTAGTCCCATTGCTTTCATTTTGAGTGATCATACTGATTTTCAATTTATTCCTACAAGACGTTACGTAATGAAAAAATATATAACTAAGGTCGGAAGACATTACGTCATGTCTTTTCAATTCAAAATGAAGTTTAAAATTTATTCTTTTGTTCATAGTCGTAATCCTCCTTCAAAGCGGTAATACAAAGAACAATTTTCGATAAGGGGGGCATCAAGAATATGTCGACATGACTTTTAAGATTTACGTCAGCTCCGGAGATCAGTAAAATATAAGGTTCTCATTATCGTGATTGTAAGCCGCGGGAAATTTTTTCTCTAAAAAACAGATTCCCGGGAAGCCAAACATTTTTTTCAGCCCTGGTAGAAAACAAGAGAAATTAAATAATATACCACTGTCTTGCATGTCTTGCACCAGTGGCGTAGCCAAGGGGGGTTCGGGGGTTTCAACCTTTCAAATTGAATTTACGGATGTTAATACATTGTTTACAAGAAAACTTTTAGCCTATAATGTAATTTCTCGTCAAACTGTGCAAGGATACAAGCCATCTGCAACTGCTGAGATCGCTTGTTCGATATAAATTAACATCTAAACGGCTATTCGTTATACAAAACTTGAATATATCAGATATAGCCTAAAGTAACTTCATTGTCTCAAAGCTTTTTGTTTGACACTCATCAAGATGTATGACCTCTATGACGTTACATTTTCTAAACTTTGGGTTGACTTCAGAGCATAAAAGTTAGTGACTTACCGGAATAAGATCGTTTTTTGAATCAACCAAGGAGAAAATTGATAAATAATAAAACTGTAATAATCTCGCAAAAAAAGCAATCAACCTATGTCTCTAAAACAAAGTTTGCCTAATTTTAAACAAAACTGCATTAAAAGAGCGAGTTTTGCCAATACCAAACATTCAAATATCTTAGTCTGGAATTAGCAACAAGAAAACATAGATCTTAGCTTTATTTCCGAAAAATGCCGAAGAAAACATGATCTTATCATTTTGCTATGCCACCGGACAGCACCATTTTACAGAAATATTCATACCCACAATTTTGTTGAAAATGCTCTCAGAATGCACCAAACTGAAAGTAATTTTTCAAAATTTTCTGGGAGAGGCCCCCCAGACCCCCCGCCGCTAAGTGTCGCCTTCGGCAAACACGCCATCGGGCTTCGCCCGCCGGCTGTCAACACCCCCCCTTCAAAATTTTTGATTATGCTACTGTCTTGCACTGTCAATATTTTGCCCCCCCAATGTTGAAGGTCTGGCGGCGCCACTGATCAGTAGAGGAGTATTGTTTAATTTTGTGGTTTTTCTTTCAACAAATGTTGTGCAGCTTCTTTGTTTACATTTAGCTGGTTAAGCTCATAGGTTCGGACTATTTGAATCTGACATAGGATAAGTAATTTGTTACAGTCAATTTTTTCGAAACTAGCTTACATTGTGCGATCAATTGGATGTCGTAGCTTACTGTTCCGTGCAAGTGTTCGCAAAATTCAAAATGAAATGAACTTATCCACTAAGAGAGTACGTTTCCAATCTCAGCCACTTAGAAGAATGACATGTACATGATGGTTGCTCAAAACTACGTCTGTTTCACGTTTGTCGCAAATGTGGGACTATCTTGTGGTTGTTTAAACCTCTTGGCCAATGGTCTGTCTGTATACTACTCCAGAGTGTCATTGTTTTTTGGACCACACTGAGAGGTCAACACGGTCCGTATTCTGTTCATTAGCATGGATTGGCAGAGGACAGAGAAAGAACGTTACTTTCTTTGTGAGACTGTGCCTCAACACGAAACTTAGCCTAATGTCACAATTGACCGTGCGGACAAAAATTACATGACCTGAAAACGATGAATCACTAAACACATTTCAGTGACGTTCTTTATCGTCAGGTTTGCGTCCCAACGCAGAGCGTCGTCCAACAGATTGCGTTCAAGAAGTGACTATCTTCACACCGGTTCATTACCGTCCCAGTCTGCTGCGGCGCATTCGCGACATCTGGTCTTTATATTCTGCAACAATTTGTGTCCTTGCTTTCACTTTGCTTTTGGTCATTCCTTTTGTCGTTCTTGTCCTAGTTGACCCCCCTCAAAGCACCTTTTCAGGTAGGTAACTTAAATTTTATCACTTTTAAAATAATTTTTTTTAGCGTCTTTGCGCTTAATATTTTCCTGTCTCATCACAACCTATTTTGTTTCTTTTGTACACTGTTTTTTCGATGTTCTTGTGTTAAATTTTTGCGGACCTTTTTGTATGCATCAACGTTACCAAATTTTACGTTCATGTTTTTGCAAGAGACGGCCGGGAACAAATGCGTTGCCATTACATTGATTTAAAGTCTGCAGATATTTAGACTCTGCAACTGTTCGACATTGAATTAATGTAGCCTAACAATGATCCAAGAAGATCGTTCCTTCTCAACTGAGCATATCCTTGGCCACAGATAGTTTAGTTGTTTTCTTTCCACAAAAGTAAGGATTCAATTGATTAAAAAAAGTAATGGTTGAGAACTATGTGGCATGAATTAGTGGTGCGATACTGATGAGCGCAACGTTATGGGCGAAACACGTGTCTATCGCTGTCAATTCATGCAACACTCGATTGCCAACAAGCAACGTATTCTTTCATTAGCTTTCCATATTGAGCAGACCTTTTTACCAGCATGAAATATTCAGACAGTGACGAAAACCAGCAATCAGTGATCAAGTAGCAAAATCGATGCTTTTGACGTGTGCAGACGTTGAATCAATGCGGAAAGGACCGATTTCGCTGGTCGGGATAAGATATTGCATTTCCACCCAAGTCCAGCTGCGAGATTTAAGTTGAACTGAGACATAGTGGCTCAGTTCAACTTAAATCTTGTATTATCAAAACATTATCTTTCCTTTTTGATGAGATTATTTCATTTTTGACGTCAATATTCTGCAAAAGTGGGTTTTTCGAGATTTCAGTTTGATATTATGCACTGACACTGTAGAGTAGATAATAAAACTCAAGTAGTTTATTCAGTTGGTCGTCGACGTCATCGAAATCATAGACTAATAACGAAATTTTATATTGCCTTTCAAAAGTTTTTTTTCTCATCCATTCATTCATGTCAATATTGAATTTTTATTCTCTTGTTATATCAAACCAATTCTGATGACTTTTATTTCAAGTTTGGTTTCATTTTCAGCCGAACAAAACCTTGTCGCAAGATATAATTAACTTCCTTCAGTGAAAAAAAAAACATGTTCAGAAATCGAATAATTTTGATATAATTATTTCCCATTGTCGAACGTGACACACTTGTCAATACTACACGCCGTGCATGTCACATTCCTTGTCCTCCGAAATGCACTACAAGCTAGTTGTAGGTGGTTTTATGATAGTCTTTGTGTTGTTTTACTGTATTCTCGATTCAAATGCAACTCAAGTTATACACTTGTAGTTATTAGCCCACGTAACAATATACACTTTGTATACAGCAGCATGGACGGTCATCGACAACACTTATACTAATAAATAATATAATCAATTTACTTGAATAAAAATTATGCAATGCAAGCAAAACTTATTACCAAGCATGAGATAATGCACTTCACTACTTGCAATAAACTCTTTGCACCCAGATTGAAATGTTTGTAAAAATTCATCAGATTTAAACACGAAAAAGTGCCAATGATGCAAAAAGCCTAGTGCCTATGAATAATTTAGACGCTAGCTTGGCTAATGTCTTGCTCGTGGGCAGGCAACAAATTAACTAAGAATCATCTTTTGAGCTCATGTTTCGCAATGTCATATGTGGTTTCTGACAACAAATCAACCGTTTTTTACATTGATTTAACGTCTGCAGACGTTGAAACAATATTAAAAATGGCTGATTTGCTGCCATAAATATTGACGAAAGTTCATTTTAAAACTTATCTCTCTTTTTGATGTTTTTGTTTTAACTTTACTGGTGCGGTGACAAAATTTCTTTTGTCCTTTTATGCTCTGTCCTTTTATGCTACCTTTTTTTACCAATCGCTGAAACGATGTAACGAAGTATTAAGGCAAGTTATTTAAAGCTCAGTACCAAAAATACTTTTGCAGGTAAAGTGGTTGATGACATAATGGTGTACGAAAAACCACGATCCAGTTGCATCGGTGTGTTGGTGATGGAATTATTACTTCCCCTTCAAGGACTCGCTTATGTCATTGTATATCTCATAATCGATGACGTATTTCGACCCTTCTTTCTCCTGCCCTTCGCCAAGCTACACCGCAAGGTACAAATCAAGGTCGCCATGATATTAATGTCAAACTAAGGTTGTTCGATAACAAAATAAGCCGGAATATTTGGTTTCTACACAAAACCGTCATTTTTACAATGATTCAACATCGGCAGATGTTGAATCTACAATTTGCAGACGTTGAATCAATGCAAAAATGACCAATTTTACTGTCTGGGTCCCTGTTCATGTTTTGATAATACCGATTCATGTGCGTGCCGGTAACCGGAAGATTTCGTTGCTTCATTTTTGCTACTGACGATGTTGCAGTTTCGAACCCAACATGAAGCTGAACCAAGAAAGAAAATCGTGAAGCGAATTCCCAAAAATGATCAGTTAGTTCGAAATGTACTTTGAAGCCTATTTCAATGCAGGTAAACGCGTTTCTTCGACCAATGTAACTTAGGTCATTTAATTATATGTAAAAATAGATTTGTTAATTTTTAATCCAGCTGTGTCCGCCCACAGATAAAAACCTCTTTTCGTTACTTTTTATTGACGAGCTTTTTAACCATGAAATTTCACTTCTAAAGCTCCGCTCAACCGATAGTTAATTGTGTTATTTTCCCAGTGGAATATCATGGCACTATTCCAATTGAGATTTGCGTCTATTTTAACGAAGCAAACGTAGGTTAACGTTGAATTAACGTTGCGATGCCAAGGGCAAAGAGTTTGAACTTTGCTGAAAAGAACAACCACCTTCAAAATCAAATAGTTAAACTGCTTTTGATATCAAGGGTTATAGAGTTACAAGGAAGCTGTTTCATTTCAACCTATTGACTTTAATTTCTTGTGTTTAGGTCAAAGATGTGGAACAACGTCGGTCTCATGCTGTCTATGAACTGTTGTCTTGCTTTATTATTCAATAAATCCACTTGAAGTATTTACCTAAGCACAGAAGCCATAGTTTAACTGGGTCAAGTGTAGGTAAATATGATTCGATGGGCCCATTCCTTGGATGTATTCCGCAATTCGAACAAAAAATATTTACAAATGGGGCCAAGCTACCACCTCCGCACATTCATGCCCACAAACATCAAGATTCCTGCTGTTATCCAACGTCTCTCATTTCAAGCAAATACAAAATAATTTGATTGTGTTTCATGGTGGTACTGTGGTCTTTTGTCTATTTAACAAGAGACTTATCTAAGGCGGTTTAGGGGAGAAATCGAACACCCAATAATTCATTATTCCCCAAAAAATGGGTTTCGGATAATATTACAAGGTTTTAATGACATTATATTACATGTTAAATGACACTTCATAGCTATTTGGCTGCATTAAATAACTATATTTACAAACTCTTTATTTCAAATATTAAAATATTTGCTTCCTCACAACAGTTGCTTTTGTCCTCCGAAAATTTTCTTTCTAGCTGTATCACTTTATTCAACCTCTCCAGCTCAAATCAAACCAGACAGTTCTAGGTGTTGATGCTTGGATTGTGTAATGCCTTGTGCACTGTCACACCCACGCTTTGAATAAGATGCGTTATTCAGACGTAATTAGTTGTTCTAGTTGCAGTGTTTACAGTTCTTCTGCTGCGTCCATGAATGTAAGTTCTTGTAAAAGAAAAATGATAATTGTTTAAGTTACACCATGGTTACACATAGACTTTGTGTCAAAAACAATGTTGCATTTGATGCAATAAAACATAGGAAATGCTGTCAATCAAAGCATCCACAGCGCCGTTTCATGACAGCTTGAGCTCAATGACACAAAATAATCTTGTCGCTAGAGTGTACCAAAGAGTAATTGAAAATTAAGTTTAGGCAACCACCGTTGAACGTAGAGAAACTTTAATTTTGCAGATTTCGTTCCTTATTAGGCTGATTGTGTTGAGTCAGTGTGAAAAGCATTTGTAGTAAAGGCAACACTGAACGTACTAGAAATTAGAATACTGTCCAAAATGTCACAATCAGTACAACTAAAAGCCTAGCCCGAAACCGTTGAGAAAGAAAAGCGTTTGTGTTCTGTAATAGCAACTAAAAAAAAACTTTACTTTTTTAGCATTGCATCATGCTAGTTGTTCGGTGGCTCGATTGCTTTTTCTTGGATTTGCAATTGTTACCATAGTTACGTTATCTCGCCTTTGTTTTCAACTATGTGGCCTGCCTTCGGATGTAGCTATGTGACATAGCCTACACTGGAGCCATCGCTTCTGCCACATGACAAACGCAATTTCTGTTTTAACACGTAGGCTAAATTCATTTTAATTAAGCCTAGCTTCAAATAATCCAGAAGAACTGACCCATTATTGCCAGTCAATTTGTAGGTTATACGATCGTGCCAAAAAAAAAAAAAGCTTTTCAATGTTTGACTCCTCATCACTACTTTACGCACACACGACGATAGGCGCTCGATTCACTCTATAACTGTTTTTCTCAGGCTTGTGTTCTTATCATTATTGCAATGACATGCACGTGTCAGGGGGTTAGCCTCCAAACACTCGCAATCTTGGCTGCGCAACAAGATCAAGGAAAGTGTTTGTTAAATGTTTTTATGATTCTATGCATGTATAACGTTCCCCAAGTGATGTTGTAATAAAAACTACCAACCTATTTTCTACAATCTACATTATGTCTTTTCATCTTGTAAGCTTTCTAGTTTCTAACAAAATAGGCTAGAAAACAATCTAACAATTATTTTGTCTGTGTGTTACATGGAGTGCTTGTTAGTCATGAGGTTCCATCGTACATGAAACTATTGATCAGAAATCAACTTCTGCAAAAGTCAACGGATGAGGATTTTTCAATAGGATAAAAAACAGCAAAATGAAAACGTTTGTGCGCCTCTTCGATAAACATCATGATGCCAGTAGCGTAGCCAGGAATTTTGAAAGGGGGGGTTTTGACCATCCAGCGGTGGGGGGTCTGGGGGGCCTCCCCCAGAAAATTTTGAAAAATTACTTTGAATTTGGTGCATTCTGAGAGCATTTTCAACAAAAATGTGGGTACGAATATTCCTGTAAAATGGTGGTGTCTGGTAGCATAGCAAAAGGATAAGATCATGTTTTCTTCGGCATTTTTCGGAAATAAAGCTAAGTCTCTGTGTTTTCTTGTTGCTAATTCCTGGCTGAGACGTTTGAATGTTTGGTATTGGCAAAACTCGCTCTTTTAATGCAATTTTGTTTAAAACTAGGCAATTTATTATTAGACTGAAAGCATCATTCTCAATATCGTGACGTCACACGCGTGCCACAGGGGGGATTGTAACCCCCAAACCCCCCCCCATTTGGCTACGCCACTGCATGATGCTGCTCTTTTTCTCAAAGCCGATATTCAGGTTGCTGCTTAATCGATGAATCACCTCGGACAGCAAATCAGTCGTTTTTTACATCTATCTAGCAACCAATCAAATTAACAGGGGGAAGTAATAATAACAACAACAACATTTATATCGCGCCACATGCACAGTGCAAACTATACTTCTGGGTGCTCTGCCTGTACAATGTACATAACAATAGTGATAAAATAATAGCCTACAGTATTTTCAGTCATAATGTTCAGTAAAATAGAAATATTTTCAAGCGAGTTTTTTTACATGTTGTTTACAGACGTTGAATCAGTGCAAAAAAGAACTGATATACTCGTTTGCAGGTTGCAGCAATTAGACTATAAAAGCAATGGTTCATTAACGCCTTTCAATCAAATAGAACTGTTCTGGAATGTAGCCCACGTTTGAGTTGGTTCCAGCCTAGGCCAAGCAGGAGCAGCGTTGGAGCAACTCAAAACAGCAGGTTACAAGAGCCACAATAAGAAAAAATAATTTTTTATAAACGGAGTTCGATCGTTAATAGAACGTTGATTTAGCGTAACCGTCGAATACAAGGTAGTGTTCAGGGAAGAGTCAGAGATGTTAGCATATAGGTTACCGTGTCCGTACTGCCACTGCTAAATATTTGCACCGGTCACTGGTGGCACCTTTCTTACTTGGCAGCTTACTTCAAAATATTTTACAGCTAACCTTTTGTTATATTTCTGCTTAACGAACACCTAAAATTGCACTGCTGCGCTGTTAATTCGATAATAATTGCTGATTTAATCGCATCGCTCTACCATGGTATTTAATAAAAATCTATGACTGTACAAATCCTCTAGCATAGTTAGGTACCGTCGAGTGGTATTAACCTACTGGTGGCTTGCAACACTATCGACGGAAAAACGTTGCACTCAATATAACTGATAAGTGATAATAAAACACAAAAATGCGGAGTCAGCATAATCTGCATGAAATATAAAGTTAACAGAAAGAGAAAAAGAAGCAGACCACCAAGGCAATGGCATGACAACATTCAGGCATGGACCGAACTCAATTTGACTACACTGGTCGAGCAAGCTGAAACCGTGACTCATGGAAACAGATAAACCATATTGATGCACAATCTGCTGCAAGTGGAGATGGCGATTGAATATACAGTAGTAACAATGTTATAGTTTATTTATTGTGGGCTCATTTTTATTTTTGTATCGTGTTTACGATGTCATTACATTATCAACCGACTTATCCTCACTGCGTTATTACAAAAAGAACACAATTCGTACTGTTTTTAAAGTCTTCGGTATGACCCGACCTGGAATCAATCTCAGATCTACCAGCACTAGAGCCGAAGGTGATTCCCAGGACTGTGGAGTCCAGAGAAAAATATGCGACTCCAACTTCTCTGTTCATAACTGGCCAACTCCGACTCCGGTTTCAGTGTTGCTAGATTTTTGAAGGTTGCCAGAATTTTTTTATTATTGTTCTTGTTCATTAAAATTAGTTAAAGTTTAATTTAATTTTGCTACAGTTGTGATCTAAATTGCAAGCGCCGGTCACAAAAACTGACAAGAACAAACGCTTCTATTTTCTGACAATGTTTTGGGGCGCAATACAAAAAAATATTTTGAACAAAGATTGCAACCAAATTTTTATTGTCAGCTAGTAGTCAATGTAACTGCGAGAAACAATCAAAGAAAAAGTTATTATTGCTTTGTAAATTGGTTTTATGTATTTGTAACAAGAACTTGCAATAGTCATGAGATAATTTTTGGGCGGGTTATTCTCTGAAAGGGTGTTCTATGGGTCCAATCTCTGAATAATTCGAGACCCCATACGAAATGTTGCAGGTATACACTAAAATCTTAGCATACATTTATAAATAATTGACAAAAACTGAACAAGATCACCCGCAATACCTACTGTTAGGAATAGAGACGAGCTCTGACGCGTAAAAACAACATCACGTAACGGAAATAGTGTAATAAGTGAGTTATAAAACTTTCATCATAGACTTTAACTTGATATAAATAGACAGACTTCGAAGTACGTTTCGTTAATTTTTTTCATTATTGCATAGTCAAAATATCGTTGCAACCAAGCTGAGAAGTACAGTTTACCTCCGGTTACTTACTCACTGTAAATGAATATCGCCTGTGGCAAAAAAAACATCCAATATGAGTTATGCTTTCAGCACGTAGTAGGCTATGAATGTGTTTTAACAGGATAGGTAGATACTTCACAGGTTTGTGTTTACAGATAAATTCAAAATGAAGTTGAAATCAGAGCAGTAGCAAACTTGAGCTTTGAAGTGGTTTCAAATTCAAGCAGTTTGTAGCATTAGCGATAGCTTACAGGAGGAGTCCAATTTGCTTGTGTTTAAACAACAGTTGGTTATAATAATGAGATAAACTTGCCATACTTCATGGATAGTTAGATAGACCTCACGTCGTCAAAACACGCTTGACAAACATAGAAATTTTGGGCCAAAAGCCTGAGATTCCTGAATCCTCATATCTTTACTTGATTTAAAGTTGTGATGAATTGATTTTATTTAAAACGTCACAAAAAGGAAAATCACACAAATATAAAGTTCTCAGTTTGTCATCAGCAGATATGAAAAATTTTGACTTTGTTTGGACCAATCGAACTTGTCGAAACAACATTGTTTGGCCCTTAATAACGTGGCAAAGCGCCGTGTCTTTCACTGAGACCTGATTGTGACTTTTTCTTTATTGTCGGCTGTGACATCTTTGACAAATCGCATTTTAACGCTCATCCGGTTGCTTGCCAAGTTTTGAAAATGTTTCGCAGAGCAGCCTAAAATATCAGCTTATCGTTCAATTAAACTTTGTTGGATTAAAATGATGTTACTTATGCAATATTTGTAATGCCAGATACTAATAATAATAACTATACTTTTTTACTTCATTCTTCTTGTTGGCTTTATGAGCCAAAGTTGCCCAGTCGCAAATGAAATCTTGTTCGCGATTCAGTTTGTCTTACGTCAGCACTAAGTTGGTAATTCCCTGCTCACAGATAAATACCATGAGTGCCATTAAAGAAAAATTGAAGCATGAAACAGAGAAGCATTAGAAACGGTTTTTGAGAAACGTCTTCAGCTCCGCCATGAAGATTGGCTGGTGGTTTGTAAATTAATCGTCCTGTTCACAGCATAGCATACCAGTGAGTTGACCTTTGACACTGCTGTCAAAGAGACCTGTGAATCCAACTAATCTATCAATAGCCGCAGATACAAAATCACTGAAGTTTGATGATGGGTATTTTCCCATTTAGCTTTTGGCCTATAATTTGATATGAGCGTTTTTGACCGCTTGCTTTAAGCCCAGCATTGTCAATCAAGACATAAACACTTCTAAAAGCAAAACCACTACCTATGCTGCAAAAAACGTGTAGACTATACGTTATTTTTTCTTTTTTGTGTGTTTGTTTTGCATCTAATATTGACGTTGTTAGGCATAAACAATAACACTGTCAAAGTAGTCGTTTTAATGCATACAGCCTACAGAGTTAAAACCAAAAGCGAAAATGACAATATTGCAAGATAACTGCTAAGAAATTGTGCAACAAGAGGCTGCATGCCAAGATAGTGTTGAAGTTCTTCCGAGCACAACCAATCAAAATAGTCAGTTTATCAAAAGAGGCTGTTAAAGCGTAACAGAACAAAACTGCTGGGTCTTATATTGACATATCACACCTCGTCTGCACCGTTGGCGTTAATTTATTTAATCGATTTGTTCCTTGCTAAAACGAAACGAGAATTTTTTTATTATCATTGAAGGTATAGTCTGTTACCTTGTCAAATTATGCAACAGCTATTAGCCACAATGCAAAATTAAGCACGCCTATCTATGACATAATCACCACCTTCAAGATTTAAGAAGCCTAATGGTGCAAATTTGATGAAAAATTATTTGACTTGAATTTGCTTGCAATATTGCTAACACGGTCGAACAAATCATCGTGACAGTTACTTCCTGTTTGATGCATGACAAGCGCATTGGAAAGGGAAGGTTCGTACACAGTTCAGGCTTTAGCCTATGTAGCTAAAAACAGCTTTTGATTCGCAACCACAATGATAAGTTAGTGAGAATACTTTTCTAAAAGCAATCTTTTTGGAAGCTCTCAGTTAAGTTGACAATTCGTTAGATTGACTGACGTATTTGACAGGAGCGTAATATAAAGTCGTTCCGACGTAACAAAACCTAAATAAAGCATTAAAAAGTTTTAGTAGAACTGTAAATCTGCGTAAGTTACATTTAAAAGCATCCAAAAAACTGAGTGACCAAAAATGAAGGTGTCTTCACAAGTTTAGAGCAAGACCTTGAAAGCGATCTTGGTTTAACGTCCATCGAGATCGCCAAGAAGGTGTCTTGGGAAGACACGGAATCAGCACTCTCAAGAGTAGCCTACTGTGGCACTTTTTCAAATAGCAGTTTATGAAAGAATAAGGACAAATAAAAAAGTGGTATTTGTGTAGGGCCTATGGTTGATTACAATGTGATGTTGTTGTCTATTTTCCTTTCACAAGAATCGGTTACTTCGAAACTTTGTTTTGAAAAATTTCGAAGCGGAACTGATTTTAATGAACTGCCCAGACAGCGAAAATTTTACAAATTTTACATGGATTCAACGTCTGCATGTAAAAGTAAGGATTTTGCTGGCTGGATGTAAATTCGATTGCCTGTCAGAGCAATGGCATATCAATCTGTTTAGCACAGAATCACGGGCAAGTAGATAGGGCATCGGATAGGACCTAAGGGTTATCTTCTTTTTACTGAATCTAAATCTTTACAAGCAACCACAGCCCACTGCAAAACATGATAAAAATGATGGAGAAAATTTTTTTTTCATCAGACTTTTGTAATAAATAGGCTAGGTTGAAAAGTCATGATGCGAAATGTCATCTTGCTTGCTTCGTTTTTAATTTCTTTATTCGTTTCCGTGATTAACCAATCCACGTCGGGAGCTGTTCCTTCGATCACTACAACTGCGTGTTCTGTGACATGCAATACCATGTCGCACCCATGCGAATGCTATCTGGATGGCTATGTGGATTGCAAGTTGAAAAACCTCACGTCTATACCATCCCCAATGCCTGCTTGCGCAAGAAGAATCAGTATCAGTAGAAACAGGATTACTGATATTGGTGAGCAAAGTTTATCATAATAGACTTTTGTGTTCATTTTGTCTTTGTAGGACTTGTATTTGTAAAGACTTTGTAAGACAAATTTCACACCTGTAGCCTACATCAACTGGTGTGTCAGTGAAATACATCTTTACGTAATACAATCTAAACGCTTTAAAGGCCTACTAAATGAAAATTTCAAACGGGAATTAAACATGAAAATGCGTAAACTGAACATTGAAAAATTCATTTCAAGAAAAATGACCGAAAAAAAATTGTTTTCAATGGCGCTGGCAAGGCCCAAAGTCCAATGTTTCATTTATTTTCATTTTTTTCAAAATAACCAAAAGTGCAACCATTGCTCGAGAAAACGTCACAAAAGACAGCAATAACAAAAGCCACGTTACCACATCTGATGTTTTGAGCAAACTGTCTGATGTTTTCATGTTGAAATCTGATGTTTTGATGTACATACATACATAGCCTACAGTCAAATCGCCCGCAGTAACAATAATTGCGAGATCAGCTGATTGCTAGTCTCTAGTGACGCAGACTGTACAGTCGCACGCTTCGCTGCTCAAGCCCAATCTCGTTTTGAAAGCTCTGACAAAAGCACTCGCGCAATAGTGATCAGACCGCAACGGGGCAAAATTTTATTAAAAATCGTTTTATGGTAGCATGTTAAACAGAAAGAACGTGGAAAATCGCCAAGTCAGGTTTTTCCTTTAGTATCCCTTTAATGAATGGACTAACGGGGTTGCAGCCAGGCGCGGATTTATGGGGGGGGGCCCAGGGGGCCCGGGCCCCCCCCGAAATTTTGTGAGGAATTGTTGAAATTGTATGTTTCCGCATCAAATGGTTTGATATGCTTCTATACAGCTGATGTTAGTCCCACGGCGGACTTAACTTATCCCGGGGGGGGGGGGGGGAATAGATTTTTGTTGTTATGGTTGAAATTACCCATCGATCAGACTCCGTTATTTTCTTTCATACAACTTCAAATACACTTTAATAGCAACATTTGTTGGGGCTGAAACCAACGCTGAACCAAATGGCGTCAGTTGAAACAATCTGAAACATTGAATGGCTCAGTGGCGTAGCCAGGGGGGTTTGGGGGTTACAACCCTCCCCCTTGGCACGCATGTGACGTCACGATATTGAGAATGATGCTTTCAGTCTCTTTATGTCTCTAAAACAAAGTTTACTTAACTTTAAACGAAACTGCATTAAAAGAGCGAGTTTTGCCAATACCAAATATTCAAATATCTCAGCCAGGAATTAGCAACAAGAAAACATAGAGACTTAGCTTTATTTCCGAAAAATGCTGAAGAAAACATGATCTCATCTTTTTGCTATGCCACCTGACAGCACCATTTTATAGGAATTTTCATACCCACATTTTTGTTGAATATGCTCTCAGAATGCACCAAATTCAAAGTAAATTTTCAAAATTTTCTGGGGGAGGCCCCCAGACCCCCCGCTGCTGGGTGTCGTCTTAGGCGAACACTCCGGTGGCTTCGCCAGCCTAACGTCAAAAAAAAAACCCTTTCAAAATTTCTGGCTACGCCACTGGAATGGCTGTTTTCTAGTTTTTAGTCTTCATTATAATTTCAATCAATTACCGTATATGCCTGCAAACATAAAATAACTTATATCCAATTGGTCATGGATAGGCATGCAGGGTTTTAAACCAGATTTCAAGTTTACTTTGCATGCTTAGCAATTTTTATTGAAGCAAAATTTATTTTTTAAACATTCACAATTGATGAAAATGGCTGTTTTAATGTCTATTTTATATCATATCTAGGCTATATGTCGTAGTATCATTGTTCATATGTGTTCTATCTTTTTCTTTCTTTTTAATTGATTTTCAAATTTTCTGGCCCCCCCCGAAAAAAACTCCTAGATCCGCGCCTGGTTGCAGCGTATCGTTTTCAGATTCACCTTATCACTTATTATAAACAAATTTGCTATATCCTTCTTATTTCTATTAGGCACTTGACTAGAAAACATTAAAGTTACTTGGTGCTTCTTGCCTACATACAGTGATGTATTTGATTTTGTGATATTGAAAGACAACCAAACAATCTGTCTCGATTATTTGATTTTCTCTTTATGGATCTTGCTTAAAAAAATATTCTCGTTTTAATTAAAAAAAATTAATTAATTATTTTTCTTATTTTTGTCATCTTTACAACAAAATGAGCTTCAGCTATTTTTTTTTTGTTTTTTTATTGACATGTTTCTTGTTTTCATGAATTGATCATAACAGTCTAATTGTGATTACATGGTAATCCAACTACATTCATCAGTAGAGGGATGCTGTCAATGACAATTGCAAACATTCTTTTTGGGCAGAAATTGAAATAAAACTGCTTTCATTCAAACATGTGATTATTTCTATGCAACCATGACTTACACTTCATGGCAAGGAATAAAGAGTCGATTGGTGGAACAAAACTTGAAAATGGTGAGTAGAATGTTGTCTGACGAAAACCTGCGGCTTCGAGCTGTGCGATTGTACAACATTCTCCTCACAATTGGCAAGGCAAAAGCATGACTTCCACATTACCAGCTAATTGGGACTGTCCTTGACTCTTCAGAGGTCCCAAACAGCTGATAAACAAAAACTCAAATATTGTTATAAGTTTTGATTTTGTTCGACGTTCTTTGAGGCCAAATCGTGTAACTTTTCAGCCTGTGTTAGTTCACTGCAGACGATGTCCACGCGAAAGCTTTCCCTTTTTCTGCCAATTCAGTCGACTGTGTATCTTTTGATACCGGTTGGATGACGTCCAGTACTTAAAATATCTTCTCTCCTTCTCATTTTGAGCTTTTCTTTTTTGAATTGCTTTCCCAGAGTGTACAATATTTTAATTTGTTAGTCTGTTGTGCTGATATTTTGCTATATGAACATTTTAGTTTTTGGTGGTTATTACAATTTCGTTTAACTTTCAATCCTTCCAGCAGTTTGTTTGTGTCTCTTCATGTCAAACTCATCATGATCCGTTCACGCTCTATGAGTAAATATTACAAAATTACTAAACAAGGGCGCAAATTTACCAAACCTAGAAAGATACACTACATATAGATGCTGAAGTTTTAATCCGGAAATGCATGGGCTATAACTGTGGCGGCTCGTTCTAATAGGCTGCAACGCTGCAGCCTACCTTCGTGAAATTAGTGAATGTAAATGTATTATATTGTAAAACAATGTAAAACATTTTTGCAACCTATCCAATCCATTGAATACAGCCACTAGCCGCCATTGGGCTGCAACCACCTTCTCAAGGTTGGCACGAAATACATGAAGAAAAAAACATTTGAGTAGTACCAGTAGCCTAAAACAATTAAAAACTTATTGCAAACGTCTCACTGCAACTTTCTTTGTGCGGTTTTTATCCATAATTTTCACCGCTACCCGTTTCAAGTAAAGAGTTTCAAGTTATAATTCCACATAACTTTAGATTAAACAAAATGTTTGCATTTTAACAATAAAAAAAGAATCTTCATTTATTGTAGTAGACATTATGCTACTACAGTACAGACAAAACTTGTTAGAAATAAAAAACGTTTGTTTTTTGTTTTGTTTTTTTTAATTTGAAACATCTTTTTACGTGAAAATTCAATTCTTGTTGTTGCAATATCCAATTCCAAGTCATTGAAATGGTAAAATTTCCAAGATTAAGCTTCAATTTGAATTTTTACCATCGGAGAATAAGGACTCCTGCAATCATTCAATATGAAAATACGTTTTAAATTTAAAATTTTATGTGTTTATAAAACATTTTGAAGGGGTCAACTATTCCCAATGATCCTGGAGTTGTCATTTATTTTGAAATACAAAACATAGTTATTTTTCCATGTGCAAGGACAAAAAGACGAGAAATGAAAATGCTTTTTAACCGATCTTGGCTAACCATAGCCAACGACGTATGCAAAAATAAATGGAAAATATCCGCTACGCCACTTATTGACCACACCTTGAAATTGCTGTAAAGATATTTAACCAGAAACTTTTTCTTTCATAGAATTTAGTCGTATTGTCTGATAACAACTTAAGTAAATGGAATTTTTTTCTTTGATTCTTGTCTTGTTTTTCCACGATTGCAAATATGCTTTTGATGTCGAATGCAAATGCAACATCGTTATAACACGGCAATTGATTGACATTGATTCTAGGCCTAGATATAGCCTACAGAATACAGTATAATGTTGGAAACGTTTTGGTTTACTAACATTTTGAAACGTTTGTAAACCGTTTGTTATTGCAATGAATTGTCAAGGTGGTTAAATCCAAACAGAGCCCGAACGATAAAGCTTCTAAGGCCAATAGTAGCCAAGAGATACACCGTGAAGCTCTTACTACTAAACGACGCACAAGCAGACCAGGCGTTGGGTTATGCGCCTGTGCAAGCAAACTGAGCTGAGCTCATTCGTTAAACGAATCTCTGACAGAAAAGCAAACACTGACAACTAACCAGTGGCGTCATGGTGATTTTGTAGCTAGCCTACCGGAGCTCTACTGGACATCACAAAATGCCTTTCGTCCTGCGTTTATGCATGAACTGAACACGTATAAAAGCCAGAATTCACAGTACTATAGTTACTACCTCCTGAACTACACAAGAACACATGCATCCGGTTTGAAAATTTGAACTAGAAGCAGTCCAACTAGACTCTAGTCTAGAGACACAAATTTTTTCCACTTTCTTTGTTAAGCTTTGCGTGTTAATCACTGTCAATACAAGTCTTCTGTAAATTACTTTTTTTCCTCTCTTTGTTTTTGGAATAGTCAGCATCGTTTGCTTCAAAATAGAAACAATGAAGAAAGTTTGAATTAAGCTTTCATGATAAAATTTCGAAAATTATTTCAAATAGTCTATTTTTCTGAAAGCCTCTTGATTAGAATGGTTTTCCGATAAAGTTGTTGGTGCTCTACCTTTTTCTGGACCTCAGCCTTGTTTGCCATATATTGTTTTTCGTTGTGATGACCAGAAGTAAAAACAAACTGATCTGAAATATTTCATTACGCTACAGACATTGCTGCCTGTCTTTGATTGAGTGAATCTTTATCCTCGGACTGGGAAAGCTTCTTACAGAGCTTAATCCTGGAAGTTTCGCATACTTGTAGAGGCTTCGGATCACTGACGCAGGCCCGGTCACCGAGATTGACAAAGTGAAGTTTCAAATTGTTGAAGTCTTGTTGTGGGGAATTATTCCACCCATTAGATGCCGCTGAATGGAGAGCAATCCTTAACGTGCGTTGCTCAAGTGCACACCCCGAGAGTCGAACTAGCGCGGCTTGATCTTGAAGCTTCTTCGTTCCAGAAGTCACGCGCTAATCAACTGAGCTATCGGCTTCGTACGTCTGTAAATGCAAAATCAACGTAAAAACGATGTGTTTGCTAGCTGTATAGTAGGCCTTGCATTCATATTTTTATTTCCTGTTTTAGGAATCCGGGATTTCGAAGGACCCGTGAATTTGCTCACGTTGGAAATATCGAATGAAAATATAAGAGAAATATCGTCAGGAGTATTTTACAGTTTGTCTGGTAAGATGGCAGTCGAAACTGGACCAGGAATTTATTGCAACCCCAATGATTTTGTTTACTTATTAGTGTTTAGTCGTTCGGTTGTATCCTGAATGAAGGATCCTTGCGTAAATTTTCATCCTCAATAACATCGAGAAACCAAAACAGAAATTGAGACATTACCGTCCATTTCATAAAGTTTCGTTTTTGAAGCGACCTTTACTTCAAAGCTGAAGCTTAATTTAATGAAGCCGAAACTATTTTCTGAAGTAATGAAGCGAATCCACAACTGCAATCGCTTTTGGTTTGTTTACAAAACTGCAATGCCGCAAAACTTAGTTTTTATTTGCTTTGTAACTGTGTCAATACCTACCCATGAATGTAATGACGTCACAATTCATAACTTCCAAGTTGAGATACGCTTGAGTAAGATTGCAATTGAGGCGTGACCAGTTCAGGTCTATTGCAAACTGGATTGTTGTGTTAAAATAAGTCTTGCTCACCCTATTAATGGCAGCCTTAAATAATACCTCCATTTGGAAATAGTATTTGTGACACAATTTGATGTAGATGTTTAAAATATCAACGTAGCTGAATTTTCAGCACTGAACGCTTTCTGTTAAATTGTACAAGAAGTCACGTGACTTCATACGTTGCAACATAACTTTTGTTCGGCACGATCGGTTTGTGTTACACATTTAATAGTATACCACTTGAATGCAAAAGCAATACTAATTACATACACTAATATACTAATTGCAAGCATGAGATGATGAAACAACAGGGGCCGCACTGAAATCATGTTGCGGCCCCTGTTGTTGGCCCCAATGTTGCGGCCCCAATCATGTTGTAGAAAAGTTTAATAAAAGATCGAAATCGACCTTTGCATCAGATCAGAAAGAGTTGCTTTCTAAATAGTTTCACAAATTAACCAAACTTAAGTCAAGAAAGGATTTGTATGTACTTCATCATCATTATCATAATCGGCCATGCCTGAATAAGACGTCGGCTACTGTGAGTCTCCACAACGATCGATTGTCCATAGTTCTTATTAAGTTTTCAAAATTTTGGTTTGTCCATGTCCATGTGTGCACTGAGCAACACATAAAAATTGACTGTAAATCGCTTTTTTCAGCTCTCCAAAGCCTTTCGCTGCCAAACAATCACATTCGAAAAGTTGAAGAATGTGCATTTAAAGGTCTCCACTCTTTGGAGAGTCTTCGCTTGAGTGACAATAACATTACAACATTGGATGCAAGGTCTTTTGAGGGACTTTCTACCCTGCAGTCGCTTCATCTTGACAGAAATCAAATAGCTAGTCTAGAACCGACCTTGCTTAGGACTTTGTCAAACTTGCAGTATTTGCACTTACAATCCAATGCTTTGACTCAAATTCCACACAGAGCTTTAAATGGATTGAGCAGACTTGTATCTATCAACATTTACAACAACCAATTCGGCAAGCTCGATGTGCAGTAAGTTGTTGTTTTACATTTATGCTTTCAAAAACTTGAAAAATATTTGGATGTATGGTATTTTGCCAGTGAGGCTGCCCCTGGGTATGTGCAATTATAGGCTAGAAACTGTTATTCAAGGTCATTTCTGGTGGTCACAGTTTTGTTACATTACATTAAGTTGACAAAAAGGAAAGAAATTTATTTTTCATTTCCACTTTCAAGCATGTTATTAAGTGTCTTGCCAAGTTATAGCCGCATGCTTTGGAGAAGTGTCGAATCAACGTTTACTTGTCCAGCGTCCACGGCAATCTATTGTAAGTTGTCATTCAATTAAAGTATGTTACGAAACAATGTTATACAAACTCATAAACCACGTATGATTTAAAAAGTAAATAAAACCATTGTTACCAAAGCCACCTTTCGCCAAACCTGCATTGTTCTTGATAAGGAGGAAACTTTTAGTGGCACCAATGCTATTTATTACGCTGAGCTTTTACATGAGTCATTACTAGACTTAGCTTACCAGTCAAATTGCCTCCAACCATCAAAGCGTGCTATGAAAACGAATTAAAATGTTTCGTATTTAATGGATTTTCCATATTTTCACCAGCTCCACAACATGCCTGCAAGCATTATAGAGTTGTTTGTGATGTGGTTTCAACAATGTGTTATTTAAATACGGATCAAATAGCATGTGATCACATGCTCTGCTTTTAAATAAATAAGTTTTACTATGAGCTGTTCTGTTTTAAACAACCCCAGTTAAAGTATCAGACGTTTCAACGTCTGTAAACGTTGAATCAATGTAAAAAAGACTAATTTGCTGTCTGTAAGCTTGCATTGATAAGCCCCAGTATTTTTCAAGAAATAACGATGCTTTTGTAATTTTGATGTAGTTTTATCGTCATAACCCAGAGATGAATATATTTCAATTTATTGTTTTAAATTTAACGGTTTAAAATAGGAGTGTAAGGACTGATTGCAATCAACCTGGTTCCACCGCAAGTTGTGGCTTTTAACAGACGCTATCGTTTGTTCAGAATCTGACAAAAAATTTGTTTCATTAAAATAGTAATATTCTGAAACGAAAAAAAATCCTCATACAAAAAATGCAAGGGGCACTCCAAAGCAACGAACAAGAGGTTGCAAAATTCTCGATGAGAAAATCCTTTAATTGAAATTAAGTTTTCTGAAATGTCCATGATCTGGTTTATAGGATGACAAGCAAGCAGCAACAGTTAACCAGCCTCATTTTACTGACGAGAAATCGATTTCGCAACAGCATCTTTAGTCTCACAACCTCAGTTAACGAGGACTTTTAGGAATTCATTTTGTTTTGTCTCAATTAGTTTCGGGCCATTTAGCTCAAATTTATTCCCATTCAGTGGCGTAGCCAAGGGGGGGGGGGGGGGGGGGGGCGACAACCCCCCCCCCTTTGGCACGCTTGTGACGTCCACGATATTGGGAATGATGCTTTCATGAAAGCGCAGTCTTTATGTCACTAAAACAAAGTTTGCCTAATTTTAAACGTAACTGCATTAAAAGAGCGAGTTTCACCAATACCAAACATTCAAATAACTCAGCCAAGAATTAGCAACAAGAAAACATAGAAACTTAGCTTTATTTCCGAAAAATGCCCAAGAAAACATGATCTTATCCTTTTGCCATGCCACCGGACAGCACCATTTTACAGGAATATTTATACCCACATTTTTGTTGAAAATGCTCCAAATTCAAAGAATGCACCAAATTCAAAGTCATTTTTCAAAATTTTCTGGGTGAGGCCCCCCAGCCCCCCGCCGCTGGGTGTCGCCTTTAGCAAAAGCGCCGTCAAAACTCCCCCCTTTCACAATTCCTGGCTACGCTACTGCTAACCTTAACAGTGTAGTGCTATTGTTGCGTGCTAAGTATCAGTTCCAGTCATTTGTGCAATGTGCTAACTTACTTTGAAAAAAACAATACTGGAATCTATTAGAAATGCAAACTGAAATTCTTTCGCCGGCCTCACTCTATTCAAAATCCGCAGATTACCCACTCCTGGTTGAAAATATTGTGATCTTTGTGATTTATGTAATTTTATTTACGTGTCTTCTGGTCTTCTTTGTAGGTGGTTTCAAGACGTCAACAATCTCACATTATTGGTTGGACAAAATCCCTGGAATTGCACTTGTGCTCTCAAAAAGGACTATTCGTATATTTTAAGTACTTTCAACACCGAAGTAAGCTTACTTTAGTGCTCTTGTCAACAAAACTACGAAGTTTCAAAAGAGATGCTTTCAATCCAAAAGCAACAATCTTCTATATTTGCATTACCTTCATTAAAAGATTTTATAGTTCTTTACTCTTTTTGAATATGTTGTTTGATTAAAGATTCTATTGTAATAAGAACTTTTCTGATTATCCAATTAAGGATGAAACAGCCTGTTAGATTTTTAGTGAATGGTAACTGTAGGCCTATTTGATGTAGCCTGTTGCCCTTATAAGCTAAATCAGATGAAATGTTTTGCTCCAAACCACACCATACATACAATAGGCTAAGCAGTAAGCACAACAGTTACCCAGATAGCAAACCAACCGTTTTTTTTTTACATTAATTCAACGTACGCAAACGTTGAACCAATGTCAAAAATGGTTGATTTGCTGTCTGAGGTCCCCTATCCATGAGATTGATCTGATGACCTGAAACAAACAACAATCCAATATAAATGTGTATAAACACAGGCGATTGCTGGTTATGTTTTGATTTGCAGCTTCCTGCTTGCTTATGACGCAATAATTCACATTCCAGGTACACTGTCCTTTTGCTGTTCAAGAGATTGCCGGGAGCTTTTTCAATCGCATGTGCATAGTGTGTTCGTATCCCATCCCTGCAAAGGGACAGATTTTAAGTTTGCTGCCACTTTCAAACTTCACAGATTGTGGAAGCAATGAAACCGACACTTCGACATCGTCTTCCATGGACGAACTAGTTGCTACAACTCAAAATCCAGATCTATTTACTTCAGATGGGGAAAGTGTTGCATCAGAATACTGCGCAGAAAAGATTGATAGACTCAAAACAGTCACTTCTCAACCGTCAACCAGCCAAGTGCTAGCGATGACAACGCAACCTAATGTAGAAACAACCAGTGAAACAAGTGACCTTACAACTTCTCGCAAGCTGAATATTCGAGAAGAAAGCACAAAGCCGCTACAACAATACACCACCACAGCAGCATCAGCAGCAGCAGCAGCAGCAACAACAGCAACAATAGCAGCAACAGCCGCAGCAACAGAAGCAGAACACACACAAAAAAGCACACAGAAAGCACACTTTACGGAAAAAATACCAAACACAACAACACTTAACACAACAAATATATTTATTTCAGACGACTCTAAGTCAGTGCCTACTTCGACTATTATAATAATAATTGTTGTAATATTGGTGATCTTAATAAGTGCTATTGTAGTTGCAATATGTGTTATTCGCAAGTCCGACCAAAAAATGTTGAAAGTCGATCCACCTCTGGATGAAACAGAAATGCAGCCCAGTCCATCGGTAAATAAACCTGCAGAGACCGAGACAAATGGTCTGTAGGTGAATGTAGTTTCTGTTCGGAAGCTCAATTACTTATAATATAATTCTTGAAACACGTGGTATGTGCTTGCATGGGTCACATTGGTTGCTGCACTGCCATAGTAGCCTATCCAGCAGACGTAACCCGAAATCATTATCGGACAAAATGAGATCGAAAAGATCAAAACCTAGAGAGGCTATTGATTCCAGTTAGATCCCCTTGTGTAGCTTGCAGCTAAATCCGAGAGACCACAATTCAAAACGCTGTAACTGATCCAACCATTGAGGTACCGGTACCCAGACAGCAAAATCCGTCGTTTTTACATTGATTTAACGTCTGCAGACGTTGCATTAATGTAAAAATGACGGACTTTGATGTCTGGGTAAGTAAAGCCTTGTGTTACAGAAATAACATACCGAATTGAGACTGATAGAAAACAGCTGCGTTTTTTTAACGAAAAATACATTACTATGAGCGTCATTTTTTACAGTTACTTTGCAATCTGTGTCATCTTTATACAGTAGGTTAGTTGTGTAAAGTAGCACGTGGTACAAGTGATGATCAGTTTGACTACATTCAACAATTAAATTGTACGTTTCATATGTTGCGCAATGCTAATAGCATCATTTCTATAAAATACAATAAGCGAAAAGTAATACAATGGTATTGCTATATTATAGTTTTGCTGTGGACATTACAGAATGTGTTATAGTTGAACTGGAAAGATAAATTATATCTCATTTCATATAGTTTCTTAACGTTTTCAACCTAAGTTTTGAGAAACCCGTACAACAGTTAATTAAATACTTTAATATATATTTCAACGGTGCATATACGCGATATATCAGTTTTTTTCGTAAAAAGCAAAGTATCTCTTTTAATCTCAAACTATCTTGTGACAATAAGCTTGGTAGTTGAGCAAACCTTGGTAACCTTTTTCATCTTGTAACACCAAATATTTCTATTTCATTAGCCGATTCAGGTAATACGCTGCTGTCGCCATTGTTGGCAATCACAAAGCCAAAAAATATTTGTATGCGAATACCCTCATTGTGATTATTTTTCTTCAGATACTGAGTAAACGATTAAACTGAGGTAATTGTAAGCCAAGCCATGTTAGTAGTTACGAAATCCTGCATATTTCCGGAATAAAATTGGATGCTGTGCCTATAGGCATTGATATCGAAGGATATAGATCACAATAAATAACCCTTGTGCAGTAGTTAATTGAGTCATTAGTGACGCATTGTATTAGTTGTTCAAAAAATTATTCATCCAAACCCTGCATATGTAATTTTATTGCGCCCGCGGATGGCCAGCACAACTCATCAATGCAGTATGTCTAAAAAGGAATTGCTTGTGACAAGTAACAAATGTGTAGCAATCAATATAGCCTATAATTCAAATTCGGAAGTCGCCTTTTTCCTTATCTACAAGATAAACGTGTAGAAAGCAGAAAAATTGATTATTTTGAAACAAACTTTTGTAGTTTTGATATATTATAAAGTAAATTTTTAATAAAGAATTTCGTTTAGACCAGATAAAGCGTTTCTAACATCCCAATAATACAGTATAGTTGTAGGCTACGTTTTATCAAAGCTGCAGCAGCCTAGGTCATATCTAGATTTGTAAACAGGTCTCTAGCAGGCTGATCGATTGAAAAAATGTGACATTTGTCTTTTTCAGTCAAAGTTGTTTAAACTATTTTAAGTTTTTTCTGTACACCTCTCAGTGACGTGCGTAGTAGGGTTTTTTGTCTGTTAGCACAAGCGCAGGTGCAAAGTTGTTGGGGCAACAGAAATAGGAATTTACTTTAAATGCAGTTAGCCAATATTACATGTGATCGTTTTTAAAGGCTCCTGAGCCTCCCAACGACCCAGGAAATTCCAGCAAATTCAAATGCATTCAAGCACGGTCGTAAAGAAAGTAACAACCCACCAACTACAGAAGGTGAGCAGCAGACACTCAGAAGGTGAGCAGCATATACATCACACGAATCGTATAAAAGACACCGAACGATGCAAGACCTGAAGCTATTTATAACGTGAATACAGGAACCGTAATTCACCAACTTGCAGTAAATTAACCACAGAGAAGTAACAAGGGTAGACCTGCAGTTGCAAACGGAAGATCAGATATTGAATTTCTGTCGAGGTAAAAAGTTCGTTCAAAACGGTTCAGAGTTAGACGCAGCATTGCTAATCCGTTCGCCGAATACCAATAAAAATTTGATTAATCGAAATTTATTTCTATAATTGTAGTCTATAGCAGAGCTTTCAAAACTATGGGTCGCAACCCAAACAGGGCGCAAATAAATCGTAATTGCAGGGCCGCTAAACTAATCAAAAGTGGGCCAACAGTGAGTAGTTTACACTGGAAAATCCCCACCAAAGGGTCGCATAGAAAATTATTTTGAAAATAGGTTTGCACCAATAAAAAGTTTGAATAGCCTCGATTTATATACTACTAAGCTAAAAAAAAAAGATGTACAGAATTTCCGTACAGAGATAAATTATTAAATAATTACTACCCTACATATGCAGATCATTGAAAGTATTTTGTAGTTGACAAAATGAAACTAACCTTACTGAAATCCCAAGCCAAATTACTTTGAACTGTCAACGCAGTTTGCAACGCCAGACGTCACTATCAGTAGCGTAGCCAGGAATTTTAAAAGGGGGGGGTTGACGACCCAGCGGCGGGGGGTCTGGGGAGCCTCCCCCAAAAAATTTTGAAAAATTACTTTGAATTTGGTGCATTCTGAGAGCATTTTCAACAAAAATGTGGTTACGAATATTCCTGTAAAATGGTGGTGTCTGGTGGCAGTGCCGGTCTTTGGGATGTGCAAACCGTGCGATCGCACAGGGCCCGCAAATTAGGGGGCCCGCAATTTACTCAGAAAATGCAGTAATTTTGTCATTTTCAAAGGAAAAATTCAACAAGTGAATTCAGCAAAGGAATTCGCAACAAGAAAACATAGAGACTCAACGAATTCAACCTATTTCGTCGCCTAAATATTTCGTACCCTGAAAAGATCGAGAAAAAAAAACGACATAGCCGAAATCGCTGATCGGAGTTGCCGCAAACATTTCAAAATTTCTTGATCTTTTCAGGGGACGAAATAAGTCGAAATTTAATTTTGTTACACGATTTCAGGAGACGAAATAGGTTGCATCCAGACTCACATACTGTAGAGCAGTGGTTCTCAAACTTTTTCAGCTTGTGGCACATTAGAAAAAACATAAAACGCACGCGGCACACTTGCAAAAGAAGAAAAGTTGCTTTAAAAAAATTTATTTTCACGTGTCAATGCGATGGATGTGCTTGTTTATCCCAATATAAGCTTCGACTGAAGTTGACAAACATATACCCGAATTTCATCGTCAATTTCAAGCAGTCTCTCTCGTTTACAGCTTTTAATTTCAGTCAAAACAGAAAAGCCATGTTCACATAGCCATGAAGATGCAATGGCAATATAATTTTGATTGATTTTGCACGGGATCATGAAATAGAATTTGGAAGCAGACAGCCAAAACGCATCCAAGTTTTTTTGTGGAAACAGCGTTTGAAAAATGGGTCGTTTCGTAAATCAAATGAGCTGTTCTTCTGCAGAAAGATTGCTTGATTCATTGCTTCCAAATGGTGGGAAGTAATGTTAATGTTAGCAATAGCTAACACAGCAGCCCAATAGTGACGTGGCAATTACCCTGCTGTATCGGCAATGCCATAATAGGTTTCATCGTCACATGTGCTTATTTATCAGCTATTGAAGGAGTTAACCCATTAAAAGCCGCCACAAGTTCCCATTGCTCTTTTTAGGAAATATTTCAGTCACAAAGTTGTATTGCCATAACTTTTGAATTAGTTTAAAAAAATTTGACGATTTTTGCTTTTTTGATGCATTTTTTTGTTTGCCTTTTAAAAGGACACCGGCCACATAGTCAAATGTAAATCTCGCGATGCCTTAACATAAGAAGGTGTTTGTTTCGGTAAAAACTTGTCAGATCTTTCTTGAAGGACGTTTCAAAGTTATTGTATGAACATATTATATTCACGATAACCATCGGCGTAGCTAGTGGGAGGGTGCCCCCCCCCCATTAGGCAGTCCCCCCCCCGGTAGGAAGCTTGTAGCGGCAGAATATTTTTAAACCTAAACAAAAAAGCATAGTAAAAATATTTTTTGAAACGGATTTGGCTCGAATTCTATTTGTTGGTTCCTACTTCACGCGTTCAGGAGTGCAAATCATGGTCCGCCGCGGCGGCACAAACCATAGCGATACCCCACTGACAGTCGTCGGCTCCAGCTCGTGACCGAGCATTGGTTTCGTCATCAAATCGATTCTGGCTTTAGATGGTGATGTCATATATGGCTTTGGAGGCCAATCTATGATGGAAAAGACGTAGGCAAAGTCACATTGTATGGGGGGTATGGATTGTATGGAGGGAGGGACGTGGTAGTTTTAGCTTTTCTAGTGTTCGTTTTTCTTGGGCTTTTTGTATCCTTTTTTTTTAAAACTTCCGTGCCTTCTTTAGATCTTTTTCTCCAGAGTAATCTGTCATTAGCAAGGTTTTCCCATGAATCCAGATCAATGTTTGCATGGTTGAGGGAGACTTTCAGCTGATCTTTGTATCTCATTTTTGGTCTTCTGGGGGAGGTTTCCTGTCTCTAGTTGTCCCTCCTCGTTGTCCCTTCTCATGACAGGTCCTGTCCAGCGAAGGCAGTGTTGCAATATGGTGGCTTCTGAACTGGGCAACCTAGCGCGATCAAGGAGTGCATCTTTGGTGAGACAATCGTCCCAACGAGTGCCTAGCATTTGACCCAGTTTCTTTCCTCTGCTGAAAATTTTCAAGACGTTTGGTGTCACGGTGGTATAATGTCCAGGCTTCACAAGCATAGAGAAGAGTGGATAGAAGTTTAGAACGACTGCCCGTAGGACCATAATTGTGTGCGGATAGATATAGCATGGTTGCTGAAAACACGATGGTTAAGTCTTCCATAGGCGCAATCTGCTGCTTTTACACGATGTTCAATATTCTTTGACAGTGTTACAAACAAGCAAAAAAATGTGGCCATGTGGCCGGTGTCCTTTTAAAAGGCAACAATAAATATAAAGCAAAATAAACAAATAAAAGAAGCAAAACCTTACACAAATTAGAGTGTAGTAGAAAGCACAATATTATAAAGTGTCAAACTATGAAGAAACATAATTCATATCTATTACCAATAGGCAGTAAAACATGCATGTTCCTCCTCACTTCACTTCATCCGGCTCTTCTCATTTTTCAACAATTTTCAAACTTTCACAAAATTCAGAAAAAATATGTTGTTCGCAAATATTTATCAACACCTTCCAAAACAGACCCTTAACAACTACTAGCAAGTCCAAAATGATTCAATCAAAATAAGATGATGCAATACTGATGCATTCAAAACGATGTCCTTTTAAAAGGACACCGGCCGTAAATGGGTTAAAGCGCTTTTAAATCGCATGCTTGTTTGAATGGCTTATTTTAAATATTTATACAGTTCTTTTCCAAAATTTCAAAAAGATTCGCGGCACACTTGAGAATCTGTTGCGGCACACTAGTGTGCCGCGGCACACAGTTTGAGAATCACTGCTGTAGAGACAGTACTGCTATTTTGCATTCATCAAATGCTGGCATTTGCACAACAATCTAACCTCTTAGTGTAATTTATTAAGTTAAAAATCGATTTCGCTATAGTAATAGCATCTTCAGCTAGCACGTACTGTATAGACATAGCTTTATTTCCGAAAAATGCCAAAGAAAGCATGATCTTATCCTTTTGCTATGCCACCGGACAGCACCATTTCACAGTAATATTCATATCTAAATTTTTGTTGAACATGCTCTCAGAATGTCCCGAATACAAAGTAATTTTTTAAAATTTTTTGAGGGAGGCCCCCCAGACCCCCCGCCGCTGGTTGTCGTCTTTGGCGATCACGCCGCCACCCCTCCCCTTTCAAAGTACCTAGCTATACGCCACTGAATTGGATTATTGTCATTGGGGCCCGCAAAAGCATATTCCGCACAGGGCCCGAAAAACCCTAAGACCGGCACTGCTGGTGGCATAGCAAAAGGATAACATCATGTTTTCTTCGGCATTTTTCGGAAATAAAGCTAAGTCTCTATGTTTTCTTGTTACTAATTCCTGGCTGAGATGTTTGGTATTGGCAAAACTCGCTCTTTTAATGCAAGTTTGTTTAAAATTAGGCAATTTTTTTTAGACTGAAAGCATCATTCTCAATATCGTGACGTCATACGCGTGCCAAAGGGGGGTTCTAACCCCCAACCCCCCCTTGGCTACGCCACTGGTCACTATCACCACTATTGGAAAAGGTGTTGAAAACAGCGCAAAAGTTTGCAACAGTACAAAATGAAGTGAGCAATATGTTACTTTTACATCTTATAATGGTTTTAACACAAAGTTATGTATAGTGACAAACTTCTAACAGAGCCGCAGGTTCTCCAACCCCTGTCCTGGTCAACAAAAAAAAAATCATTCTAACTTTCTGAAAGATCTTTCACTGATAGAATGTTAATCGGATGCACTAAATGAGAGAATGAGTGAAAGTTTAAAATAATTGAAATAAATTTTCGTCTGTGTCCACTAAAAAAAAACAGCATAAGGCTATTACGTTTCTAGGTGATAAAACGTTGCCGTTTTCGTATAGCCAACGTTGTGAGGAGGTCAAAAAAGCAACTTTTGTAAGAGGTAACAATCACTACAACAACAAATATAGGCCTAATACGTCACCGTAAGAGAAACACATTTATAAGCTTTCGCCTTTCGGTAATAGATTTTCATCGTTACGGTTGAGTACATTGCAATTTTTGACGTAATCTTGACGAAGCAACTTTCTGCCGTGGTGCGTTGATAATAAATTGTTTCATTTTTCAATTCTGACAAGTTAATGCTGTGATCTTCTTTTAGCATGTGTGAACAAAGGGCTGACTTTTCGTCTCCATATTTTTGACAGCTCTGCGATGTTTTTTGACCCAGGAATTTATGCAGCGTTCAGTTTTGCCAATATAAACTGCGTCACAATCATTGCACGGAATTTCATAAACAATACCACATTTATTGTGAAAAGGGGTTGGGTCTTTTGGTAGTGACGAACTATTGCCGATGGTTCGAAACGGTTTTATAGCGACTTTAACAGGCTTTCAATAGTTCTCGAGTTTAGCAACAATATTGAATCTAAATTTTTTAACGGTTACTATACAAAATCTAACCAAATATAAAAAAAAGTTTCAAAATTTACTCTGATAAATCAATCAGAGACTAAAAATTCTCCTTTTAGTGAACAAAATTAATTTTAAACCCTATTGTCAATATTTTGGTGCTTGCACCATGGATTAAAGTAATTTTGCGCCACTTAAGCGCAGGCGGTCATGCATGAGTGACACAACAGTTGAAGAAGTCATGGGCAGCGATGTTGGATACAAAATATAATTGACAAACTATCCAAAAGACAGTTCTTTGAAGAGTCTCCATTCAGGCAAGTGGCAAGATTTTGCTTTGTAAGCTATTGCTTTGTAAGTCTATTGCTGATATTGGATCTTTAGCAACTAAAATTAAGGCGCTTTCCAAAAACTGTGTAGCTTTCGACTTGTTATTTCTTGTGTCTAATGTATCGCTAATAAGGGCATTGCTTACAATGTTAGTATAGCAAAGTTATCATCTAATTGTCTTTTTTTTTCTTCAGATATAGGTAGGTTATAATTATTACTGACGAGTATGTAATTCTGTGTTGAAAAATGAAAATGTTTACTCTCTGTCTATTTAGTTGTCGTGTCTTAAACTAATTGTTTTGAGTTAGACTGTGCTGCTTGGTTGGCATATTTCTAGTACAACAAAGTGCACTCTTTGCTAAACCTCTACCATTTCCAAAAACAAGAAGAAAAAAGTGCTGCATTTTTCTTTTAAACAATTATCGTGTTTATTTAATGGAAAAGAACAGACACAAAAAGCAGAAATCAACAAAAGCAACCTAAGGTATGTTCAATTGATGTGAAATATAATGTATTCAAATGTAATGTGTTACTTTTTCTGTCTAAGAATTTCGGTTTTTAGTCATCAATGTGAACAGTTGTGTTCGCAGCGTTGGCAGTGTGTGACCTGTTTCATTTTTCTTTTTTTCAGCAAGACAAAAAAATTAAGTAAAAGAGTTACACCAAAAGCACGCAAAAAAATAAAACTTGACTTGACAAATAAATTCATTTAAACACTATAATTGACTTCTAGAAGGTATATTGTGAATTGCCACTGTATCGTGGTAAAAGTACTTCTAGTAAGTAACATTCAGTTTCGTTAGTATGTGGAACCTGCAATCTTGACAGTTTGTTTCCAAACTGTTTTTTTTATTTTTTATTCTCCAAAATCAAAACTGAATTTTGTCGACTTAAAGTTCCAGACAGCAAAGTCCGTTTTTTTTTACATTATTTCAATGTCTGCAGACGTAGCATGTGATAATGTTGCTCTTGTTGTCCCTTGTGGCTTCTGTAATTAAAAAAATTGTTGCTATAATGATTTGACGTGGATGGTGAAAAATAAAAATGTTCATGCATAAAAAAGGTGCATAAAATATACAGTTTGCAATGATAACCCGTTTATTCTTCGTCATCATCTATCGGCGGAAGACATAGCTACCACGCAGTTTCGAAAATGGCCGCGCTGCATAATAGTTTCTTTTTTATGATGTAACAGATATTGTCATATGTTTGATGTAACTCAAACTGCATGATTATTCTAAAAATAACCCATAATATTACGATTCTCCAATGGATATTTTACGAATTCAAGTTCATTTGATGACCCGATTCTTTTCAAACTAAAAATGTGAAGCATTTGCTTTATTATGAAAACGATGAAAACTTATAAGGCAGTGGTTCCCAACTTTTTTTATCCGGTGGACTCATTTAGTTGATATTCAAATTCAAATTCCCCCCCTATAAATTTAGTGTGTTAAAAGCTCGTTTACATTAATATTTTAATCTAAGTCTTGGAAGATAAACTAAACTTTCACTACTAATCAGCTTTTTAGCCTGTAGTATTTCTTTTCATACTAACATATTAATTTAATTAATGAAGAACGTTGCTAAAAAGTATTTTATTCAAAGAATACATTCAAAATATAAAAGTCAATACATTTAACAGTTTGTGTGAAGTTTGTGATTTTTTTGTTTCGACAACTCATGAAAGTGGTGGAAGAGTATTGGAAAGATCACAACGAATGTCATTCTCCACGTCTAATCTGTTTTGTTTTCATTTGCAAGACTTGAAAAACCTGATTCTCATAGATAAGTGGGAGCAAACGGAAGAATACATTCGAATAGCTTTCTGTGCCACTTTGGGATAGGAATTACACAATAATGGCCAAAATCCAGTGATGGATTTTTCTCTGAATAGCTAAGTCTCTTGCGCAAAAATCCGTTTTGAGTTTTAAAAATTCATCCTGCAATTTATTGGAAACTTTTTCCATCAACAATGTGAATGAATTTCGTATTAAATCAAGCTCATCGTCATAAATTTCAGGAAAATATCGAATGAATTCCAGTTCTAGTGCTGTGAGATATTGCGAAATCATTTCTTTTTCCAACTCTGGAAGAACGTGTTCTTTGCCGTCAAAAACTAGCACCGATGATAGTTCTTTAAACATGTTCAATTGTTCCTTCCAACTTTTCTCTTTCAATTATCAAGCTTGCTGGTGAAAGCTTCCAAAGCATCGTTAAATGTTGAGCGGTACTGGCATCTGCTCCTGGAAGGGCCACCCAAGCCAGGCTGGTCGAAGGGTAGAGGCCAGACAAAATGTAGTCTCCCGCGACCAGGACAGCAGAGCCTTCTAGTACCTTAAGACAATCTCCTACTGACAGTGACGTAAATCCACCACTCTCTTCCAACCTGCCTTGAGCAGCATGGAAGCAGTAGCCTACAGCTTGTAAATTCACATGGCATCAATATGTCAATGGCTCATGGATACAGATAACCCATGTTGATGCGCAATCTGCTTTAAACGGAAATGGCGATTGAATATATATCGTATATTGGTGTTTTTCCCTTGCGTTTTCATATTTAGTTTATTCAATGGACCAAACATATCAACCAAATAAGCAAGGAATCTAATCCATTTGTCATCATTCAGCAATGGAACAAATTCCAATTTTATTTAAAGGTCAAAAAATAATTTAAGCTCGTCTCTAAGCTCAAACACTTGCTTGGTTACGTTTCCTCTTGAAAGCCATCGAGTATTTGCATGAAAAAGAAGTAGGCTAGGCCTGCATGATGGTCTGCATCCATGTCAGTGCACAGTTGCTTAAACAATCGGGAGTTAATCTAACAATAATATCCTCTTTAACGCTCTAGTCTAGGTCAACTTATTACGCTTAAAAAGGCTTACAATCCTAAAACCAAAGTCCCCCCCGAAAATTGCAAAATTCTCCCCTAGTGGAGAATTCCCCCCCGGTTGGGAACCACTAGGCATTCGAGAAACAAACGTCAAACGTTCTATGTGATATAATTATTATAGCTTTATCTCGTCGTCGTCGTCGTGTGAGCCTCTGGGGCCGAGGGTCTATCCTTTTACCACCCCAGATTCACGATGTTCCCGGACTACACTGGAAGGCTACTAGAGAGCAGCCAGTCTTTGGTTTCATCATCCATGACACGCAAATTACCGTGGTAGTGAAACCTGTTGTGAACATAATCTGCTGTTACCCTGTTTAGTTGTATGTAGCAGTAGGCTGTCAAAACAAAATTTTATTGACGAGGATGAATCTAAATTAGAAATATTTCTTCATGGCTGTAAGAGTTTCAGCAAACAATTTTTTCGTATTGTGCTTCTGTGTCTTTGAATGAAACCCACCAAGACAGCAAATTAGTCGTTTTTTTCGTCTGCAGACGTTGAATCAATGTAAAAATGACGGATTTGGCTGTCTGGGAAGTAGCATTTTTATGGGACAGTAATTCAGTAATTCCATATTTGCATCGTTTGGCCGTCTGATAACGTTGAAGCTATGCGAAAAAGACCACTAGCGTTGGTGGCAATCGACTTCATGGCTTTACTTTGCTTTTGTTCGTAGGATTGCACCGAGTTGTTTTAATTGCGTAGGCACCAGACAACCTATTAATTTTCCCTTTCACTGCCTTTGTGCTGTGCAGTGATTTAATTGTGCAGAATGTTAATCAATGATCGAAACGCCTTTTTTAAGCTAACCACCGTGATGGTTGGGCTGTTCTAAATTATTGCTTGTTTTTGTGGAAAAAACGAAATTTCTGAGAAGAGAAGATGAAAGAAAATGAAGTAATGTCAAGCAATTTTGTTGCGAAGCACAATATTTCAAAGTTGCCAAATATTTTCCAAACATTTTTGTATTCAACACAAGGTCTACGAAAATAGATGACCTAGACCAGCGGTCCCCAAACTTTTTCACTCACGGACTATAGTTTTGAAATGAAAATAGCCTCTCGCACCAGCAATTGGTTTGGTTTTTGAATCTTTATCCTTGGACTGCTAAAGCCTTGATAGGTTATTCCTGGTAGTTTCGCATAGTCTACTTGCAGAGGCTTTTTGACGCAAGGCAGCTTACCGAGATTGGCAGAGTGAAGTTATCCGATTGCTGTTGAAATGTTGTTGCTAGAGAATTATTCCATCCACTAGGTGCCGCTGAATGGAGAGCAGTCTGAAAAGCGCACATCCCGAGAGCCGAGCCAGTGCCGCGTGATCTTGAGTCGAGTGCTTATAACCACTGAGCTTGCTGGGCGGACAAGTGAGCTAACGGGGCGAAAAAAAGGACAAGTTTAACAACTAGCTGCTTATTGGACTAACTTTTAACAGCGCTTTAACACACTTTACGCTGCCAGTCCCTCCTGGTTAGGCTTTCAGAAGCACCAAGCACAAAAACAATAGGCCTACTGTTCTTTATCAAAGGTGAATAACCACTATATCACCTACACATAGTAGGATAAAAAAAGGCATTAGCATAAATAAGATCGTTGGAATTGTTTGTTGGTGACAAGATTCAACGCGGGTGATGTCAAACAAGGAGACACGTAGCTTTTAAAGTGTTGGTTCCCTCCAATCTGCTTCTCAACTTTGTTTTAGTTGCTGCCATTGCTTAAAATCAAGCTTTACTGAGTTTATCTTTCAAAGTAACGTGCTTTGTTTCGAGATGCCGCAGTAGTTTTGATGGTTTCATTAATTGGTTGGCGAGGTTCGGTCCATCTCCGTAAAATCGTAAATCAAACACATTAGAATTGGGGCATATTGATCGTCTGTAGCAATGAAACTGAATTTGAGGTAAGATTTATCATATTTTCGATTAAAAACAGCTTTTCTATTCATCGCGGCAAGCGTGGTTGTCGCTGTATTATCTTTATTTGTTCTTTGTTTGTTTCCATCAAAGTATTTTTCAAGCGATACCAGGTTCTTGATCATATTTCTTTCAAGTAAATTTTTGCAGTCTATATTTCTAAGTGCTTTAAGTGGAAAAATAAAATGCTGCCAGCTAATTACCACCTGCTGAATGCTGACATCGGGCTTGTTTTCGAAAAAAAAAACACAAATCAGCATCTTTGTTGCATCACAGCATCGTGACTCCAAGGTAGTTTTGCTCCGGGTGGAGTAGTGGAGCAGAACTATTTCGGAATTATGATGCTGTGATGTAACAAAGACTCTGCTTTTATGGTTAATCCATCGCGTTTTTCCTTGTAAACTCCAAGTACAATTTTGGCAATTTTTGCGACACTGATAGATCAGGGTTGCCATATTGGCGTTTTTCCTGCCAAATTCCACAAATTTGGCGTTTTTTGAAAGCGTTTGGCAGGAGAAAATTACGTTTGGCAGTTTGGCATTTTTTTGGCAGTTTGTACTTTAGTGTTTTTTTTGGCATCTTTTGGCGTTTTTTTGTAATTATTACCGGAACAACTCACCACTAAAGTTTTTCAAATACTTTTATCAATGAAAGTCCATCAAAAAAGTTTAATTTATGGTCTGGAAACTCTGAATTCCTAATTTATTCAAATGGGAGCTCCAGAGGCCACTGGCGGCTGGCCAGTCACCAACCAAGTCCAAAGTTGGAGTTGGCCTGGACAGCTGGAGGGATGCGTTTTGACATTTATTTTCTTGCCAATGGACTAGTAAGTGTTAACAGGTTATGGTTAATAATGCGATGTCGCACCGTTTGAGTTGAAAGCATAGCGTAAGCCAGAGACCTTGTAGAAATTTGAACCGGAACGTATTTGGCATACCGGCGTCAATGCAGATGCCATGCATTTCTGCTAATAACTGTAGCCTCTTGACATGTAAAGTTATCAGGTGTACTGTAGGTGTATTTCCTTTATGCCATTAACATTGTGAAAATCCTTAAACCTTAAAAGTTTTTGTGATATTTACCAATGGTGTTTCTTGACATTGTCCTCTTTTCACCTGTTGAAGCCCTTAGCCCTTGTCTACTCTTCAGCAGAGTACTGTGCACCTGTCTGGTGCCGCAGTGCTCACTGCCACAACATCGACACTGCCATAAACAGCGCCCTGCACACAGTGACCGGATGCCTGCGTCCCACACCATTGGACAATCTCCCCATTCTCGCTGGCATCCAACCTGCTGAGCTTCGTCGCGAAGAAGCCACTCTGTCCCTCGGTCGACGGGCACTGGAGCCTAATCATCTTTTCCACCACAAGATCTCTGCCTTCCCAAACGGGCACCCCCGCCGACTGAAATCAAGACACCCATTCGTGCCAGCCGCTCGGCTTCTGATCAACGAAGCTGACGAACAAGACATCTCTGCGGCTACTTGGGCGGACCATAAATGGCATTCTGAATGGAGGTCAAGCACCACCAGACTCCATTCATTCATCCCCGACGCCGACACACGCCCCATCGGCCTGACACTACAGAGACAGGCATGGGTGCGCCTCAACCGTCTCCGTACGGGCGTCGGGCTTTTCCGCTCAACCATGCACCAATGGGGAATGGCTTCTTCCTCCTCCTGTGAATGTGGTGCCGAGGAACAGACCGCAGACCACATCATCAATGACTGTACCATCTTCAAGCCACCTAACAGAGTGGAAGGTCTGCGCGTCATGGATGATGAAACTAAAGACTGGCTGCTCTCTAGCAGCCTTCCAGTGTAGTCCGGGAACATCGTGAATCTGGGGTGGTAAAAGGATAGAACCTCGGCCCCAGAAGCTCAGACGACGACGACCTGTTGAAGTTTAACACCGAGTTTTTTTTGTTTTTCTTGTTTTTCAGACTTTGGCTAGATTGGTTATAAAGCATGCATTAAATGGATGGCCTACTGTAAAAAGTAGGCTACCGTAGATATGTGGGACAGAATGTTTGTGTCGCCAAGCAAGGAAAACAAACCTGAACTACCTAACATACCACCACCAGTGATTCTGATAATGAGGAATGCTATTGCATGCAGGTTAAACTTATAAAACCTGCTAGAAAAGCAGCCCTTCCCCATAGATTCCCCCCAGGCCAATTGGTCTTTATCACCTTCTTCTAATGCGCTTCGTTGATACTTGATAGCTTCAACTATTTGGCTGCCCCCTACAACCTTTGAAAGTTTGTTTTAATTTACTAGCTTGATACATACAGTTTGTGTTTCATTATTCATACTAAGTGGTCTATCAAGTTAAATTAAGAGAATATACCATCAGAGCTATATTTAGCACCATTATATTATGGTGTATGGCCTTGCTGGTTAACAGGACAAGCCGCACTAACAGTTTGGCATTTTTTTTGGCAGTTTTTTTGAAACCCTGAAAAATTTGGCAGTTTTTTGGCGGTTTTTACGAAACATTTGGCAGGCAAAGCTATTTTGGATCTGGCAACCCTGTGATAGATTGCTTTTGATAGATAGGCTACAGCAGAGCAGGCCTATAAAAAAGATTCATTTGTAGGCCTACGTACAAAGTGTATGATTTCAATTGTTTTCACTGTAATCAATTTATTTTAAGGCAGAAAACATACTTTCAACTAACTCGCTCTTTTGTCGGCCATTTTGACCGCGTGTTCTCGGGACCCGGTAGCAACCTTTTCGTGACCCGGTACTGGCTCGCGACGCGGTGGTTGAAGAACTCTGGCCTAGATCACCTAACACCGAGCACAAAGTTTCAGAACTGAAGGCTGAAGTCGATTGCAGATAGAAGTGTAACTGAGTTATAAATTTGCCCGAAATGTTTCTTAAAGTGCTTCCAGTGTTCAATTGTTTCAGTGTTCAGTGCTTCTTTTTTCATTTTGCAATCTGAATTTTTGCAAAGACTGTTGATAAAGCAATACTTGCAAAACTATTGAATTTACAGATAGAAAATTCCATTCATAGTTTGAACAAATAAATCGAGTTTAATCATTGCTTGACGAAATACTAATTTTGTATCATATTAAACCTAAGCATTTTAGGCATACGTACTATTAGGACCCAAGTTACACCTTTATAAGAATTCGAATTCAACCGTCAGCTTTGAAATCTTGTGCACGGTGTCTAGGCCATCTATTTTGACACACTGCTGACGTGTATTTTGTTTTGAGGCCACTTTACATCAAATTGTCTTTTTACTAAACGATATGTTCCTTTTTTGTTTCGCAAACCCATATCTTTAAGTCAGAAAAATAATGGCGAAACTTTACTGATATAGCGCAGCAATAATACAAAGTTAAAGACAAACTGTCGCTGTTGCCCATAAAATTCTATTGCGACAGTAACGCCATCTCAGCATCCCTGTTTGTATTTGTTGTTATAAAGTAGCCACCAAATACGTTTTAGAAAAACCCCATTCTCTGTGTGTAAAGTAATGCCTCTCAGAGAAACATTCTACGATTTCGACTCCTTTATGTATTAAATAAAATTTATTTTTCAGGAGTCTAGAATCGCACACATGGAATTAATACAATTTTGCTCGATTTGGTTTTGTTGGATCGTTTTGTTTACGCCAACCCGTCAAGAGTCTTTCAACTTTGGGGAACCACTCACGTGTGGTGATGACAACACAGAGTGCTTTGTGCTTCCAGGAACCCTACCTGCTCTTCCCAAGAACTTGATTCCAACAAACGTAGAAGTACTTACATTGGCGAGCAACCGTTTCAATGATATCACCGTGACCGATCTTGCAAACTTGTACAATCTAACCGTTCTAACATTGACAGACAACATCATAGAGATAATAGAAGATTTTTCTTTCCAAAGCCAGTTCCGTCTTCAGGTTTGTACTTACGACTAATTTCTAAACCATTACGGTAATTTAATATCAGCATTATCATCATCCAAATTTGTTTTTTTTCCCCGCTAGTGGAGGTGGCCGATTCTTTCCTTGTCATTGTAATTTAATAATAATTTATAGAAAAATATAAGATGGGCTATATTACGTATTGGCTGACCAATTAAATTTAATGCACAAAGAGAAGTTTGAACTTCACCGATTACCCACAAACACTTGATAAAAACGACATACGTTTTTGAGGTTTAATTGTTCGGTCAAGTTATTATATTATCAAATAATGTAAATACTGACAAAGTGAAAAACTTCACTTTTGTAATCGGCTCAGTTCTAATTTTATTCTAAATATCTTTTAAGTCCTCTATTACACAACTTAGAATGCATCTTTAAATACAGTATCTTCTTCATATCTACAGTATAAAAGCATAGCATAAATTTGGTGGAGAAAATAAATTGAAGATAGTGTCCAAAGTAGTAAATCAGCAAATCTTACATGCTTTCGTTTTACTGTGAAGTTATTAAGTGAATTAAAGCGGCGTGCTTCATCATTAGCCTGTGACCACGGAAATTACCCCGAGAACGAACATTGACTTTGGGAAAAACAACGTAAACTAATGAAAGGCTTTTGCTTCTGTATTGAAATTGCATTCTTTGCATTAACTACTTACTCATTATAGACCTTAGAGTTAGATGAAAATAGAATACCCACGCCCAACAAGAACACATTCTTCGGTCTGTCTGGACTGCGAGCTCTTACGTTACAGGTAAGATACATCAAAGAGAGATGCCTATACATATTCAGTTTATTTTAGGATTATGCAGAATGATTACGGTACCCAATTCCATGAAAAAAAAACATATTATGTTTCACAGTCAAAGGAGTTGGGAACTTATTCTTCCCATAGGCAGAAACTAGTTGTTTTGTACGTTAAGCTAATTTTCGTGTTTGTTCAGTATCAGTATCAATTCTTATCTTAACGTTTAGCTCAATTGTTAAGTTAAGCTTATAGCTCAATATGCTATCGAGATACTAGATTATGCATTTTAAAAGTAGTCTTGCTTATTTTATTACAGGGTTGTTTTAAAGAAAAATATTTAAAACTAACTCGGAGCAAGAGACATATTTGACTACGAGGAAACATTAGTTTAGAATTTTAAATTCTAAATTCTCTTATCTTGATTTTGTGCCCTGATTTTTCTTCATTAATTAAATTTCGCTCCACTGATGGAATGAATTATTTCGATTTCGAATAACAAATGCGTGTTTTTTTATTGCGCTGCAGCCATCGCAGATATGCGCTGCTCCTCAGCGGTTTACAAAGCAGACGGTGTCAATCCAGTCGTATAGAGGCGCAACTGAGAACATTATTAACCAAATCTATTCCATGGTTCAGTGTCAAGCAGGAATAAGATTCAGAACTACTTTTAAAAAGTCTTTCGTGTGACCTAAATAAGTATCGAACCCAAGCCTACCGATTCAGAAGCGAACGCATTAACCATTAAGCTAAGCATTTGATAAATAACATAGCATTTATTAAAGTTTATAAATCAAGCCAGTAGGCTACGTACAGTGATTTCTAAAAATGATTTTGTTCATTGCATGTGGATTGTGGAGTAAAACTCTAAAATGCTTTTCCTTTTGCAAGGCAAATGCTATTTCCGGTGTCCTGAAGAGTGGTCTCTTTCGTTATTTGGTAAGCTTGGAAAGGTTAAATCTGGCCAACAATCAGATAACTGTGCTGGAAGATTGTTTGTTTTGCAACCTTACAGACTTGATGGAACTTTCACTGCAAGGAAACAGCATAACAAGCGTACAAAGAAATGCATTTCAGGTAAGTTAAAAAAAAGTCCGCCTAGATAACTTAGTTGGTTACTCGACTGACTTTTTCCACGAAGAAACTGCAGAATCAAGCGGCGCTGGTTCTGCTTTGGGGGTGTGTACTTGAGCAACTTACTTTATGGACTAATTTCCATTTAGTGGATAGAATAAATTCATAGATAACAAGGGGAAACCGAAAACTTCCCTCTGTCAATTTCGGTTACTGGCCTCCGTCAGTGGTTGAAGCTATAGAATGTGACAACTAGTTTGAATGATGACTCTACATGTGTGAGTAAATCAACAAAACAGTGTGTTTACATTGTTCTGTCCGGTTTGTTCTGTCCACTTCTCGTAAAAAGTACTAAAGGTAAAATGAGTTTATTTCGACATGTATTATTGTATAATTAACCGTGAATTCCTACCCGACGTCGATCCCCACCCTCCGGGAATGTCCCTCGCAAGACTTGCGTGGGTCCGGCTTAACCGCCTACGAACCGGCGTCGGTCGCTTTTGTTCAGACATGTGCAGATGGGGCCTGGTTCCCTCACCGGGATGCGAGTGTGGTGCCACAGACCAGACAGTAGACCATGTCGTCCATGACTGCCCAATCCATCAATCACCACATGGAACGCTTGGACTGAAGGCCCTGGATGACGAGACTGTCGAGTGGCTGATGACCTCATGCCCAAACATATAGTCCAAAAGAAAGCTCATACGACGAAGAAGATTAACTTTGTTATTAACCGAATTATGAGTAGCCTATAGACTGCTTACTCATTTATTCACAAATAGCATTAGTTTTCGATAACCGAGTTTACTTTTTTTCTATAGGGTCTATCGAAGCTAGCTAGTTTGGACTTATCGAACAATCTGCTGACATCCTTTGATTTCTCATTATTGCCTCTGTCCATAGCCACATTATACACTGGAATGAACCCCTGGTTTTGTTCTTGCAGCTTGTATAACAACTATTTTGATTTTGTGTTTTTTGCAAATACATTGCAAACGACAGAGGCTTGTACCGAAGAGACTAGCACTTGCACAAAATGTTCAACGCCAGATTTACTAGCAGGACAAAATCTATATTTTCTAACGGAAAAAAACTTCACAGATTGTAATGTGGTCGCTACCTCTTCTCAATCACCTGTAGTTGGCCTAACAAGTACATCTGGAAGTCGCGCAACAAGTGCATCTGAAAGTCGCCCAACAAGTGCATCTGAAAGTCCTCCATCAAGTAGGCCTACATCTGAGAATCTTTCATCAAGTACATCTGGAAGTTCTCAAACAAGTGATCCTGAAAGTCGCCCAACAAGTGCATCTGAAAGTCCTCCATCAAGTTCATCTGAGAGTCCTCCATCAAGTACATCTGCAAGTTCTCAAACAAGTGATCCTGAAAATCATCCAATAAGCACATCTGAAAATCCCCCAGCAAATGTATCCGGAGGTCACCTAACAAGTACATCTGCAAGTCCTCCAACAAATACATCTGAAATTCTCGGCATGAATCAAACTGATGAAATCGAAGCAACCAGTACAGATGAAGCTTCAGTGATCACTTCATCCAGACCGAATTCATTTACCCTTCCCCTAGAAAACCTTTTGACTGCAGTATTGGTACCAGCTGGGTTGATCCTGATAGTGATAACAATAGCCTTTGTTTACACTTGCTATGTCGAGACACAAAAGGTAAGTCTACTTCGACATTGCCATACATTGACGTAAGTATACGAAACAATTGACGCTTAGCCTACTGCAGACTGAAACTGCGTAGAAGGTTTAGGTTTTTAAATCACAATTGACCCTGAATTTTCAACAAAAGTTCAAACAGATTTGTTCAAATTTTTACCTAAATTTGCAGATTTTGTAGATCTTGATATAAGTAGCTAACAGTCCCATGCCGAAATAATTTATTTGAAAGGCTTAGGTTTTATGTTTATTGCCGTTTTAATTTGACGACAATTCACGTCTTGGGCCCAGTTGACTGAACGGGGAATATTTATCCTCAGACCAAGAAAGCTTCTTTGAAAGCTTAAGCCAAATGTTTTAAATCGACTGTTTATCAAATATTCAATTTTTTTTATAGCTCGGTATTATGAGTGATTAGCCCACAAGCTGTTGAGCTTATATCTCTGCTGGTTTAACTTGTTTCCTTTTTGTTTAGAGAAAAGAATGAAATTGAAAGCATTTGATATAACAAGATGCAACATGTCAATCTATACCCTATATGCAATCCATTTCTTGAGTTGAAACCTGCCAAGAAACGCCAAAAGTTCCGATAGACAAATAAAACCATTTCTTCAAGTATACCATCGCTTTAAGGTCTATTGGATTTTCAATAGTAGCCTAACCCTAAAATGATAGACCAAAGCGTAGCCGAAAGATAGAAAATGATAGACTACAATAGGCCTATTAGCGCATTCTTTCATCAGATTGGTGAAACCTTTCAACCCATAGTCTGAAACGGCACATTATAGCCTGGTCCAAGTATCGTCAAGTGTTGCATGAAAAGTGTACCGGTAAACAGTTTGAGCATCAAGACTACTACAGGAATGACATTGCAGTTCAAATTTTATTGTCTGTTGGAAAAGCACACAGACATTGAATAGCTTGCAAGTTGCTAACTCATAGTGAAGAATAGAAGAAGAAACATCGCAAGCTCCTGAGGTTTATCGACAATTTTTATTTAACGTGTAAAGTCTTTCCTGTGGAGTGATAAACTACGTTTGTATAGACAATGGAGATATTCAAGAAACTAGTTTTATAGTCCAAATCAATGACAATAAAATTATCTCTTTCAGGCTAAGATTAACTACAACACTTGCAACGACATCCTCTTCTTGCCGTCCATATCATCAAGTGTCTTGTCACTGAATAGCTCAGTTGGTTAGCGCATGACTTCGTGAACGAAGAAGCTTCAAGATCAAGCGGCGCTGGTTTAACTCTCGGGGTGTGCGCTTGAGCAACGCATTCTAAGGACTGCTCTCCATTCAGCGGTACCTAATGGATGGAATAGTTCGTTGGCAACAACACTTCAACAATCGGTCGGAAAACTTCACTCTGCCAATCTCGGTAACCGGCCCTGCGTCAAAAGTCTCTACAAGTATGCGAAACTACCAGGAATATCAAGGCTTTGTCAGTCCAGTCCGAGGGTAACGATTCAAAACCAACCAACTGAACTACAGTGTAGGCTACTTTATGGTGTTACACTGACTTCCTTACCACCGGCCAACGAAACTAATAGTTTAAAAAAGGCATTTCGATGATCAACTTCTAGATGTTAGCCAACGGCACGTCTATGGAATCTACGTCCCACAGCAGCACATTAGTTAGCTGAACCTTGTTTCAGTGCTTTTATGGTAATCTGTTTTATTTGTTTTATGTACTATTGCGCACAATTAATTTGGTTTGTCAATTTATTTGTTTTTAATTTTTGTATTTATTTGTGGACTATCAGTAAACTGTTGATTAAAACTAAATATTGTTGTTATAATATGACATTCTTGATTAACCAGACTACATAGCATGGATAATGGGCATAACACGGATAATGGCTTGGAAACCATAGCATAGGTTAGCATCAGGAACGGATCAACATTTGATAAACTTTGAGCTATATGCAGAAATTTAGTGAGTTACAATCCATATTGAGACTATTATTTTTATTTCTCAGCATAATAGTCAATCGGGCTACTTTAGAAATTAGAAATCATTGCTTTTTTCTGCTTTTTCGACTACTCCTCGTTATAGAAAAACTTTAATTGATTCATTTGTTGAATACCAAAACGTTTTCTGCGAGAGATACCTGAGCATGAAGGTCAAAGTCGTAGGTAAAGTCACGATGGGAGAAGAAATGCTGCAATAATAATTTTGTGATTCTTCTTCTTCTGGTTTTATTCTCACTTCAAGTGGAGTCGCCGGTGCGCAGTCCTCCACATCACTCTGTCAGCAGCATTCTATATCTTCTGTCACACAATCATGATTTAATCCGCATCGATGCTTTTATGGTGGTCTGTTTTATGTAGTCTACTACACTATTTGTGATAATTTTACGTAAGCTTAAACCAAAATAGACGTCGCAACTTCTATCGTTTATCGCGACAAAAAATGTATAGCTATAAGGTGATGTTTGAGCATTTTTTACGATACTTTAACAAAATGCAGATAACTGCCCCGCATAGTTGTCAATTGTCATCGCCACATACTGTACACAATTCACTGAACTTACTTGGTCGGCTGCAGCTAAATCCATCTCCATGCTTCAATGTTTTTGATTGAATTTACCATAAACTATTAAATTCACTCGCTGAGAGTTTCTGGCAACTTACAGTTGGTTAAGCGTTTGACTTTGTATACGAAGAAAGCGCAACACCAAACAACACTGGTTCGGCTCTTGGAGTGTGTGCTTGAGCACCATCTCGCCTCCTCCCCCCCCGAAAACCCGAAGGCAGTAATGTCATAAGATAAAAAAAAACAGCTTGGATTCGGGATTATGGTTTGCATTCGGAGTCGAAGTGGAGTTGGGAGTCACAAACTTCTAATTCGGAGTGGAGCAGAAGTCCAGAAAACCTGACTCCATAGACCTATGCTCTACACTTCTAAATTCTGATACAGGCAGAGGCAGAAAGCATAGGTTAACATATGAGCAGAGCCAAAATCTCTGTGTTTGGTCGGAGTGGAGCAGGACTCTAAAATTCTTGGTAAAAACAGGAGCCGGAGTCTTTTTTGCCAGTTGTTACGTTTGTGTACTTCTATGATCTTGCTTTTTAAACAGTCATTTTTTATTTTAAAATATGGTTTTCTTTTCATGACTTCAATCAATGGTTTATTTGCCAAAAACAGTAGCCTAGCTACTTGGTCGAAATACGGAAGTTTTGTAACCAAGCCTAGCTATAGCCTACACTGCAAAAGTAGCACAAGTTCCTATAGCCTACTGACAGAGAGACAACGAAACGACCATACGGTCTACTAGGGATAAGGAAAGTAGGCCTAAGTCATGGCATAGCCGTAGGAGAGCAAAACATGTTTGGAAGGCGAATAAAATTTGCCCAAATTTGGTCTTTGCAAATATATTTTCAATAACGCAACATTACTTACAACCTTTGAGATAGTGGATAGTCTAATAGCCTACAAAGATTGGGGACCTTTTCAGGTAAAGAGCCACAAAAGCTACATTTTTAGAAATGGATTTCCGTGAGAGCCATATAATGCTTTAACATTTTATTAAAACTAACATATAGTGATAGGTGGTGAGTTGTAAAAGTGGGGCCATGTGTGTTACTGGAGATGAGAAAAAGAGCGGGGAGAGGGGGGCTGGGAGACCTTTCTAGAAAATTGTGAAAAAATGTTTTAAACTTGGTGCAGTTTGAGCGTATTTTCAGCTCTAAATTGTAATGAAAGGTTTCCGAGGCCAAAACAGAAACCTCATAAGCTTAGGCCTATACCAGCAGGCTTTCAAAATTGCACCGATGAAGAAATTTAAGCTAGTGTTGTAATGAATATTTGTAATAAGGTTAAGTCTGCGGCAATGCCGGTTGAAGAAGGAACTCCTGCTAATAATTTATCCGATGGCATTTGGGCAACCGATGTTGAAATTGATGATGAAACTCTCCTAACGTCTATTCTGCCTTATCCGAGAGTGTCATCCACAGCAAAGCGAAGTACCAGAACGAAATCAAAAACAGCCATCATTACTGACACTCCAGAGAAAGAAAGGATTTCATCACTGCGAAAGAAAAAAGTACCAGTGTCTTCCAATCGAGCCAAAGTGTCAGTGCTTACTAAACGAGCACAACAGCTCTCTTCCAGTAGCGACAGTGATCTGGCCATGTCTCTCCATTCCGACACTGAATATGATGAGGAATCATCAAGCGCTGAAGACAGCGATTACCAGGAAAGGCAAACTGCAGAAGATTGTGGCCAAGAGTCGCTTGCAGATCTTGTAAAAGTTGGCGATCACATCATCGTGAAGGTAGGAACGGAAAACGACACCAAAATTTTATAGCGGTTATTACAGATGGACCAGATGATGATGGTGATTTTGATGTCAAATATATGAAACGCTTTCAGAAGATTACGGGTGGTTTTTTGTTTCCAGAGGAAGATGACCTGGCATCAGTAAAAGGTGCTGACATCGTCTGTATTCTGTCTGCGCCAATACCTTGTGCTGCTACAAAACGTCTGTCTGGAATTTTTCAGTTTGAAGGAAATCTTACACATTATGGATTGTAAATCTGTAACTGACAAATACCCTTCACTTTTGATTTTATTTTGTGCATTTATTGTCCAGTAATTACAACCTATTGTCGCAAAATCTCTGTACGCTCTAATATACAGAAGAAACAGTGACATTAAAAGTAAAAATCAAGTTAATTGTAGGGAAGGTGGGGTAAAGTGGAATACCTAAGGGTTAATTCAGTACAGTTCACTGATTTTGCCAAAACATTTAACTTTATTTATTTGAGCGTTAACTGTAACATATTTCGACAATTTTTAAAGTGCGCTTTTAATGACTGCCAGCTTTTTTATATAAATTTTTTTAATTTTAAAATTACCTCCAATAGTCCACTTTACCCCACATATGTGGGGTAAACTGGACCGTTGTAAGTTTTGAGCAAATTCCGTAATTTTTTTCCACGCAATCAAATTATTTACAACTAGCATCATTAGCAAAGACATTATGAAACTTCACAACTGCAGTTCATAAGTCCATTACGAATCAAACTTTGAAATTTTTTTTAAAAACAGAGTTCACAGATAAAGTTGTCATCCTCTTCATTGCAACCAGCGCAGGCTTCATGCGCCCACAGGATGTCCTTTGGTGATAACAAGGCATTCTGAAAAACAAGAATACAACTAAGTTAAGAACCAGCTCGTGTACTCGATCATGATTGGTGGGATATTCCGCCCCGTTAGCTCAGTGGTTACGAGCCCGGCTCAAGATTATGCGGCACTGGTTCGACTCTCGGGGTGTGCGCTTGAGCAACGCATTTCAAGACTGCTCTCCATTTAGCGGCACTTAATGGATAGAATAATTTCAGGCAACAACACCTCAGCAATCGGAAACTTCACTCAGCCAATCTCGGTAACCGGCCCTGCGTCAAAAGCCTCTACAAGTATGCGAAACTACCAGGAATAACCTATCAAGGCTTTGTCAGTCCGAGGATGAAGATTCAATAACCAACCAACCATATCAGAGCAACTATCCACTTGAGTGCTAATTAGGCCTACACAGCTGTTGTGTAAAATAAGCTACAAGATTATAAGTAACACAGCACCTAATTCGGTCAAGAAATCATAAACAAACAAAAAAAATATGTATGACGGGGTAAAGTGGATCACCACTGGTCCACTTTACCCCACCTCTACATTACTACTAATTTAACTGTTGGCCAAATTTAGGCTAGACAGCAACATGAGTGAATCCACGTAATGCGTACGTGATATAGTGAGGCTCATTTTTATCATTCAAAAAAACTTCTACCTTATGTAGGCTACATAAGATACAATTTAAGTTACCATACATACCTTTCAATAGATCAGAGGGTGCAAAAAGTAATTTCAGTGCTTTTTTGTGTCTTCTAAACCATGAAACCTTGAATAATGGCGTGTGCAGCTACTTTTCGTCATGCTTCACTAAACTTAATGGTATCCGCTCAGTAGTGAAACTTTAATAGCAAAAAAGGAGGGGTTCCACTTTACCCCGTTGGTCCGCTTTACCCCACCTTCCCCTACAGTATCTTTAACAATATTTTCTAAAAATGCGTGTCCCATAGGTCCCCGACTATGTCCCATAGGTCCCCATCCGTGGAGACCTATGGAACACTTGAGTCACGTTTTAAATATATAAAAAAATATAACAAATAGTTATTGAAATCTTCTTATTTTTCGCAGTTAGGTAGAGCGTGGACTGCAGTATTAGAAAAACACTGCTTTGGCCAACGTGTGCTGACATGTATCGCTAAATTTCAAAAAATCTGAATTTGGTTCCATAGGTCCCCTACCTCTCTTATTTAGCTGTAGCTGATATTTTCAAGAACTGTATAAATAAACATTTGCTATGAAGATCGGCTGTTATCAAGAGTGCTGATGGTCGTGAGGGGAACACATCTTGAAGCGTTTAGCTCATAGCGAAGAAGAGCAAGGCAGGCAAAGAAAACCCCATAAAGAATGACAAAAACAAATAAAATCAACAAGCAAAAACAACATTATCATCTTGCGGAAATCCTATTATACCCAGGGAAGTTATGTCTTGCAGTTTGCAGATATCAAGCGTGCTTTGATATAAAGTTACGTCGATAAAGCAATAACTATACGGTAACACCCCGCCAGCTAAACTCCTCACCTTTACACCGATCCAACGTCATTATCTATTATCCTACCTGTGAAGAAATGTAGCCTACAAGCTAGTGAAATAGCTTCCCTCTACTCGCTAATTGTGCTCTTTTACACTTTCTTTTTGCAGATGTTGAATGGAAACTTATCATTCTGCTTAATTTCAATACCACATCATCCACATGCAATAGCTTCCAAAATCAATGATGATACATTTTACATTTTTCATTCATTTGGTACCCCTTTAAATGTTTGGTTTTTATCATTCGTATTGTACTTTTTTTCAATATCGGAAAAGTTTGACAACCTGACAATAAGCAAAGTGCTAGGTCGACGTTTGGTCTTTTTTTGTCTTTGGTATTAGTAATGGTATATCTACCATACATGGTGAAAACAGAAGAGGGAAAATATGTTTTCCTCTGTGTTTGTCCGACCCTGTTACTTTTTACACTTAAGAATTGCGGTTCGAAAATTAAAATATTAAAAGTTTTGTTTGGTAACACCGCTATTAGGCAAACTGCTTGGTAACAACTAGAACATCACACAACTAAGGCGAAAGAGAAAATTGAAAAAAGAAAACTAATCAGGAAATAGTTAAAACATCACACTATCACACTCTTGAGTTTTTTGGCGCTAAAAGTAACTACTTTTACTTCTCTCATTTTCACAAACCATCATTTTTCCCGATTAGTTTTTATTTTTCAATTTCCTCTTTCGCCTGAGTTGTGTGATGTTCTAGTTGTTACCAAACTGCTCTGCAGCTGGAGATTCTGGATTTCAAGCGCTCTGATTGGCTAAAAATTATCCTTGAAGCTCCACCTTTTTTGGTATTTTACAGCAATTTTTGAATCTGTTGGGGCTGCATGGAAAACAGCCCCACGTAACCGAATAACTTTACAGACTTTTTAAAGTTAGCTTTTATATCGCAGAGTAGCGATGAGCCATGAATGTAGAAGTGTTAGCTTCAGAGTTAAGGTATTCAACAGGTTATAGGAAGTGCTAGGGCATCTCAAAATCACTTGAACCTTAAATGCAACGGCTAGGCTAGTCAAGACTAAGCTCAATACTAGTAAAGTTTGTCTCCAAAGCAATACCGTAGTGTTAGTTTTTTTAAATACATCTTAGGAATACATCAACTTTTCAACAAAGTTTGAATACATTTTTTCAAAAATTGGGGTAAAAACATGCTCAGAACGCTCAGAATTTTTCTGGGGGGACCCCCAGACCCCCCGCAGAGTCGTTTGCAGCCCCACTGCTCACAAACACCACCAGCCGCCACTGCACTATTTCAATTTATCACTTTCATTTTTCATAGCTTTGTGTCTCTAGTTCAAATGTGTAAAGGTTTAACATTAAACTAGATTTGCTTTTGGTAACAATTCACAGTTAGAAAACTCAAGTGTAATGGAAAATCGTTACCGGGCCAGAAGACGGTTTGAAGGGGTGCAAGATGATTTTCCAACTGAAGTTGGGGATATTTCTTGGGTTGATTCATCAAATTCGGAAGCTTTCAACTTTTCTGCATGTGTTCTTGAAACTGGAGAGGATGCATATATTGCTCAAGCAGATGTTGATTACCAAACAGTGAGTGGTTTCACCACCAGACAAGTTTCTGATGCTTATATACCATATGGTTGCATAGAGCGTGTCGTTCAAAACTACAAAGTTCTCACAGTAAAGGATCCACTTCGGTTTCAATGGCTTAAGCACAGAAATGGTAGTGTTCCAAAAACAGCAGTAGTTGGAGGAATTGATGGGCGTACATTGCAATACATTGGGCGTACTTGCACGCCTTTATCTAATGGAAGAACATATTTAGGAGCCATGTTAACCTTGAGTAGATTTACTAGAGCTGAAGGATGCCGACCTGGAAAAGTTTTTCCACCACACAGATGCTTGTATGTTCCTTACAATGGAGGGGAGTATATATTTGATACATATGAAGTGTTATGCTACAAGCCAACCCCTGGAAAGCTAAAGGCTATTTGCAAATGGAAGATTCTTACAACTTTAAAAAAGAATAATCAAAGCAAGAAAGCTGTTATTGATTTACCTTTGCCTCATATGATAAAGAATTACTTAATGCAGTAGAGTGATGAGACTTACATTTTCTTATGAATATATATATTGTAAGTAAGTCCATTGCAAAACAAACTGTCATCAAAAGTTATTACATATATAAGTGCTTTGTCAGTGAATTGTTGATGTTGATGCAGTGAATTGTTGATGTTGATGCAAACAATGAATTGTTGATGCAATGTACTTACAATTGTATTTAATGAAAAAATATTTGCCAAATTATGTCAAAATTAAAACAAATTCGTTCAATCATTTTTAGTATCACACTTTGGCCTTGTTATGGAGAAGCAACCAATTGCGTTTGAAAAAAACAGTGGTAGCAGCTACTATAACAATTATTTCTTTTTTTTCTGTGATATTCTTGCAAACGGAATAATATTGACTACCTCTGTGCTGCTGATTCAAGTAGGCTAGGTTTGTTCCTCTTTGTTATGGTATGAGTAACATCTGTTAAACTTTTGTAACCTTAAATACCATACCAGTGTACAACTGTTTTACACAGATACAGTTGGTTAGTTTTTCCTGACAAGGGCACAGTACTCTGGTGAAAATATTTGATTTTGTTTATGACATTTTTTAACTGATATTGTCACTCATGTAAATGTGTCAAATATTTTATGAAGTTCATTCCAAACAATTCTATTTGCTTCCAAAGATTTTAAATTGTTGACAGCTTAAAGTTTAAAAACAACCTAGGTAATTTATTCTTTGAAATAAATTATTGCATTTGGTTGATCACGGCCTACTAGAACACGGCCAAATATGTTGCTATTTGAGGAAATTTCTAAGAGTCTGAATTGTTACAATCATAGCTATGACAAACCTGTCATCTTCCCATTTCCAGAAGTAAGTAAAATAAGCAATATTTGTACCTGGACATATGTTTGGCTTGTTTAACCGGAGATTAGGTTTTTATGTTAAGCACAACTTATGCAATAACAATGTAAAATATGTAAGATTTTCCAACTGCATCCGCAGCGAAAAGCTAGTTTTTGTTTGCAACTTGCATATACGGTAGGCTACTTCTTTTTCGTACAATGCCATCTGTTTGTTTTAATACATTAGACATTCATTAATTAATATAAAATTGTTTTTCTGGCACTTTTATTTGGTAGTGTCTGTATGCAATTATGAAACCTTCTCTTCAATATTTTTACTATTCTTTCAGTGCAAGTAAGTTAAGATAATGGACTAATGTTTGATTAACTTAGTTCACTGTTAAGCTGAAGTTTATAGCAGCAGTATTCTTATCAAAATTCCAAATATATATATACTTTAATTGACTCATTTGTACGGTTCTAAGGATTTTTCATATAACCATAAACTTCATGTCATTTTTTTCTAATTTTACAACAGGTAACTGAGATTTTGCATTTTATCTTGAAGGCAACCTCAGCAATTGTTGTTATTTTGAGGGACTAACCAAGTTTTCCCTTATTTACTTGATTGCTTATTTAAAAAGATTATTTCATGCTTGTCCATCACAAAGAAAAATAAACTGTATGCTGTTAATTTAAATGTACCCACATGTATCATCTTTTAAAAATGCAACAATAAACTTCAGTTTGTGGTGATCATTGAGTTTCGGCTTGAGACTATCCTGTTGTCCAAGTGCACTTCTTTAAACAAGAGTCGAGGTAGAAGAGACAGTTGCATAATACATCATTATAATTTGAGGGACACAACTCTGAACTCTTCGTGTAAAACATACAGGTTCATAAATTGAATCTTAGGACTGCTCTCACCAATGGCCAAAAGTCGTTTTAGTAAACACAATATTTTTACAAATGAATGTCAATGCATAAAACCTTGCTTCAACCTGAAACATTTATAATATATCAAGTTTTGTGAGAAATCTGGAAAGATATAAATCAACGTTTTGAAATGAATGATATACAACTTATGGCACTCAAGCATGTACCGTACATCAATAACTATCCTATTTGAACATCAATAACTATCCTGTTTGAATAGTACAGTTGGCTTTGAGCCATCATCGAAAAACGTACTTAGTTTTCAAAATCACTAAAGGAACATTTCAACGTACAGTACTCCTTCAGAAACCATGCAGGAGGTATGAAAACACCATATCTGATTTCTTATACGTTTGGGACTGTTCGCTATCTTTATTCACAATATAAAACTACATATAACTTTCGGACTCTGCATTTTTATGTTGTTTTTTCAGATGAAATCTTACTTTTATGTATTATATTATTTATGTCAGAACTTCACTTTCAATCTTTTTATCACAATCCTAAGCCAATAAAATCACATGTGATTGAGCAAGTGCAAAAGACAATGGGGTCCATTGAAGCCATGTTTTTAAAGTACCATGGGTAAACCATTCAACAAACAAGTAGTCATGTTTTAATAGCAAAATATCAGACATCGTGTTGATAAAAAAGACACTTCCTCTGAGAAACAATGTATTGACAATAGTAAAGAAAACAAGTTTAAACTTGACAACGGATAAATATTAAAATCTTTTTTGCAACGTTTTTACTTTGCCAACTCGCGGTTTCACGTCAACTGAATAGCAGCTGGGCATATACCATCTGGGACACAGTGTTGATTAAAGAACTCCTTTTTTTCCTTGCAACAAAAAGTTCAGAAATGATTGGGATGCCAACAGCTTGTATGTTGAAAGTTGCTGAGAGGATTGATTAAAAGTTCTTTCCAGGCCTCCAGGACACATTGTTCAGTCCCTGGAACTGACGCTGCAGCATGCGATTATCCGCCCATTGTGAGCTCAAATGTTGGTCTTCATCAACGTTTTCCAGTTTCTAAAAGAGGGTGGCATTGAATAATTTTCCGATCTTCACAATGTTAACAGAATAGCAGTATCAACACTCAACAGCGCCAAGCTTTACAAAGATTACTTCACAATGCGGATAATAACGATCTCTTTTAGCCTGATGCTGCGAGTTCGCTATAGTAGTAGCGGTTTGCACTAGCTTTCAGAACACAGTTTCCAGGTCATGGACTATAATATAACGAATAGTCGTCGAATCGTCATAGCACATGATAAGGGAACTGTGTTCCGAAAACTAGTGCAAACCGCTACTACCATAGCGAACTCGCAGCATCAGGCTAAAAGAGCTCGTTAGTATCTACATTATGAAGTAAGCAACAATCATGCTGCTAAAAGTGAAACTGAATCTTTTAGAAAGATTGCCTGACACTTTGTATTTGTGAAACTTTTAAGATTTAAATTAATACCGTATCTCAGTATGTAACACGAATCATCCTCCCCCGCAAGCATACCAAATATGCTTTAAATAATGTGATGATTCAAAGCTGACTAAAAAAACTCAAATATATGTAATTCTGTATAATTACACTATTGCATTTGTCAGTGTAGTCCGGGCAAACATCGACAATTTAAGGTGGTAAAAGAAGATATTTGATTGAACTAAGGCTCAAACAATGACTTATGTCATGTGAAATATTCAGACTAACTTATTCAACGTATGGAAATAATAACCACCTTCAGTTCTTCTTGTCGTCTATATGCCTGCAGCATCATTTGTTTCTTTTGATCTTCATTCACCACTGGCTCCCTTCCAGGAGGTCCAGTTCCTTTTTTCTGCAACTTAACCACAATCTTCGTTTTTTCATTCTTGCCAACATAATCCGATAACTTTTTGCCGGGTTGCATTTCTTTGCCAGCCCACCACAGAGTACCTTGTCCTTCAGGAATCACTTGAAGAGACGCCTGGGTTCCTGACGTAACATAAAACGCATACTTTCACGCCATGGGCTTGTTCACTGTTCCTATATCACATGACCCCCTTGGGTGTGTCAGAACCAACATATTAAATTATGCAGTGTACAAGTTTAGAAGAATGTAAAATACGGACATACGCTATATTGGATGTAAAAGAAGTGCAAGCAAACGACATTATATGATATTTCAGCATGGGATGCTCAATAATGGCTCATGCATTTACAACAAAGATAAAATGAATTTTCTCCGGATTAAAGCTAGAGAAGTGTCATTGTAACATTACAGTATCATGACAACAACCTGTTAAATCTTCTGCATTTTCAAACTCCATTCTGATTGGGTCGTGAGGGGGAAGTCCCATGGGGTAAACAATCATAACAGCACCTCTCAATTGGTCCAAGGTGTCTTTGATAATTGTTTTCGTCATGACAGTGTTGGCTTCAACAAGTTTCTGTTGAAAACACAACAGGCGATTTATGTAACTCGTCTTGTGCATCTTACATTTTGTTGGCATTTGCATGAAGGAATTTTTCTACAAACTTATCCGGTGAAATTACTATCTATCAGTCAATTTTAAAAGAACTATATTGCATGCTTTTGATTTACCTTATTAATATTCGCTTTTGCCTCAAGAATCATTTTATTCAAGACTTCAGCCATCTTTGCATTTGGTGCATGGCCATTCCTTCGTCCAATATCATCTTTGCTGAACACAGAACCACCACTTGGAACACATCTAAAGAAATCAATAAGTAACCAATAGATCCATTTTATTCCACTTTAAAGTTATATAGAATCATTCTAAAAAGTGTTTTAAACATATTGTGGATAAACATTATTTACAGTAAGAAATGGCACTTTGTAGCATATTGTAAAACCAAAATGTTGTTAACCTACAATATCTTATACACTTATATATCCCCATCTGCAATTGTCTTACTCTACAAAAGTTTGCATCAAGTGCAAGCTAGGACTCTATAAAACATCTAAACAGAGCATGTTAAAGGTATCAAGAGGTAAAGTATTGCTAGCTATTCTAAGATGAAAGAACATACTTTTCAATCCACTCATCCTTTAACTTTAGTTCAGTGATTTGGTCATCAGTTAACCCTTGCATGTTTGGTGGAAGTAAGGTCCCATGTTTTGCTAAGAATTCCATTTCTATTTACAAATCAACAGACTCATGGTATTATTGAGTTACCGTACAAATAAAAATGTATAGGCTACTGATACTAGATATTATTTTTAATTTATATTCGACAGCAAAAAATACTACTACTCCTGTATAACTATTTAACTACAGTACGGTAGTTTGTACAATGTATAATGTCTAAAACCACATGTTAAATAATCTCTTGAAATCATACCGTACAAAATATTCTGCATAGTCATTTGAGAATGAACATTGAGAACTTATTACCTGGAACTTGGCTTCGATCGCTATATTTCTGGTAGCTGGCATTTGCACAGCAACCCAAACTCATCCAGTATTTGTTATGTACTAGTACTACTACACCAACTAATACCATGTTTGAAAAGTCCGTCTCAAAGAAAATTAGATTTAATATTTGAAAGAATTCATCAAAAGAATTTTACTGTGCTACGGAAAAATTCAATCCTACATAACATACATTTGTATAATATTTAAATCAAATATAGTTATTACTATCTGAAGCCGTTACAAATTGTTTCACCTAACGGATCATCAGAAGGTCTTATTCAAATAGATTCTATTTGAATAAGACCTTCTGATGATCCGTTAGGTGAAACAATTTGTAACGGCTTCAGATAGTAATAACTATATTTGATTTAATTTGCTCTGCTTTGCTTTTTTCTTAGCATTGAGCACTTTTTTGTAGTATTGATAGTTTTCATTGTTTTGTATAATATTTAATATCTTTTCAAAATTTCAGGTATGGGTCATTCCATGCCAAATGAGCAAATGGGTTACACCACATGTCATAGATTTTTTTGAAATTTGGCATACTTGTAGATGTCAAAGAAATATGAAGAATACAAAAAAAAATTTTGAAAAAGTTTAAATATTAGCCGAGTTATGGTCATTAGTAAAATCACCATTTTTGCCTGTTCCGCTTTAGTGATGTTGTCCAATTTCCTATAGTATTTCTAATTTCTTAACCTATGATCAAACAAAATGGCTGAAAATTGCTAGACAGACATTTTAAGATCCAAGGAAACCAAAAATGTAAATTAAAAAGTTGACAGAGAACTTCTTGATATGATTATAAAGGTTTCAATTTGCTACATGCATTTTTCGGAGGCCAAACTTTGAGGGCCTATAAAAAAAATGGGTATAAAAATTAAGAACTGAAATTCACATGTATTGGACTTATACCAATACTCTTTCATGTCAAATAAAAAAATTGAATTAATTTTGATAACTACTATGATAAAAGCTAGATTTTCTGACTTGCAAATTTTGACCCTTTTTACACTCATTGTTCAAGATTTTTGTCTATGACATCACAATTTACATTATTGCTTGTGGATGACATCACAATGTACATATTGTTTGTCATAATGCAGCTCATGAATGAATTGAATACTGGTAATACACTAAGGTTTAACGTTGTAGGCCATGCACTATAGTAGTTATCATATTATTAGTACTACATTAGTTTTACAATAACACAATTGTTATGGATTCTACACAGCATTATGACATTGGAAAAAAATAAGGTATTGTACCATAAAAATTCACTTTGCTAGAAGCATTGGGTTTTTGGACATTGGTGGACTTGCAGAAACAGATGAACATGTTTATTATGAACCTTGACATTTCTCTGCTTCAAGCAGGTAGACGGGCTGTGAACACTTGAACAGTGGGAAAAGTATTTTTTCTGGTTGCAAGATCTGTGGAGCATGTTAGGAATAATACATTGCTAATAGGACAACCTAAAATTGAAATCACAGTTAAAAGAGTAATTAACTCAATAACTCTACAAGTTACCACTACTAATACTATGGTGCATGGCCTACTGCACTAAACCTTAGTGTATTACCAGTATTCAATTCATTCATGAGCTACATAACAATTGTCATGACAAACAATATGTAAATTGTGATGTCATCAACAAGCAATAATGTAAATTGTGATGTCATAGACAAAAATCTTAAACAATGAGTGTAAAAAAGGTCAAAATTTGCAAGTCAGAAAATCTAACTTTTATCATAGTAGTTATCAAAATTAATTCAATTTTTTTATTTGACATGAAAGTGTATTGGTATAAGTATAAAACATGTGAATTTCAGTTCTTAATTTTTATACCCATTTTTTTTATAGGCCCCCAAAGTTTGGCCTCCGAAAAATGCATGTAGCAAGTTGAAACCTTTATAATCATATAAAGAAGTTCTCTGTCAACTTTTTAGTTTACATTTTTAGATTCCTTGGATCTTAAAATGTCTGTTTAGCAATTTTCAGCCATATTGTATGATCGTAGGATAAGAAATTAGAAATATGACAAGAAATTGGACAAAATCACTGAAGTGGAACAGGCAAAAATGGTGATTTTTCCAATACCCATAACTCCACCAATGTTTGAAATTTTTCAAAAATTTTTTTGCATTCTTTATATTTCTTCGACATCTACAAGTATGCCAAACTTCAATAAAATCTATGACATGTGGTGTAATTTTTCCAAAAAATTTGCTCATTTGGCATGGAATGACCCGTGGCGTATATATTACCAATTTATTGCTTTTGCATATTTTTCAGGGCCTTTTGATGATCCCCCTTTTAGGGTGAAACAGGCTATAGAGGTTTTACAAAGTAGTAACTATATTTGATGTAATTCACTCTGCTTGGCTTTTTGCTTGGCATTGAGCACTTTTTGTACCATAGTATTTATGTACATTAAACAATAAATACTATTTAGATTAAACATTAAACAATAAATACAATAGATGGTATGATACTGAATACCTTACCTGAGCAAATTCTTTCAATCTTTAATCTTCCATTATAAAGGTCAAGTAACTGGTTAACAATATCAACAACAGCAATGGTAGTTGTAGTGTCATAAAGAAACTGGCTTTCTTCGCCATGTTTGACATTTAAACGAACCATTGAAACAATTTGATAAAAAAGGCTTGATTCCAATTAACTTGTAATGTTTTTAAAATCAATTCAAGATATATCATAACATATATACGTAAATAGTTTAAAACAAACTACGGTACAAGCTTTTTTTGCACCTATACAAAAACAATTTATGGTAGGTTTGAGTTTATTAACTTATTATTATAATTTATCTAAGCTTATTTGCAATGGAAAAAGAAAGCTCATTTGCTGCAAAACAACTACACTCCATGTGCATATTTACAACTATTTTTTTTTCAAGAACCTCTGAAAATTGTATTTGTTAACTGAAACAGTTAGTCTTTTTTTATTAGAAATATATTTTCATGCTCTTAAGCGTGCAATAATTTGGTGGTATTATTGCGTGTATTAAAATGACTAGGCTATAGCGTATTTTGTAACTGTTGTTGCAATTCCATAATGCGTCCAAACGTCACAGACATTCTGACGGAATTGCACCTAATACAACAATCTGTAAAAAAACTTGTGGTATATAATGCGATGTCAGGACCTGATAAAAGCACTTCTCTTTCACAATAATTTTTATGGCGCTCGAAAGTCAGGATGCTATTTTTTTTTATAAAAAACTGAGTTTTTCTAAAAACGTAATTTGAAAACATAAAAACAAGTCACATAGTCAGCGTAAAAAGGTATAACTTGCACAATTTGTAATAACATTATTGATAAATAAGCCATTAAACTTTTTTCTGTCAAATCATTTTTTTTTTTGTGAAGTGGTTACAATTATATCTATGACGCAAATACGCACATGGACCTTAATGTTTTTGGACAAAGAGTTATACACATCTAAATATTAAACTGCTCAACAAAGAAAGGAAACATCATGAACCTGGGGCAGTAAAAGGATAGACCCTTGGCATCAGAAGCTCAAACAAAGAACAAAAAAAAAATATCATGTCCAAGCAAGCCTTATGGGTCCAGTAAGAGAATTTAAAATGTTACCAAGAAGAAAATAGTTTTTTAGTGCTTAGGCCATGTGATGTATGGTATCCAGTGATTCTCAATCTTTTTTGGCCCATGGACCATATTTTTGAAAAAGATATTCGATGGACAACTTTGCTATGTCGACGCCTCATTAACGCCACTAGTCGAAACTGTACTGCATATAGGTCAGAAAAATCAAGGGCGTGTCCAATCTTATTCCTTAATAAAATGATACGTAATTCACTAATTAAGCAAACCCTCTTATTTTATACACTCAACCATAACTACTTGAATACACATAATTTTAAATTTTATGCTAACAAAACAGCTTGTAACATTTTGTTGATTTGATAGAACTGCAAAATACAGTAGGCTACTTAATTTAGCATTTGAAAAATTAACATTTGACATTCATAAAATAATTTAATTAATATTCAGTAAAACAACGAAGGTAGGCTACTACGACAGTTTATCGAACAACAGTTAATCGAAACGACAGTTTATCGAATGACAATTAATTGAATGACGGTTAATCGAAACAACTGTTCACCAAACAACAATTAATCGAACGACAGTTAATCGAAAACCTAACCCTTGAGTATTTTATTGCATACGGTATGTGCATTAAAATTTTAGATAAAATTTGTTTCGGGAGATTTGTTGTTTGATAAACTGTCGTTTTGATAACACTTAGTCGATGAATTGTCGTTTTGATAAACAGTCGATTCGATGAACTGTCGTTTCGATGAATTGTCATTAGATAAACTGACTTTCGATTAACTGTCGTTTGATAAATTGTCTTTCGATAAATTGTCGCGTCACAAACAATGAATAGCTCTACTCTGTCTAAAGAAACTTTGTACCATGAAGATTGAAGAAACGCAATCTTTGTGCATCGACAACACCACTACAATTACAGCAACATATGATTTATTGATTAGGCCTTCCAGCACTTCACTTATGCCTTGAACAGTTCAATTGCCTACTCGTCAACTAGTAAAATAAGTTCAAAAACTGCTGAGATGCTTATCTTGCACTTTCAGAAAAATCGATCAAAAATCATGAAGTAAACATGATTATTACATCACGCTGACATACAATCAATCATACATGCTACATAATTTTCTTACACCTGTAATGCAGTCCTTACATAATTTACTCTAGTAAATGATACAATTTTGAAGAACGTTTTATCAAGGATTTATAGAACTCCCTGTGGACCAACAGAAACTCCAGGTGGACCACGTTGAGAATCACTGGATACCGGTACCTTAGCATCCATTCGAATAAAAATAATACAGTATCCCATGTCCAATTTTATGTTACTGCAAATAAAAATGAACGTAGGCTGTGCCGAAATAAATTTGATTGAAAGAAATATACACCCAATACCCTTGTTTGAAGGATTCTATTAAAAACTCCAAAAGGTTTTATGGTAAGGTACCATATTACTACATCAAACTTGTGCCCATTCAGCCACATTCCGATTAGATATTCAATAAACATTTAATTATTAAATACGCCATGTATTCTAGTCCTGCACTGCTGACCAACTTATACAAACGCACAATAAGGAAACTAATCCAATCAGCACATGCATTGCAACATGGAAAATAAATCCAACATTTGACTGGGGCTACCAGCTGTTTTCAAACTACAACTGGTTGTTAGTTGCCATGAAGTAAATAATATGGTACCCTGGACTTACAACTCCCCTTTTCGTCAAATATACTTTTCCTGTAGATTCAATGCATTTATTTATTTTTTGAAAACATAATTAATTACTAGTAAATAGTTGCTCAAAAATACCAAGAAAACTTTATGAACTTTTAAACTTTTCTAAATAGCCATGGGGAATTGGAGAAGCAATCACCTACTATTCTCAAAAACTTATTTTGCCTATTAATAAAATAAATAAAAGGGTTTTAATAAGAGAGAGAAACCTTTTGTTTCGTCTGTTGCGATATTAGCATAAGGTACAAATGTTAACAATGCGAATAAAATAGTACAATAACAATCTAGATTCTACAACAGATAGCAAGCAGCGAGAGACTATATTAGTCATCGAGTCAGTTGCTTCCCTTGTTTTTAATGTGACAAATGTCAAGCATCGGCATAACGTTGAAACAAGATAGGCTTAACTTCCGTAAAAATGAAAACAAAAAGTTTTGTAATGCTGCGACAGTCAAGTGAATTTTTGTGGTTGTATTCAAATACCAAAAAAATATCATGCCCTACAAAACTAGCATTAGAAAAAAAACACCTATAGCCTACAAAAACAACAACTGCTAACCAGGAGTGCATTCCTAAAAATTTTTTTGGGGGGGGGCTCAAACACTTAGCTGTGTTGTTATAGACAAAGTATGTATAAGTAATCGGTGTAGGTTAGCCAACAATGTTTACCTTTTTTAAAAGGAAACACTGTTCAGTATGTTTTTACTTCTGAACATCATGTCGAAAAACAACCCATGCTAAAACATAGCTTGAAGTATAGAAAAAGGTAGAAGCAACAAAACGTGGTTGAATCCGATATAAAATTATAAGTTGGAAATTTGGCTTGGTTGCTACACTGCAATCTCCTTTGCTTTTTTTTTACTGCGTAGGCCTGCTCTTGAAACTCGATTTGCATGAGCTAATTCCAATCTCTTAACTCAATTGTAAACTTATTTCAATGAGCCAATCCTAAGCACACTTGCAAAAACATTGACTGCAATAGGAAAGTAGGCTAAAGAAATGCATTCTTGAAATGAGCGCTTGTGGTTGCAGATTTGCTATATAAGAACCAATAAGCTGCCAATGTGACAGTTACACTAAAATCTCATTTAGTTATTCTTCTTCTTCTTTCGTTTGAGACTAGATCAAATCAAATTTCAGGGCAGGTGATGGAGAGCCAGGTGAGTGTAGCTTCGGCCAGCGTTGCTATACCATGCGTTCCATTTGGTGACAGTCATCCCAGCTGGCGATGACTGTCATTTTTGCATTAATTCAACGTTAGCCAACGTTGGATCGGTGTGGAAGTGGCGAGTTTAGCTGACAGGGGTCTAAAATTATCGCTTTATCAACGCAACTTTTATCAAAGCACGCTTGATATCTTTAAGACATAACTTCCCTGGGTATAATTGAATTTCCGCAAGATGATGATGTTGTTTTTTGCTAGTTTGTTTTATTTGTTTTTTTGTCATTGTTTCATGTCGTCAAGTTATAGCCTATCTATTTTGTGAGTCGTGCAAGGCCTGGTGCGTTGCGCTTGAAATGGCTTTGCCCGTGGTAGGATTTCTTTGTGGGGTTTTCTTTGCCTGCCTTGCTCTTTGCTATGAGCTAAACGCATCAAGACGTGTTCCCCTTACGACCATCAGCACTCTTGATAACGCACCATGGCCGATCTTCATAGCAACTGTCCATACAAATCTTCAATATATCAGCTAAAGTTATGTACGCTAATAAAGTTGTAGCCTATATATGTTTATTTGTTTTGTTACATTTTTTATTTTTTTTTTCCCTTTATATCTTAAATTTTTCTGAAGGTGTTGCGACCGTGCCAAATTTTTTTCAACTCAATAACTTACTTCGATCACAAGCACGTTTTAACCTTCGCGTTTTGTCGCTTCTACCTTTTTCTTGACCTTTGCTATGTTGATGTGTATTGTTTTGATATGATGGTCAGAAATAAAAAAACAACTGAACTGAACTGAACTGGTGCCTTATAGATCGGACATTCGAGAACGACATGGTCAGCAGTTTGATCTTCCGCGCCGCATTCGCAGGCCGGTGAGGGAGCCAAACCCCACTTGTGCATGTTGGAATGGAAGCGACCGACTCCGGTTCGGATTCTGTTGAGCTTGACCCAAGTCGGCCGAGGCAGGTCCATACCAGGGGGGCACGCCACCGGGTGAGGTATAAAACGATGTAGTTTCGTGTCGGTGGCACACCACGCTGCATTCCAATTGTCTTCCATGAAGTGTGCTGCGCTGATGGCATGATCGCTGAATGGATGTAGTAATTCAACAGCAGCTGGCACAAAGGGGTGTCTTGACTTTAATTGCCGGGGAGATTCCTGAGGTGGGATGTTGAGTTTTGCATGAAGCAAGTGGTTAGGATCCCCCGCCCGGCGAGCCAGGTGTATAAGGGCTCCCTTTCGGCGAAGTTCAGCAGGTTGGATGCCTGCAAGGATTGGTAAATACTCTGTTGGAGTTGGGCGCAGGTATCCAGTTACAGTTCGCAATGCGTCGTTGATTGGGCTGTCGATGAGACGGGTGTGGGCACTGCGGCACCAGGCAGGGGCGCAGTATTCAGCAGTGGAGTGGACCAACGCCAGGGTTGCAGTGCGCAAGGTGTCAGCACCTGCACCCCAAGTTGTGCCTGCCAAACGTCTCAGCAGGGCGACGCGAGATGTCAGCTTTTTGCGTAGTGACTGTAAATGGTGACGGTATGTCTATGTGAGTGACCTGTCAAGTGTAACCCCAAGGTATGTAGGTTCTGGCAGGGCGGCAAAATTTTGCCGCTAACGGTCACTTTCAGGTCACGTTTTGCCTCCCTGTTGTTGAGATGGAAGGCTGCCGTCACAGTTTTACTTTCGCTGAGCTTCAGTTTCCATTGATGAAGGTATCCAGATATGGTCGTCATGTCTTGGCTCAATGTCATTTCTAATGATTGCCAGTCTTTCGCAGAGTGCAAGATGGCCAAGTCATCAGCATATGCATATTTGTCACATGTTGTTGATGGTAGGTCATGCATAGGTCATGCATGACCTACCATTCAGTTATTAACGAACAGTTTAAAAAACTCCAATTACAGCAAAAGCATATTCCAAGTTGGTGCAAACGAGATTACACAAAACAAATAGCCTGTCTGCCAGGTCTTTGGTTTTATGGGCTAGTTTTATTGACTAGAGACCTTAATAGTGGATGATCCGACAAAAAGTTCAAAAATTTTCCAATGCAAGCTTCAACTTTCAAATAAAGTTTGTCTGTTTTTTTTTTCGATCATCTTATTGCGAAAAAAATTGGCTAGTTTTGAATGTTCAGCATATGTTTTGTGTGATTAAACTTCTTTTTTTTAAATCCGTTTACACCGGCAGCAAACAAGTGCAAAAATATTCCAATCCAAGGAAATCCTTGTTATGGTTCAGTGATTTCGATGCCATGACTACATTGGCGTATACGCTAAATTCATTTTGAGGAGCGCCGCTAAAGCGAATGTGTCTGTTTGAGATGTCCCAGATCAGCTGATTGCAATCATGGAAAAGAATGGTACGTTATGAAATGTATTAAATACTTTGGTAATCCTGTTAGTTGTAATAAAAATAAATAGTATGAATGTGAGGTTCTTGTAAAAACTGAAATGTATAGGCCTAGTCGTTTATTGTAGGCCAGTGGTCTGCCTGTTAGCTCAGTGGTTACTCGTCCAACTCAAGATCAAGCAGCTCGGCTCTCAGGGTGTGCGCTTGAGCAACGTATTTCAGGACTGCTCTCCATTTCACGGCACCTAGTTGATGGAATAATTTCCTGGCAACAACAATCAAAAACTTCACTCTGTGAGTCTCAGTCACCAGTCCTGCATCAAAAGCCTTTACAAGTATACGAAACTGCCAGTAATAACCTATCAAAGACTTTGTCAGTCTAAGGATTAAGATTCAAAACCAACCAACATTCTTTCACATTTGGTTGTAAAATGCAAACTATTTGTTTTTGTTTTAAATTTTGGAATTTAACAGGAATCTATCCGAATTGCTTGTCATTATTTTATACAATTTACTTAAATAACGCTTTTGAGCAATAGCCTACCGTACTATTTTGGATGGCCACATTTTAAGTCTCAAAATTGGTGTTTTTGCTGAAAGTGTAAGCATGTACCAAAGTGTAGGCCTATAATTTGAAACTAATCAGATAATTTCGATATATTTCTATTTTTATTCAGCTTGATTATGTTTAAACTTTAATTCACTGTTACCATTTTGTGTATCATTTGCCTGTTATATCAGTTGGCTAAAAGTAGGCTATGTTTGTTTTACATTTTAATTTCAACCAAGTTTATGTTTGGTTAACGTCAAGGAAATCACTTTCGCAGATCATTGCAATAAATTAGCGCATTGAAATTGTTTGACTATGCTATAGCTACAGACTTGTACCTAAGTATGGTACCTAAATGAATGTCCATAAATATTTTAAACTCTGCCAGACTTTTTCCACTTTTCTATTTGTTGATGTACTGGTATTGTGATGTACATTATCAATAATATATCTAAAGCATTTCATATTTGATGGACACACTTATGACAAAAATGTAGTAGCCTATATCTGGTAGAGTTCATTCTAGAAGTGATGCCTAAATTACTGTTACTTTTTTACATTTTATGTTAAGCCCATGTGGAGGCTATCTGCCAGCAGTAGCATGACTGGCTAATGATGATGATATAGCCCACATAGTACTGCCATATTCTTTTATAAATACAAGATCTAGTATTAGAGTATAGCCTAATGGCTTATTTTACAACAAATGGCTCTAAACTAATGTCAACAAAAAAACATTGTAGTTGGCAAACTTTTAAGTCCTTTCAAGATGTGTTTAGAGATCGATCAAACTGGTTGCACAAAAGTCTTATATAATACAGTTAGTTTTCTCTTGCATTTGCTATTGATCAATTTACATAAAAAGTTGATTTTTTTTATTGTGTGTTAATTTTTTGAAGCAGTGTTACCAACACCACTGCACAGTAAATCATGAACATGTTCAGTTTGTAAGATTTTAAAAAACTCACTTTAAGCACTATTTATTTGCACCAGACAAGGTTGTCCAATATCCATATTGGAATCAAAAAACAAAAAAACACGTACAGTGAAGGAATTAATGTGTAATCACTAGGGCCATTTTTATTTTGACCTAAAAAAATGTTTTTGATTATATTTTGACCTAACAAAATTGCTAATTTGTAAAGGCCACAGTTCTTCTTTGAATTGATACTAGTTACCCAAACATAGTCTTTTGTCGATTTCAGAAACAAACGAAAAGCCAAGGTGTTTTATGGAATATAAAAAGTGCGTCGTGTTTTTGGCAATAGATTTAGGTAGCCTGTGTAATTCCGTCCTTGTGGAAAGGACACTTTGCCTCGATTTTCTCCGCATGGTAAATTAAATTCATCAGCAAAATTTTGACAAAAGTCTAAATCTGAAGACGATTTAGCTTGCTAAGGTATTTTTGTATTACAGAATGTCAGTAGGCTATTTCTAAAATCCAAACTGTTGATCTTCGAAAAGACCACGTTTGTGAAGAGGAAATGTTTTATAAAAATTATTTAAATATAGTTGTTTTAATAATAGTATGTCTGTGGTTGAAGAAAGTGACCTCTTTACCAAAATTGTATTATTTAAATACGTAACAATGAATAATAATGGAAAATTTGCGATAAAAGTTACTGCTGATCCAAGTGGGTATTGTGACATATTTCCTGCTTTTATGGGTTAATATGGTTTAATTGTGTCGCAGTTCCTGATTTACAATGTTTCCATGAGGATTTTGACAAAAAGTACTCTCAAGAAACACAAAAAGTTTGTCAAAAGCCATAATTTGACAAATTTTGGCTTTATTGAAAACTTTGACTTTATTTTGAACTATAAAGTTCTTAGAAATACTCCCCTAGGTGGTGAAAACAACTTTATTCTTTGATTCATGGGCAGACGAGGTCCTTAAAAATTTTTGACTTTATTGACTTTTGCGGCCCTAGTAATCACTAATCAGTAGTGGTGTTTTGCAGTTTTATTGTTGGCTTCCATGTGTTCAAAATCATATGTGAAATGGGAAGAACAAGTGTGTAATGTAGATAGAGTTTTAATGAAGTTATTAAACTACTATTCCATGACAAACAATGTGTCTATTCGCTATTATTGTGTTCAGTTTATGTCATCAATCTTGAATACCTTCGCCAGGCTCTCCAACTTGTCCTGGTTAGATTACGCTTTGATAGTACAAAGATTATTATTTTATACATTTCTTACTTGTGGTTTTTGCCTTAACAGGTGGTATGATGGTTACAAAGCATTCGAATAGTACCACGAACACCACCAGTACACCACAAAAGAGAAAAGGAAGACTTTACATTCCACATGGATGTGGAAAAGAAAAAGTTTTTAAACCCCACATATCACATGTTAATGCCAGTTATTCAGAGTAAGATTTAGTTGTTAATAAAAAAAATTGACGGTTAGCCTATTAAGTGTTAACACAAATGTAGTATACAATGTCTCATTGAAGTTTAACATGTATTGTTGGATTATTTCATTGGTAAATGTTTTTACTTTTGAAGTTGTGACAAGCCATCCTTGTTGGGTTGTTCATACAACTTGTAGTGATTGTGGACAATCTTATTATGCTTTAGTTTCAATCACAATGTGCATGTTTCTAGTCAAAAATAAGGTTTGTTCAGATGCAATATGAGGTCATGTTCTTGCATTTTATGCTCTCCCCAAATGATGCCATATAATCCGGTGTATTAGAGCTTTGGTAGAGAGTTTGTCTTGTTGAACCATAGGCATACGAAGACGAGCAGCGTAATCTGATTTAACATATTTAAGTAAATTATGGTATTATTTACCGAGAAAACTACCTTAAAACAAATTTGTTTTCTGTAAATATTAGCCTACCATAATAAACTTAAATATGTTAATGCTGATTACGTTACTTGGCTTCGTAATCTGGCATGTCTTTGACAATCCTCCTTAACAGGATGCTATATAGATTTTGAACAGCCTTTGGAACTTCGGTAGGCTACAAAATCTCATCAATAAAAGGTTTTCCCAATTGGTTGGAAAATTGATTAAATTAGATTGTAAACAAGGTAATTTAAGTGGTTGGAAAATCTAACCCTCAATAAAATTTGTTTTGCCTCTTGGACGTAACATTTTTGCATTTTTTATGTCACATACAAAAAATAGCACTTGAAGTTTTGTATAAACAATTAATCTAATTTGTTGAAAATTGATTAAATTATATTATTTATAAACTAATTTTATCAATCAAATTATAAAAAGCTTTCAATGATAAGATGAGTTCAAATATCTTGGTTCGGCAGTCCATGAGAACGAAATAAGCGACAGAAAGGTGACAAGGAGATGTCAGGTAGGATGGGAATCATGGAGAAACTAACATTATGAGTCATATGTGACAAAAAGGTGCCAGAAAAGCTGAAGGAGAAACTCTATAAAAGGATGGTAAGACCAGGAATATCGTATGGGATGCAGGCGGTAGCCCTGATAAAGATACAAAAATAAAAGTGGCTGAAATGAAAATGCTGCAATGGTCTCTGAAGTTGACAAAGCAGGGCTGAGTGAGAATTGAAATGACCAGAAAACAAATGCAAGCCTTGAAAGGGAGGGTCATGTGGTACAAAGAGACGAAGATTATGTCGAAAGAAGAATAAGACAATTGCAAGTTGATGACAAAAAGTAAAGAAGGTTGAAAATAAGATGGAGAGATTGTGTAACAGAAGATACAGAAATAGTATGATATTGAGTAAGGGAAGATGCTGCTGGTAGAGTGATGTGAATAGTAGAGGACTGCAATCTGCAAAACCCCACTTGAAGTAGAAATAAAGCCAGAAGAAGGTTGTTTAGAATAATCTACCTTTACTTTTTCTTGTTTAAATGAAAGTTTATTTATTATGGGTATTTATTTTTGAAAATATTCAAATGAAAGTAATCCGAACCAATAGGCTATGGGCTACCCAGTACCCACAACCACAAGTAGGCTACTTACAACTTTGCTTTTTCTTACTTTACAAGTTCAAATTTTTCTGTTTTTCCATGTGGCCTAACTTACATGTTAAAGTGCTTAAAACTTTGCCTATGTGTGCAGTGCACCTTCATTGACTGCAAGAAGTTGGATAGAACCGCTGATTGAAATTTTATAAGTTGTTCGTACTTTGACACTGCATTTAAACACATTTGCCTTCAAATTGTGGCCTACTAACGTGACATTATGGCATGCTATATTAGCTTGAAATACTGTAGGTATGATTATAGACTTCTTCAACGTAAAACTGCACACTGAATGACTTCCGAAACATTTTATCAGCGCTCTGATTAGGTAGTCTAATCGATAAAAACCCATATCTACAGAAAATATTCTGACTGGAAAATATCCATGCAGAAAATACCAATATAGAAAAAATTCCGACTGGAAAATACCCACTCGAAAATTATCCCCATTTTTAAAAAAATAAGGCTTTTTTTTGTATAGATTTTTACTTACATCCGCCTAATTGTGATGCTTTCAGCTCTGGGCCAGACTGGACTTCGCAGCTAAGGTGGCTTCCTTCTCCGCAACCCAGGCCAGGACAACCTAGTGACCACATTTTTTATCCTCCTATGAAGTCGATTCGACATTTTCATTCTCAAAACAATACACCTTCGAAGAAAGAATACACATACTACCCACCGCATGGGATCAACCTTGTTTACGGAAAAGGAAAACAAACTATGTTTGGTAATATACACCGAGCTTCACAGATTTCTAATACGGAGATCTCGGACTGCTTTAAATTCGGTAGTTACGGAAATTTTGGGCATCCAAGAAATGGGATAGATGAAGCTTCTCCAGGCGACAAACCGTATCAAGCTGTGGAATATTCCAGAAACTTCCATAAAATGGGATCTACTCGGCCAGTGGTAAACTTTGGGTGAGACATCAGATTATCCTATTTTGTAGTTTTGCCTACGAAACGAAGTTGTTGTTGCTTATGAAATCGATACCATGCCGTTTGTGTTTGCAGACGTGTGAAGACGCAAAGCTTGTTACCGCCGATAGAAACTATGAAGGAAAATTCAATTATGTAAGTAGCATGGGTGTAGCCCACGGATCCAAGATTTTTAGGATCCTGATCCGATACGGCTTTTGTTTTTTTAAATTCGGATCCGACATTTCTAGATATCTTAGATCCGGAACAGAACCAATTAATTTTACTGAAATTACTGAATTGAAAGTGTATTAAAAAATACTTCACTACATGAATGACAAGTTAACAAATGTTGCCTATATTTTTTGATAAAAGGTTTGCAAACTTTGATAAATGCTGCAAAGCATTTTTGGCGTGACATTTGCTAGGCAGTGGCATGACATGTTAGCTCAGTGGTAACACGCCCGATTCAAGATCACGCGGCGCTGGTTCGACTCTCGGGGTGTGCGCTTGAGCAACGCATTTCAGGACTGCTCTCCATTCAGCGGCACCTTGTGGATGGAGTAATTCCCTAGCAAAAACATTTTAACAACCAGAAAGTTCACTCAGCCAATCTCGCTAACCGGTCCTGCGTCAAAAGCCTCTACAAGTAGCCTATGCGAAACTACCAGGAATAACGTATCAAGGCTTTATCCAGTCCGAAGATAAAAATTCTAAACCAACCAACCATGTAGGCTATGCTTTATGCTATTTACGCAGTAACGGATACAAACGCCACAGCTTAAAACTTTTTCCGGGCTTAATCAACATTTACGTTTTCGTGTTCAAAATTTAAAAAAGTCATGCGAATTTAGGACCCGGCTCTTCTATAAAAAAATAAAAACGAGATCCAGATTCAATATATCAAAAGAAAAACAGTAGGATTCGGATCCTATACATCTCTATCGTGTTGTCACAGTGATATCACACCAAAAATTGTCTTTAATGGAGCAAATAGAAACGTAAACAAGACCTATCCTGGCCGATATCAAAATTTCTATAGCGCATGGTTGGCTCATTACTGCATGTTGAATGACGTTTCATAAATATTTGGCTGCATTCAGCAACTATACTTTCAGTATTACAATGTTTTACCCCCCCCCCCCCCCCAAGAGTTTCTTTTGACCCCTAAAGTTGTCTTTCTAGCTACGCAACTGACCTAACCCCCGATGAAATTTGTTCCGCGACCTGAGCACGTTTACGATGTATCTAATTTGTATTTTTGTGCTACATAAAAAAGCAGTTAAGTGTTTGTATGAAAATATGTTTGTTTCAATTTCTTTATTCTCTCAATAAAACATAGAAGTAGCAAGGGGAGTGGAGGGCTGGGGGGAGCAACGGCCCCCCCAAAAAAGGGTTTTTAATGTAATGCGACATTTTAATGACACTGTATAACTGTCGAATGACGATTCATATATAATATTCCCCACAACAGTTGCTTTTGCCCCTCTAATTTTTTCTCTGCTACGTGACTGATGGCATAAAACAATGGTCAAATGAAAATGGTAACGCTTACACAATTTCACTTGTGTCAACAGAAAGCCATACACTGTGAAAGAAGCTGAACGTCGTCTTGAATGTGAGGTCAAAGTGGTGGAGTCTTTAAACGCTTGGAGACCTGCAACACCACTGACAATACCCGTTCCTGACCCCAAATCTTGATGTGAAAGGAGCTCTTTGATAACCCTACTTCTCCTATGCAGTTAAATAAACCTGCGATAACCCACGAATATTATTTAAAGTGCGATTAGCTGCCTGTCTCCGGGAACATTTTTTGGTTCCTGTCCGTGATATGTTTAGCTTCCCTATTAAACATTTCAAATTCCCTGTTTTACCTACTCAATACTCATAGCCTGGATTTCCACGCTTGAAATCAGGAAGTTGCATTGCTTTACTCACATCATTAAGATATTTGCACAATGCACATGTTTCAACTACGTATTTCTTGATTTCCCTTTTATAGTTAAACTGCTACGTTTACACGTTTCATTCACTGTGATAACTGTTTCAGCGCCAGTTTTATCAGAACAAGAGACTGCTCAATTGACACCAAACTTAAATTGCCTTCAGGACATGGAAATACATACAGCTCTTTCATTCGGTTTCATTTATTGATTGAGCATGGCTTCCATTTCGCACAGAATGAAATGACCACAAAATTAAAACTTCAGAAAATATGAAGATAATTGCTTCATTTTACAGAGTTTAACCATTGAGTAGCTGTAGAGTATTAGAGTTTGGTATCATGTCATGAAGCGGTTGACAATTAAAGTTCACTTAATCACAAGACAAGACAAATCACGTCAAACTTGTTGGAAGATCAATGTCTCAATTTTTGACACATATATGCAAGCATGAAAAAGTACTATACAACAGAACAATATGATTGGAGAGCTAAGCGATGCCCCACAATGGCAGTCTTTGCCTGCAAGGTCCTAACTTTTCATAGCAAAGCATTTTCAGTGATGCAAGGCATCATTTCAGTGATGGAAATTGAGGACAAATGTGTAGGAAACTATTCACAGAAATGTTAATGGGAACCTGTTTTGTTTCAAACATTAATGTTGCCATTATGCAACAGCCATGAAGCTTCAAAATTGAAACACAACAATGCAGCAAAAATCTTAAACCACTAAAAACCGATATTGTTTTGCCCGCAGCAAACAAGGGCGACTTAGGTAAGAAACACAAGTTTCTTTGACAATTCAAACACGAAAACGCCATGCAACATTGAATTTGTACACTGTCAATAAGTTGGTTGCAAATAAATAGGCAGATATGCACAATTATAAGCCTGCACGATCAGGACAACAACTGAAGGTCTCGTTGATACAAAGAACGTATCGACGAGCTCAATTATGCTTGGGTTCAGCAAAAGTTGGCAACACCGAAATACGATAACAAGCATATCCAGTATTGATTGTAGGCCTAATAGATATCAATACGGAATTAAGACAGTTGAGGGAAGGGAGAATTGTGAAACCCCAACAATAGCAAACATAAAATGTAACTATGAAAAGTATTTTCAACTCTCAGCCACAACAAACACAAGAAATGTAATTCGATTCGTGGTAAAAACGAGATCACTGGGTAAAACAGATATTTTTCAGTCTACTAAATAGACAAACTATGTTTCACTTATAATATATTGTGTTTGCCTTGTTTCAGCTATTTATATTGTAATCACTGCAAAACATGCTCAAACCGTGAAGAGCTTGGGCGCTTAGCAGTAAACGCTGGTTTGTGGGTACCGGTGGGTTATCTATCCTTAGGAGAATGATCGTCAACAATTTTATCATAGAAAAATTATATAAAATTGAGGACATGCTGACTTCATTCTCACCAGAACATGCACGAATTCATTTGCGCATTGCGACTGATTGGTCTTTAATGCCACTTTTTTCACTACCCAATATCATCGACATTATCTCGGCAGTAACGCCTCCAAACGTGACCTATGAGAGATACTCTTAATAGACAATTGTAAAGTGATGCACAACTCAATGCCGCCTTTTGCTTTAAAATAATATCCATAAGGTAAGTTTTTCTGTGATTCATTCATAAGTACAACTTTCCATCACTAATCGGTGTCCACACAATGTGCCATAATGGCAATGCATTTGTCAAATAGCCACCGAGACGAATGTCAATTCAAAGTGTATCCTACCCCACCAGAAGCACTAAAAGCTTGTGTTACCATTGATGCAACTTTACTGATATTGGTCCAACTAAGGAACTAACAATGGACTGGCGTGAATAAAGAGACCTACCAAAAATTATGGACGACATAGTAGGCTTTTTTTCCAGCAAAACAACTTGCTGCAACGATAGCAAACAAAATTACAGGAATTATGAGCATCATTAGAGCACAGCTAGTAAAAATGGAAGCCCAAGTAAAAAGAAAAAAACATCTGTGTATCGCCTGACCAGCTGCTAAGAAAATGCACATTGTATATACATATACATTAATACAATATACATACAGTTTTTGAAGTTGCTACCAGTATTTCCAATACGAGTGTAAAAACTAAAACTTGTAAACAGAGTAGCAATCGGTAAGCTCGCCCAGATAGCTCAGTTACTTAAGCGCTTGAAGAAAATCAAGCAGTGCTGGTTCGCCACTCGGGGTGTGTGCTTAAGCAACACATTTCAAAGATTCTCTAATGCTGCACTTAGTGGATGAATAAATTCACTGACAACAACACTCCGACAATCGGAGACTTGCTAATCTCGCTAACTGGACTTGCGTCAGCGGGTCAAAGCCTCTACAAGTATGCGAAACTGCCAGGAATCCAGGATTAAGCTTTCTGGGCCTTCTCAGTCCAAGGATAAAGATTCAAAACTAAACAATCATAGCGAGGACACATTGCGTAAAATATAAAAACAAACACGACAGAAATTCACAAGAAATAAACTGAAAATAATAAGCTTATAATCACTACAAAAGCTAATTTTAAGCATTGGACTTGTATTAGGCTCTTTGTAAAAAAACATCTACTGCAGTAAATCAACTGTCACGACTTGAAATAATCCAAATATTCATTAAACACTTCTACTCTACGTTCAATTCATCGTTACGACAAGACATCTATGCTATCTTAGCCCACAGCTAGCGTTGAGTGGTACACACATTGTCATTACCATAATATTAAAATGTGTTTGTGAAAGTTTAGCATTGTACTTAACCAAGATCAGTGCGGCGGTAATAAAGTAGGTATGCTGTTCTGTTTGAATAGTGTTTGACCACCTCATTGCGCGGAACGGCCCAAATTTTTTGGTCATCAATGCGAAGCCAAGAACTCAGCCCGATATTGAAGACATCAGTGGTGTAATGGCCGCCAGTCATCTTATCTCCATGGTGATAAATAACAGCAAAAAGCTTGTAAGACCTTTGAGACAAGCTATATTTTCGTGATGATTTTGATAAAAGTTCTTTTCCCACAACTAGATCGGTTTTAAATTCGACTTTTTTGTCAATTTTTTTTGACCCACCATTTTTATCGTAAACAAAACGCTTTAAATGAAGGATAAGCACTGGTGGTAAAATTTCAATAGTTTGCTGTCGAAAAGCATCACTCTCAGAATCATTTTCAACAAAAGATTCTTGTTCAATCAAAGAATGGAGGGCATTATCTACGGTCCAAGCATGATCACATGGCACATCCAGTGGAAGGGAAAAAAAAGGTTCATAGGAAACAGAAGATTTTCGCCCTGGACGAAATACAGTGGTACACAGCTCACCCCTAAACATTTCAGATATTGGTGTCCTTGAGACAGTGGCCCTTCTTGTAATTGTGCTGCGATTTCGCTTTGTTCGGCCCACCTCTTCCCACTCATTCACATCCTCACTGTTTCCGTTTGTCAAAGGATTGTATTCATCAGCTTGAGGTACACCATTCAATCCATTGCATGTAGCTAATTCACTTTGTTCTGAAGAGGCATCGGCAACATTTTTGTTGTGATTCTGAAGCAAGTGTGTTATTTCATCATGAATCCCATTCAAAATGCAAGTTAGAAATTCTTCTGCATCTTCTTGGCTTCCTTTTTCAGACAAAGATGAGTTGATGATTGTGAGCATATCGTAAATACATTTGGGTTGAAATGGAGGTCCTTGCCTAACTTCCTTATTTGATTGATAACCCCGCTTAGTAGACAATGGCCGATACTCTGATGCAAGTTGTATAAAACTATCCATAATTGGAGTGGATGTTAAAGAGCGCCTGTTTGGATTGATGGCTGGTAAGCTTTTTAATAACTGGTAAAATGGAGGGCAAACCAACAATGCCTGTAGTGTAGCATTGACATAACACCAGTTGCTAGTGTTGACTAGTCCTCTTGGGATGAAAGCTTGAGGTTTGAATATCAAACTCATACAAAGCAACTTTTCAGCAAATAAATTTGCATCAGGATCGTCTTCAGGTTTAACGATAGTCATAGTTTTTGAACTGTCGTTGTCTTTGCAAGTAGGAGATTTACAACTTGGTGATGGGTCTTCAATAGGTGCTTTTGCTGTAGTTTGCTTGATGTCAATGTTTTCTTTAGTTTCTTTTTTTAATTGATCCCGAACTTTAGTTACCTGGACTGACTTTACAGATTGTTCTTTGTTTCGAACTATTCCTGCCCAGCTTGCTTTCAACGGCTTTATATCTTTTTGAGCCTTATCTATATTAACTTCCTCACCTTTGGAGTGCATATCTTCATTGCAAGTGCCATTGAAACTTTGCTCTTTGTTTTCTTTTAACTCTCCGCTGCTGTTATTTTTTATTTCACCAGCTTTGTAGTTAGATTTAACTGAGGAATTCTCAGTCAGTCCGTTAACTTTATCACTTTTTGAGATATTTTGATCTTCAACCTTTTTCTCAATAATTTCAATACTTTCAAAACTCTTCTTCTCTATTGTAGGTTGAATGTTACCATCATGCTCAACCACCTTAACATTTTCACAACTTTGGCCATTGTTAGCAACCTTGTCTGGTAACTTATCCTTTGATTGTTTTGTTGTATCATTGTTATCTTCTTTTGGCTGTTTAACTGATGGCTCAGTAATTGTACTTATCTTCTGTTTTGTATTAGAGGGTTCTTGTATATTAGGTTGAATAAATGACAGTCCACCATTGACGTTGATTTCATTCTTCGGCCAAAACGGTGGAAATTCAACACAATCATCACTTGCATATATGTCGTTGAAATTATTTTCAAGTTTATCAAACTCACTTCTCTTTTCAAAACAATGCTCCATCAGTATCAAATATTTAGTCCAACACAATTAATATATTCAATTCACATCATAAGATGCTAATAAAGCTTATTATATTTCTCAAAAATGCTGAAAATACAAATTAACTGAGTGTTTGAATAACATTTTTCAATTTCTTCAGCTGTCTTGCGTTTTTGCAAAGTTCCAAAAAATTGCGTGCGGGACGTCTGTTTAAAAAGAACTGTATATCCGTATTATGACTGAAGCAGAGACAACGCTAGGCTACAGGAACTAACTAAACGACGGAAATAAACTGAAAATATCGTAAAGCGCTTTAAATGAAGGATAAGCACTGTGGTAATATTTCAGTAGTTTACTTAGCTTTCAATAAAAAGCTAATTATTATTTTAACATCTTGTGATAGTCTAGTCTACAGTCACTAAACAGTGAATTTGAGTGAACAAATGCAAGAAATTAATGTATAGGCTACTCTGGGAGCAACCCATTTCGTCCCTTGAAAAGATCGAGAAAAAATATATGTACAACAGAGCCGAAGTTACTGCAAACATTTCAAGAATTTTTTCTCTTGAAAAGATCGAGAGAAAAAATATAGAACCGCCAAAGTCGCTGATCGGAGGTGTCATTTTTAAATACTGGAAGAAATATGAACGAGGAAATCGTAGTGGTAAAAAATTATTGATTACTGCCCAAGATTATTTAATCTTAATCCAGTGTAGCCGTTTATAATCCTCGGAATGGCCCGATTTGGTGAGTCTGATTCGGTGAGTCCGATTCGGTGAGTTCCCTATTCGGTGAGAGCCTTTTTCGGTGAGAGCCCTATTCGGTGAATTTTTTTTTAAATTATTGCGTGCCGTAGCCTAATTATCATTGCCGTTATAGGGTTAGGGATAGGATTTGGGGGTTTTGGGTTTTTTGGGTTAGGGGTTTTAATTAGGCTACGGTACCCGATAATTTTCAAAAAAAAATTCAAAAAAATCACCAAATAGGGCTCTCACCGAAAAAGGCTCTCACCGAATCGGACTCACCGAATAGTAGCAGACCCTATAATCCTAAACCATGATTGTAGCCTACTGTGTAGCAGTGGCGTACAGTGACCATTTGTTTGTTTTTACTCTAACTATGTTTTCCTTCTTTCGATATTTGAAAATGCGTTGTTTCAATAAAAAGGGTTAATTATTTTGTGACTGACAAGTGCACGGTGTTGCACAACCAAGTGAACAGTGTGTTTATTTATTATTATTTAGAACTCTAAAATAACATAACCTACTGCTACGGCAGGGCTACTCAACTGGTATACCGCGGTCAAAATCCAGACCTTGTGAGTGTTGGACCTTGTGCTTTTGGAAGAATAACCTCATCGCTACGTTTCAGGGCTGCTTTAAACAGATTTGTACTGGGAAAAAGCAATTTTTACTGTGATTATCCTAGTTGCTGGGGGGCTTAGACCCCCGGACTTCCAAACACTTTCTCAAAAATACAAGTCAAGTTACACTTTACCTAAAATAGTGGTTTAGTACAGAAACTTTAACTTTTGTGGTTGCGTGTGAAATAACTTATTCACCGGACCGCTAAAATTATTCAATTTGTCAAACCGGTCCTTTTGTTAACATCAGTTGAGTAACCCTGGCCGGATGCAACCTAGTTCGTACACTGAAAAGATCGAGAGAAAAAATTAAAATAAGCGGAAGTCGCTGATTGCAGCTTCCGCAAACATTTTAAAATTTCCCCCCTGAAAAGATCGAGAGAAAGATAGCACAAAGCAGAAGTCGCTGATCGCAGTTTCCGCAAACATTTTTCCGCTAACCCTAACCATAGACTAATCTATGCTCTAACCCTAACCTTCGCTGATCGCAGTTTCTACAAACATTTTTCTGTAGTTTCCGCTAACCTTTACCCTAACCATAAAGTAATCTATACTCTAACCCTCGCAGTTTTCGCAAACATTTTTCCGCAGTTTCCGCTAACCTTTACCCTAACTCTAACCATAAAGTAATCTATGCTCTAACCCTTGTTGATCACAGTTTCCGCAAACATTTTTCCGCAGTTTCCGCTTACCCTAACTCTGCCCTAACTCTAACAATCGAGTAATCTATGCTCTCTAACCCTCGCTGATCGCAGTTTCCGCAAACGTTTTTCTGCAGTTTCCGCTAACCTTTACCCTAACCATAAAGTAATCTATGCTCTAACCCTAACCATAAAGTAATCTATGCTCTAACCCTAACCCTATTTTTTGCAGCAGACAAAATAAAAGGTTTCTCTCTCTTTCCTCGCTGATTGCAGTTTCCACAAATATTTTTCCGCAGTTTCATTTTTGCTAACCCTAACCCTCGAGTTTGTTTGCGGAAACTCCGATCAGCGAGTTCGGCTTTGTGCTATTAAACTGCGATTGTCAGCGACTTCGGCTTTTTTTAATTTTTTCTCTCGATTTTTTCAGGGTACGAACTAGGTTGCACCTACCCTGGCCTAGGGGAACAAAGCGGTAAAAATGTGGCTAGTAATTATGTTCACTTCCGTTTAATTATGTGTCTGAAAATACGTTGAATGGAAAATCACAATCGCAGAAATGAAGAAAAGCAAATTCTTCTTTGAAGTTATTTTGCAGCCATTATGTGTTTATCTTGACCTTGTAAAAATCTGGCAACACTGCTTTCAAGTGACGACATTGGTGGCATCTCTCTTACCGTACTTGGCAATTTGAATATTCTAATGAAATCACTCTCCTGCTATATGTGAGCAAAACAATATGTGAAAAAGCATTACAAAAACTTTATTGTGCAGTGAATGGAATGAGACATAGGCTATCTCACAACTTTGAGCCTAATAAGCAAATTAAAATTTTGACATGTTCATACTTTTTGCTTTTATTCAATAATGCCACTAATACCTATTGATCAATATGGAGTAAAATATAAACTATGGGATATCATACGAGAGAGATAGATGTTTTCTTATTTGTCCTTTCAACATGAGAAAAATTGCGTACGGTAGTTACACAATAGAACACATATTATATAAGCTAATGGGGAAAGGACTGGCAACACCGAATGGATGCAACCTACCGTAATTCGTACCATGAACAATTCGTACCGTCAGTTCGTACCTTAAAAAGAAAAAATTAAAAAAAGCCGAAGTCGCTGATCGCAGTTTCCGCAAACATTTTAAAATTTTTCCCAAACAAACAAAAACTCTTAGGATCATTACCAGAAATTTTAAAATGTTTGCGGAAACTCCGATCAACCCTAACTCTTTTAAAATGTTTGCGGAAACTGCGATCAGCGACTTCGGCAAACTCTTAGGATCATTACCGGAAATTTAAAAATGTTGGCGGAAACTGCAGAAAAACAGAAACTGCAATCAGCAACTTCGGCTTTGTTCTATTTTTTTCTCTCAATCTTTTCAGTTTGTTTGCTTGCGGAAACACACTAACCCTTTTAAAATGTTTGCAGAAACTCCGATCAACCATAACCCTTTTAAAATGTTTGCGGAAACTGCGATCAGCGACTTCGGCAAACTCTTAGGATCATTACCGGAAATTTTAAAATGTTTGCGGAAACTGCAGAAAAACGGAAACTACGATCAGCGATGTTCTATTTTTTCTCTCGATCTATTCAGTTTGTTTGTTTGCGGATACCGATACTCCGATACCTAAACCCTTTTAAAATGTTTGCGGAAACTGCGATCAGCGACTTCAGCTTTTTTAAATTTGGCAGTGGCTATTTGACCGGCTCCGGTCTTTGAATCTGAAACACTATTTGACCGGTCATGATGTCACTACATAAGCACTTTTTTCTTTTTCTCTTTCAAAGCAAAAGACGATAAGCGCCTTAAGTTTTAAATTCAACACGTTTTTTTCGACTGAGTTTGTGGCGCATACGTAACGTCTCGGGCTGCCATTCTAGAGGGAATGAGTTTGATACTATCCGGAAGAGTTCTTTCTTTTTTTAACTAAATTTTGACCCAAAGTGCATTTTTGTCGTCAATTTTTAATTTGAGTAGCCTACAGCCCATTTTTTTAAATCTTTCCAAATGTGAGTAATAAAGTTAAGTTTTTTTAATTTGTGAATAAAAGAATAACAGTTAACCTCTCAAGTACATGTAGCTCCACACAGAGTGAAATTTACATGCCTTTTGACTCCTTTGTATTTCTTTAAAAGTAATATCTAAAAAGACATTATTGACCCAAAAAGAATGTCTAAAAAGACATTATGAATAGCAACTACGGACAAAGGCCAGTGTTTCAATCTCCCGACCTCTTCAGCGTAGCGTAGTAAAGTGAAAGTGGAAAGTTGTCTTGAAGGGTTGGTTGAGATGATGATTTGAAACTTGACTGATTGTCGTGCGACAATGAGACTGGATTTAATTTTTAACTTCGGACTTCAGCGAAACGTAATCTTACAGCCTATTAGAAGGTGTGATTTTTTCAGAGATTTTGTGCTAAGAAATGAAAGGAATTTGTTAAAAATAAAGACTAGAAAAAATTTTTTAATTCGTTTTGAAACTTTTTTATTGGCAGTGGCTATTTGACCGGCTCCGGTCTTTGAATCTGAAACACTATTTGACCGGTCATGACGTCACTACATAAGCACTTTTTTCTTTTCTCTTTCAAAGCAAAAGACGTGAAGCGCCGAAATAAGTTCTAAATTCAACACGTTTTTTTCATTTTTTTTATCTAAATTTTGACCCGAAGCGCATTTTTGTGGTCAATTTTTAATTTGAGTAGCCTACAGCCCAGTTTTTTATGTCTTTCAAATGTGAGTAATAAAGTTAAAAGTTTTTTTAATTTGCTGGAATTTGAGAATTTCTCTTGGTAATTTTCCGATCGTCATAAGTGACCGTGTTTGCCGAACGACCAATTACATTTTTGCTCTCAAGTTAGTTATATACAATACTTCTTTAAAAAATGGTTTTACCTTTATTACCATTTTTTTTAAAAGGTCACTTATGGTCGTTCGGCAAACACGGTTTGAAAAGATATAAAAAAAATGGGCTGTAGGCTACTCAAATTAAAAATTGACCACAAAAATGCGCTTCGGGTCAAAATTTAGATAAAAAAAAATTAAAAAAAAGAATGCTTCCGGATAGTATCGAACTCATCCCCTCTAGAATGGCAGTCGGAGACGTAACCTACGCGCCACAGACTGAGTTGAAGAAAACGTGTTGAATTTAGAACTTATTTCGGCGCTTCACGTCTTTTGCTTTGAAAGAGAAAAAGAAAAAAGTGCTTATGTAGTGACGTCATGACCGGTCAAATACTGTTTCAGATTCAAAGACCGGAGCCGGTCAAATAGCCACTGCCTTTTTTATTCACTTGTTGATTCATTCATATCAGTTTGTATCCTTTAGTAGTTAAAAAAAAAAAAAACGCTTTCGGATACTATCGAACTCATTCCCTCTAGAATGGCAGCCCGAGACGTTACGTATGCGCCACGGACTCAGTTGAAGAAAACGTGTTGAATTTAAAACTTAAGACGCTTATCGTCTTTTGCTTTGAAAGAAAAAAGTGCTTAGGGTGTAGTGACGTCATGACCGGTCAAATAGTGTTTCAGATTCAAAGACCGGAGCCGGTCAAATAGCCACTGCCTTTAAATTTTTCTCTCGATCTTTTCAAGGTACGAATTGTTCATGGTACGAATTAGGTTGCACCCGCACCAAATAACCTTGTGGTTTCCTAGTCGATGCTCTGCCTGTCATTAAGTAACAGCAATAGCACCAATTCACTAAAAAGTATAATCATTACGTGTAGCACAAACAAATGTTCACAATTTGTATGTGCATAAAAACTTTAATATTTATACAATTAGACCGACATAGTCTATTCGTGAATAATGTACAATGACTTCGAGAGGGATTCAGAATCATTAGGCCTAGATTGACACAAACATGATATTTGGTACCATGATACAGGGGATAAAGAAAATAACAAAAATGGCATGCTACATTAGCTACGTATAGCCTATTCAACCAATACACATACCGTAAAAATTGGTCTCCTAATTTAACAAAATTATTGAATAAATATACAAAATCAGTTAGGCTATATTTAAATAAACATATAACTTGCTTACTTTTGTATCACTTGTGTAGGCTACTGCATTGTCCGAAAGTACAGAACCCAGTCAATAATGGTTTTTGAAGGCACTGCATGCACCTACTTGTGTATTACTGCAATGAAGCCAGTAACTTAAATATTATAACACAATTTCGAGTCGTGCTGTCAGTTGTGAAAAAATGTATCAGTTTTATAGCCGAGCTAAGAAGTGTCACATTGAATTGGAGTTTGTTGTTAGAAAGACTTTTGTAAAAAAACATTGACTTCAGGCTTTATAAAAAAATAAACCATTCAGTTTTCGAAAACTTCGTCTCGTATATTTCAATAATTTCATAAATCGCTCTTCTGCAATTCCTCAAGCTAGGAGCTCGAATTCAGCAGAATAACCGCAAACGCCCTATAAAGTTTAGGAAAATGTGCTTTGCATACCGGTATTACACCATGTTTCACACGCCCACTGCCACCGGCTACCATGCTGTTTTTTAGTTGTGGCTTCATTTTGGCCAGTTGCTAATTTTCTCAGTTGAGAACAAAGATGGCGTCATTGAAAATTGAAGAATGGCGGCTTTTTATTGTATGTATATTTGTATCAGACAAGAATGTGCATATATTCAAATCACACGAAAAATTACAAAAATAAAAGGCATAGGCGACAGCAATAAACACGCAGCTGCGGCGCAAAAGTAATTTAATTGAAATTACAAGCTCATTTTGTTCACATAACCAACTAGTAACATTTAACATTAGCAAACGATGATTGTTGATATCTTTGTGCCATGGCAGCCATCAAGGCTAATTAACAGCATGCATAGTCTTATTGTAATGAAGACAGTAGTTCAATTTACAATAGTAATCAGACCTCACCAGGGAGACAACAACAAAGTTAGATGACGATTCGCACCTTCAAACAAAAGAAAAAAACATATTTCCGCACTAAGGCATCAAAAAGAAGCAATTGTGACTCTAGGCCTATGTCTGTAATCAATGTTTCTTCAAATTAAAATTGATTTTTTTCATTGATTTGAATCTTTATCCTCGGACTGGGAAAAATTGAAATATCAACATGGTATGACAGCTTCAAAAATATATAACCTACTTGCAATAAACGTTTAATGAAATCTGGACCTTTCCTCTAAAACAGGAAAATTAAATTCTGGTGTTCAGAGGCACATTTGAAGATGTGTGAACTGCTGAAGTTACGCTTGCTGCAACAACAACGAATACCAATCTTAAACAAAAATTTCATAATATTCAGACCTGCATTCAAGAAAAAAGTTTCTGAAATGAATTTTATGCATCCATGAGCAGTGACGTTCGGTGGCTTAAACCGTTGGGAAAGCAACTTGGAAATATGCTACAGCAAGGTAGTAGGCATGAAGGGCGTAACCGTCGGGCAAAGCCCAAAGACTTGTTGCCGAAGGCAACACTTCCAGCGAGGGGTCTGGGGGGCCTCCCCCAGAAATTTTTTAAAAACATTTCCAATTTGGTGCGCTCTGAGAGCATTTCCAGCGGGGGGTCTTGGGGGCCTCCCCCAGAATTTTTGAAAAATACTTCCAATTTGGTGCGCTCTGAGAGCATTTCCAAAACAAATCAAAAATAAAAATCTGTCAAATTGTGCTTCGCCTATATGTCGTGATCATACGTCCATTTAATGTTTAGAAGTCATGAACAATTTTAATTTTAACGTTGCAGGACCAAAATCCTGTGTTAGACATGGAATAATAGTTGTCTAAATGTTTAATTCGTCATGAATGTTCATTCTCAGATATTCAGTTAGGCCTACACTACAAAAACTAACACTTAGGCCTAAACATTATAACCGCAAGCAATTTGTACAAAAAGCTGGATAAGTTTGCCACCTGCGTATAGAAGCTTATAGGCCTAACGAACTAAATATTGCATCCGCACCTGAACGTTCATTGTCGAAGTAACGTTATATCAACGCTGTAAAAAGGGCAAAGGCATGACTATGAAAGCTAGTAAGCTAAAGTACATGGCGAGGAGACATCAAAAAACAGCAACAAGCTTTTTGGCATTATGATGCTGTGCTGTGTACCGTGACGAGATACCATTCTGACGAGTTAGTCTAGCCCCTCTAGCAAATGTACGCATTGACATCACTGGGTAAGCAACTCTACCATAATACCAGAACCATAACACATCTAATTGGCTATAAGCAACTGGTGACGTTTTGCAAAACGAGTAAGGATTGGATAAAACGAAGGCGTTTTTTGACATTTTTGAACCTGGGAAAGCAACTTTGATAGTTGCTTCCCTGGAGCTTCAGTGGCTGTTTCTGACAGAAGCGTTTGCGTTAATTGGCATTTATAGGCAAGACATGCGGTTTGGTGAGGACTTAGACTAGTCACAAGCGTTACCGGTACGAGTAATTCTAGTCACGAATACAGTAATTTTCAAGTTAAATAGACGTGATAAAAATAATAAGAAGTTAAACCTACAATTCAGTCATTATATTTTGCATAGTTTTCGCTCAGGTAAGCACTGCTTTCCTTGCTTTCCCTCACCTATCGTCACTGTCCAAGAGAATGTGCCTCAAAAGCGATAAAAATTATCGTTGGTAACGTAAGGTTCAGCACAAGTGTCCTTTCAAAACATTGACAGCTCAATTAGTTAAACGCCTGAACAAACGCAGAAATTGCAACATCTCAGCGGCGCTGGTTCGACGTTCAGGCCTTGCGTTTGAGCAACCCATTTCAAGAAAAGCTCTCCATTCAGCCCATCTGGCGTATGGAATATTTCACAAGTGAACAACTGGAACGGTTGCTTCCTTTAGCCTACAAAGTTGGTCGCTTTAAGCAAGTGCCATATTGGCCAGAGACGTCTGTCTAGCTGGAAAGACAAATTTAAGGAGACAAAAGCAGGACAAAAGCAACAGTTGTGGGGAAAATGTTTGATATAAAGAGTTTTTTTAAAATACCGGTACCGGTAGGCCTATAGCCTATCAACTGAATGCAGCAAAACAGCTATAAAATCAATCAAGTTTATCTTGGAAAATTTGTTTCAATGTAGCTTACAAATTACAGACAATATAAATAATATAATACATATTACGGTAGCCTACTTTTATTGATATGAAAGCTACGCCATTGAGGCACCAAAAAAACATGCGGTTATTTGAGTCAAGGTGCCACTTGACTTTGATAAAATGTCATTTTCATACAAATACAATGTTGTTAAAGCGTTGTAAAATAATATCAAAAACATTTTCTTTTGAGGTGAACAAAATACAATTTTGGCGGGAGAGATTGCTCCGTGGCTACGTTTCTGCTATTTGCGCAATTCAGTTTGTAGCCTAAATTGTTCCATCCATTAAAATGTCCCTGAAGAGAAAACGGTTTTTGAAATGTGTTCTTCAAGCGCCTACCCTGAGAATTGAACAAAATTTGATTGATCATTGAGCTCTTTTGGGAATTAGGCCTAGGCTATAACGATTATAAGTATTCAAATAACCTAAGGTCAAAAAAACACATGAAAGATGCAATCGTTATGAAAAGAATTGCATTGGGTGGAGTTTAATTAACACAAAAATGAGTGTCTACGAAAACATGGAGCCTCTACTCAAAGATGTTTGTTTTAAGTTGGCTGAAAAGTTTTGACTTGAGTGGAAAACTCAAAAGCGAGTTTACCAAAATAAAGGGTAGGCTAGCCTATTGATCTAGGAGGCTTGTGATGGTTTTAGGCCTGGCCTACTCTTGTTCTTACTAGGTCTTCACTAGCTGCGGCAACTTATAAGTCGAGGCTAGCTAAGCTACTAGATATCGCAACACATGACGACACAACTAGTTGTAGTAGGCCTTATGCCTTCTTTAATTTGGTGGGCATGTGTCCAGCGTTGGGGACAAAGGTGTGGAGTCTGGAGGTGTTGTGTGTCCACTCCTCTTGCCAAGTATTGGTGATCCAGGATGAGGCACTCGTGTGCTCCAGCAAGGATTGTGCCTGAGCAACAAAGAGGCTTCTCGATTTGAGGCGTTTCTTTATTAGGCCTACCGATCTGGTGATGTAGCTGTGGAGCGCGTGGTGTGGCTCCAGTGATCGGTGAGCTAGGGAGAGTGTGGCAGCTCTGCGGCGAATCTCAGCAGGGGCGATGCCTGAAAGAACTGGTAAAAACTCAGTAGGTGTAGGTTTCAGGCATCCCGATACAATACGCAAAGCGTCGTTGATGGGTTTATCGAGCAATTGAGTAGGCCTATGAGCACTACGACACCATATAGGGGCGCAATACTCCGCGGTGGAATGGACAAGAGCCAAGGCTGTGGTGTGCAGAGTTGTTGCTGTCGCACCCCAGCTCGTATGCTACCGGCCAGTCGACGAATAAGGGTAACGCGTGATGTTACTTTCTTGCGGAGTGATTCCAAATGGTGTCGGTACGTGAGAGTCCTGTCCTAACTAACACCAACATAGACTGGTGTGGGGTTAAAGGGCAGGATGATCGACATTGATGGTCAGCTCACGCTTTGCTTCCTTGTTGTTTAGACGGAAAGCGGTCGACACCGTTTTAGGTTTACTGAGCTTGAGTTTCCACTTGTGGTGGTAGTCTGACATCTTAGCTATATTGATAGGCTAATAGTAGGCTACACCTCAGTAGTCCCCAATAGGCTGCAATAGCTCAGTAGGCCAACAGTAGATTAAGCGCCTGACTTGCTATAAGCGGCGCCAGTAGCGCACTCCGAAAAAAATTTAGGGGGGGGGGCTAATTCAGAAATGTCGGCCAAGTGATTTGCGACAATAGTGACATTGTGACAATAGGACAATACCCATTCCTTTGATTAATATAGCCTATAGCCTAAAGGCACTCACGGCCCACAACCCACCGGTCGCCGTACATCAAGATTCGCTCTTTCAATCAGAATAAAAGTTTAAAAATTTAAAAATTCTACTAAAGTACTGCGATTGGGCCGTATTTTATCTGATTATTCTGTTTCGGTATCAAGCTCGTTGTAACGTTCGCATTTTGTCGCTTCTGCCTTTTTCAAGACCTCTGCTATGTTAGACATAGGCCGATATTGTTTATCGTTGTGATGGTCAGAAATAAAAATGAACTGAACCGAAGTGACACTCTCTAAAAAACAGAAACGTAACTTTATTCACGGTAGGCCTATGGCATATTTGCAAAATAGGATTAGCCTCATTTAGACCTACACATCACTTTTTTTTGTTTAAATCGTCTCCTCCTAAGACTACTTGATGGATCTGCTCTTGCGGTGAGACAACCCAAAACGGAATTAAACGTGCGAGACGCAAACAAAACGAATGTAACTAAGTTTTAACTCCACCGGATTCGCATGATGATTCAGCTGGTTGTAGGCTACTGCGTTTTAATTTTCATCCAAACTGCAAATTACTTTATTTAGCCTACCACCGAGTGATTACTGATTAGCCAAGAATTTGTAAATACCTCTCAGTTTACGCCGGATAGCGCTAAAGAGCTTCATTGAGAAGCATACGTTGGTCACTGGCATTTGACTACAACTAGAGCGCACCATGAAATATTCCATTAAATTGTCTGCATTACTATAATCGGCTGTTTACATACTTTTCTAAATTCTGGAGCCTACAATTAAAGTGGGGCTTTTGAAGTCATTGAATATTTTATTTGATATTGTGGGCATCATTATCATCGGCCTGAAAAATATTGTTCGATAGCTTGATCCTGACAGTTTTGAATACCGTACTTCTAGAGAATTCAAACCATTAATCCAGGTCCAAACATCAAGTTTGAAAGAGTGAAGTGTCCGATTGTTGAAGTGTTGTTGCCTGTGAATTTTTCCATCCACTAGGTGTCCTTAAAAATGCGTTGCTCAAGCGCACACCCCGAGATTCGAACCAGCGCAGCTTGATTTTGCAGTTCCTTCGTTGTAAAGTCAAGCACTTAGCCTAACCAACTGGGTCTACGTTAAATTAAGCCTAAGTCAAAGTTAAGTTAATCAATAGGCTACAAGTTAAGCCTAAATGGAAAAAGGTCTTCTTTTTTAAAACAATTTTCAACAGACATAATGCTTTGCAATCAACAATTTATTCTTTGCGAAAATGAGAAAGTAGCCTACCACACCTAAAACCACTCCAAACTAACATTCCGCTTAGAAAACGTTCGTAAAATTGTCTTGTTAAAATGCAAAAGCTACGGTACGGTTCTACACCATAATAATGAAGAAGTCAACATCACAAATCTTAAGGTGTCGTCTCATAGAAAATAATCATCAAGTAATATTTATAACAATAAACTCTATCCCTGCTAACTCCCTTTGAAGGATAAGTCAAAAGCATTAATAACCGACTAATAAAATGTTTTTTTAAACAGTTAGGCACTAAAAGCAATGTGTAAAAACATTAAAAAAAACTGTTAACATCAAGTCAAAATAACTATTAAACGCCCTGAGGAAACTCGGGATGGGGTTTACAGTAGGTGAGAAAATAATAGATTACAGGCTCTACTCTACACATAATAATGTGGCAAAACATGTTTATGTTTTTTGTTATCATTCAATATATTGAAATGAGCTTGAAATAAAGATAGAAGTATAAAAGAAATATCTTTTGTATCAAAAACTGGTAATGGTCCCATAAACATGTAGTCAGGTACACATCAAAAATATGTTTCAAGTATATGTTTTATAATGTTTAGACACATAGGTAAAAGACTACACGACAGTACAAGCTTTGTTGTTGATTTGTTGAAGCAGAGGTCGTAAGTTCCTCCAAGTCGAATAAAATATAAAATCATTAAGCTTGAATCGTGTTCTAACTAAGCTACATAATACAAAATACTAATCGACAAATGCAACAAAAAAACAGAAGCATTTCAAATAAAGTTTCTTTGCCAATTTGTCCTTGTGATTTAATAAACTAATCAAAGACAACTTCTCGAATATGACCATCCATTCAACGGCCGATTCATCTGCAGTTTTCCAACTCTTTTTTCAATCAGAAAAAGACTCTCAAACGAAATTCCTGGTAATTCGCATTGAACTCCATCGTCTGTGATCAAAACCGCATTTGGTTTTTCTGTACGTTTTTTCCACTATAGTCTGTAAAAAAATGATTTGTTTAAGCATGTTTCAATTAATTCTTCAGCTCTGTAATGAATAAACAAATATTAATGAAAGATGAATAAAAATAATTAGGTAAATAAAATGATTTTGATAGCCTACGCTGGCTTAGACTATACTGTACAAATTAAAAATAATATGATTTTATTTCTTAAAATAACATATGGCTTTAACAAATGATCTCACCTCAGCAATATGAGCCCATCGTCAAAGAGAACATTCAAATTTTTCTTTTGCCCACCTCGCCTCTTTGTTGAAGTGCATCCATTATAGAAGACATCAATCTTTTTTTTTTGAAGTTATACAGCAGCCTATCTTTATAAGCTTTCTCATGTGCTTGCTAAGACTTTTGATATGAGCAGCACGGTCAAAATGATTTTCATCTGTAAAAATTCTTTGCTTATCGCTTGAAAATTGAACAGTTGTGATGAGCATGACAATTTTTTCTTTAATTTATATGAATGGCAACAATGGGTGTTTGACCGTAACTAACGAGATAAGATACAAGTTGTGTTGGAGTGTTACCGGACAGATGCTGGAATCGCTTTCCCACATTCTGGAAAGGCTTGGTGATATCGATTACACAAAGCTGATTGACATAACTGATTCTTGTGTATTGTTGCCATTCATGAATTGATACGGCACGCGACAAATGAATTAGAACAAAATTTGAAAACATTTTATTGTAAAGTTCTCTTTAAATTAAGATTTGACAACGGTAATCAGCATATTTTAAAAGCTTTGACCAGGCTTGCGTGTTTTTTTAAGTGAAGAGTGTGTCACTACTTTTATCAAAAGCCGAGTGGTCGAATTGGAAAGCGCCAGCTCGACTTCATTTGAGAGCATGCGACTGTGCCCCAAGAAGTTCTTTAATTAATTATCAACATGCTCGAAGGTAGAAACTACAATTGGATTCCTTGAATCCTTGCTACAAAGTTTTGCTTCGAAATGTCATTTCGAACCGCCATGTAAGCCTAATCCGGTACCTCCAGACACCAAGACCAATCAAAAATATAAAACGAAACCATTGAAAATTGGCTGCAAAAAGCAATTGCATCTTTATATATTCTGTAATCCCCATAAAAAATTGTGCTAAAGCTGCTCCTTAAGATATTTGACGACGTGTGGATGTTTCACAGTTATGCAGGTAAAACAAGAAACATCTTTCAATTGCACTGAAAACAGTAAGGTGCTTTTTATTAGCTTTCAAAAGTAGGACGTCATTTGTGGCATCAGTTTGATATCACGTCGTAAAATCATGTACTGTTGCCTATAGCTTACATATTTTGAGAATGGAGTCGACACACGCCAATCAAGTTTGATTTGTATACAAATCGCTCTGTCGCGTGCCACATCATCAACAACAATTGACGAGAATATCCAATATCGGTTACATCACCGACAACGGGTTGGACCGACAAGTAACCGATACCACGTTGTCTTTTTAAAGCGTGAGAGAGTTTGAGTAGCGTTCATTCTCTAGCACACACGTCGCTCATGTCAAATGTGTATTGGATCCGTCACAAACCTATGAATCATAACCCAACACCACATCGATCGTAATGAACACTATGTACTGTACAGGCTCTAATAAGCTAAATCCAATCGCTAGCGATTGTTTTGTGTCTGTTTGACAGAGCAGCCATTGACGCCCATGTCAAATTTTTTGCAAGTAACTAAAAAGAAATGTTATTGTGATGGCCAGTGGCGTAGCCAAGGGGGGGGTTTTGGGGGTTACAACCCCCCCCATTTGGCACGCGTGTGACGTCACGATATTGAGAATGATGCTTTCAGTCTAAAAAAAGATTGCCTAATTTTATACAAAACTGCATTAAAAGAGCGAGTTTTGTCAATACCAAACATTCAAACATCTCAGCCAGGAATTAGCAACAAAAAAACGTAGAGACTTAGCTTTATTTCCGAAAAATGCCGAAGAAAACTTGATCTTATCCTTTTGCTATGCTACCGGACAGCACCATTTTACAGGAATATTCATACCCACATTTTTGTTGAAAATGCTCTCAGAATGCACCAAATTCAAAGTAATTTTTCAAAATTTTCTGGGGGAGGCCCCCCAGACCCCCCGCCGCTGGGTGGTTAAAACCACCCCCTTTCAAAATTCCTGGCTACGCTACTGGTGATGGCTATACTGTATTTATAAGCTTGCTTATCGCTATCTACGACTTATGTCGATTCTACAGACAAAACGAAATTTACCATGATAGCTCACATGGACGCACTCTTAATTTTGTGTACGAAGAAACGACAAGATGAAGCGAAGCTGTCTCAACTCTCAGGGTGTGCTCGCGCGCTACACATTTAAGGACGGCCCTCTATTCAGCTGCATTTAGCGAATGGAATGCACAAAGAACTCATCAACAGAAAGCGAAAACTTTACACTGTCAATCTCAGTGACCGGGCCGCTGTCAGTGGTTCAAAGCGCCTACAAATAGCCTATACGAAACTTCCTGGATTTAACTTGCAGGAGATGCTTTCTCAGTTCGAAAATAAAGGTTTTGACAATCAAACAATTAAGCACTTCAAACAAAAAATTGACAGTTCAGTTCAAAAATTTTTCTTTAAATTCTGAGTGAGAAAAACTGATAAGCTACTGCTTTAACAACTGTTTGTTTATCGATCTCAATATGTGCTTCGTTTAGCCTTTTGTCAAAAACACTGCAAAACAATGTCGAAATTGTCAGAATAATGAACATCAAAAGATCAGAAAGTTGACTGAGCCCCGGTTCGACACCGCTCAAAAGCATGTGGCTGTGTCTTTGGCAAGACACCAAAAGATGTGCCGTCGACTGCGGAGTGGCGTCCTTTCGACTATAGCTAATGATTTCTTTCATGATTATGAACATTGTATTGATCTGGAGAAAAATTTCTACTGCCCTTCCTAGGGCTATGGCCTACTGAACTGAACATTATGTCACATTTCAACTCTTGTTCTTGGTGAACGTGATGTTCATTGTGGCCCAGACTTAGTTCCCTGCTTGTATGGCCTTTAATCGTGCCTAATATACTACATAGGCCTATGCTGTTGAGGCTTTCAATGTTTTTTCGTTGATTTACATTTTTTGTTCAAGCAGCCTTATTTTAAGTATAAAATGCAAGAAACAATGGTTCATTTAGTCAAATTTTCTTTAAGTCAATTTTATTGAATTTTAAAGACATTTTTTTTATTTTTAGGTTAATAAAAACGTGTTCTCCTAGTGATAATTAAATCATAAACATTTCCTCTCATCACTTGTAATTCTGATTCTTGTAGGCTACTTCTTGCATGTGAAAGATTGAACATTATGATGTGGGTAATTCGTTGCAGAGTAAGGTCTACTGGGTAGTTTCCATGAAGAAACATAAAAGCAATATATGCAGAGTAGGCTACCCATGGGACGCTTAATCACATTACAATCAGGACATTATTCCAATGTAAGCTAAATAGAAGTAAATGGTTGAAAGCAATCTTAATGTCAGCACTCTCAGTTTTATTAGATTTAAAACTTGCTATTGAACGTTTAGTTGACATGAGTATTACATTATCAAAGTGAGCCATTCATTGCTGTGACAAGCGTCGAAAAATTCTAGCTTAATAATTGTTGAACGGTTGAATGCAAACAATTGGCAATGCAAAGGCGCGGCAAACAAGTTTGGACAAGATGCAATTTCGCTTCAAATTAAAGAAACGCAGTTTTGGTAAGCAACGCATCACCTCAATATTTGGCTAGTGGAGCGGATCACAAACCAAGGAAAAAACTGAGCAAGAGAAGAATTATTGCATGTTTTGAGCAGTAGGCTGCAGACAAGACTTAGGCCTAACTTGAGCCATTGCAAGTATTAATTAGCGGCAGTGCGAGCTTTTAATCAAACCACACAAGAAACGAGAGATGTCTTATATTTTGAAATATCTGTTAAATTATTGAGAACATTTTATTAAAAAGCAATTTTCACAAGTGGTTTAAAAATATTCAGGCGCAGTGTGGTGAAGTTATTTTTGTGCTTTTTTGTCAACCACCTACAGTTCAAAGACTGGGCTATGGCTAGCAGCAGTAGTCACAGAGTTGAAGAAGGGGAACATGAAACACATTTTTATGAAAACACCAAAAACTTAAGCGTAAGTCATCCTTTGATACGAGTTTTTAGATCTACTGTAAAAATCTTCGGCTAGATTAAGTTGCATGGTAAGTGCAAACATAACATCTTGAATCTATGAAGAATCCTCGAAATTTCTGCACTGACGCTTGCTTTAACAATACAGCAGGTAGGCAACAGTAGGCCTACTAGTGCTTTGTGAAATGGAAAGCCTTTTAGAATCATTAGACGTTGAATTGCTTTAAAAAAAATTGTATTTTTGTTGGTGGATGCAGTTACCAGTTTAGTGGGACCAGCTCACGTTCTCCATCTTTTTGTGATTGTAGGAACGTACAAGCACAACTGGAAAGCCTACCGATGACAATGGAAAGACCTTTTTAAAAATAGCAGGATTAGCTGCCTTACTCGGCATTGTCGTTTTGATCATTATCCTTCCAATATATTTTGAAGTTATTGGTAAGCCATTTGTTGATTTTTTGGATTATTAGTAACATAAGATTAATTGTTGGTTCGGTAGCCTACGTTAAAAAGTGATCCACAACTTTGTAATTAACAGTTAACACGATCTGACGCATTTACTTACATTTATGCTGGCTAGCACATATAATTTCACCTTAGGGGCGTCCGTCACTCCAATAACGCGGGAACTCTAAGATCGATGCTAAAGTTCTTACTTTTGATGTTTACTTCTAGGGAGAGTTACCAAAATATCTTACATTTCAGGGGTTTTCAACAAGAAAAAATTTACTACTGGAGATACAATTTCACCTATCAAAAGAATAAGTTTGCTATAGCAGCAAAAACATACTATAGCATAGCTTAACCAAAGCCAAGGCTAAACAACTCTAGGCTTAAACTCTAGTTCAAAAAGTGTTTAGTTTTTGCTTTTTCAACGACTCAACCTATTGCTTTCTAAAGGTATTGAATTAAGGTCCTTTGGAGAGTTTTGCTGGGCTTCCATTAGCCTACCATCCTGCTTGACAACAGGCGTTAATTTCTTGGATGAACATCGAACAGTGTTAAACTGGGTTATCGATGAAACATTTTCTCCAAATCAAAACCAATACAAAAATATTGACAATTATTTATCTATATTAAGATATTGACATTTATTTCCACAGTTGCTGACCCAATCAAGGAGGAAGTTGTTCCTTCAGAAAGTGATAGATTTGATTGCTTTCCAGAAGGGGGCGCTAATGAGCAAACCTGCAACGCCAGAGGGTGAATTTTTATCATCAGTATATTTTTTAATGTTCTTTTAAAACTTTCTTTTGTGTTGGTTCATCTCTGTTAATTTTTCAACCAAATGCATCAATATACTTTAATTTATCCAAAAAAATAATAAATCAACACTTGCAAGTATCACAGCCAGGGTTAAATTTTTATGTAAGAAATATATTTTCTGCTGGATTTGTCCATGGTATTAAATCAATATCATATTAAAATGTTAGAAAATCTACCGAGACCATGTTGTATATTTTCTTGATGTAGCTGCTGGTTGCACTGATAATAATTCTACAAAAAAACGTACACCTGGTTTAGCTGACATTGTAGCCTACGTGGTTTATGAAAAACTGACTTTTTCTTATAAGTATATAGGCTATGTAGGTTACGTTCTATTGTGAATTCGCTCGCATTTTGATAATAAATACTTTTTCTTTTCAGGTGTATTTGGATGGAGTCAAATTCAAATTCTCCGTCCTGCTTTTATTCAGACACTGACGGTTATCAAGTTTCTACACAAGAAACGACCCCCACAGGATACCGGATTAAAGTGGAAAGAACCAGGCCGGTTGCTGAACCCTACGGGACAGAATTTCCAAATTTAATCGTTGATATTGACCGCATGTCGGCACAATACCTACGGATAAAGGTAAAAAAGCACACATGCAGTTTTTGGTTCTGTCAACATGATGTTATGCGATATTTACACAAATGAAAGGATATGCCGTATGTCAAAAGGACTGCTTATTCTGCTGCAAGTAACTGTCTCATGTGGGCTAACTACAGCGAAAGCACATCAAGTAGAGGTTTAGTTTGTCCTTATTGTATGTAGCAGAACTTACCTTTGACATTTCCAAACAAGGGAACCCAGATTGTAAAAGAAACGCTGGCAATTTAGATTACGTTTTTACATTTTTCTGGGTAAGCTCTAGGCTAAATGAGGTAGATAATGATTGTGCAAGCACACGATATCCTTATCCACTGTGCTTCTTAAAACTTTTCGCATGAACCAAAAAATCCTCAGCGTTTACGTTACGTTTATGTTCAAGTTTAAAAGCTATTTAGTAAGTATACTTTGTAACATGTAAACTATCACAATTCTTTCTAGTTCTTACACGTAAAGAGACGTTGGAAATATTAATGACGTAGTTTATAGGGATATCAAACGTTAAACAGTCAAATAAATGGTCGAATAGTTCTACTTGTGAGATAATAAATAAAAAAATTTGAACAGACAATGGTTCACCACTTGCAGCAAATAAAGACATCAAATTCTGAACAAACATTTTTGTCGATTTCAAAGTAGATATTATACACTAGTAGCCTACTTGCAACAGCTACTTTACAATTAGCAATAACTTCTACTTTTACGATCTATTCAATATCGACTAGAACTCTACAATTGTCTTCAATACACTTTTCATTACAACTTGTAATCCCCATTATACACAATTCTAAACACAACTCTCAACAAAACTCTAATAATAATAAAGATCAAATCACGCAGCTAGTTATAACAAGTTTGTTTGGATCAGAAACTTTCAGAGACTGGGGTAATATTACATTATGAGAACTCATTCTTGTGGTCAACAAGTCAAATACGTTTTCATACTCCCACGAACACAAAAACTTCTACGAGCATATTTCACAAAAAAGATTACTTACCTAAAAGTTACTATCGGTCAGTAATCGTTAAAACATCACGGCAGAATTACACAATAAACTAGTTCACCTATTCAAAACATGAATGCAACCTGCCTGCCGACCTAAGCATATTGCTTGTGGTATAAATTTAGGGTAGGCTATATAACTTTCAAACTCAAGCCATTTTTCTGCAGATTCAACCAGATAATAACGAGCCAAGATTTGAAGTACCTTTAGTCCACAAAGCGCCTTCTTCCATCTCAGAAGCGGATGCATTGTACACTGTGGAAACCGTTAAAACACCTGGCGGGTTGTTTGGTGTTCAAGTAAAGCGGAAAAGCACTGGAAAAGTTTTGTACGTTACTATTGACTGAAAGTTGATTAAATTTTGGATGTTTAAAACAATATGTTTCTGCAACTACTCCACTTAGCCTACTCAACGTCCACCTCAATTGATGGCACCTATTGCTTACCGTACCTGTGCTACCGTGCCTGCCTACCTACCTACTTGCCTACCTACCTACCGTTCCTTAATTTGTTCCATTGGCTAAGATAAGAGTAAACCGTAACGTGTAATGGGTAGAAAACTAAGCGGAGTTAAGCACGTCAAATAACCATGACGCAATTTATGTTTATCTTTGGCAACCTATGGGTCTTTATTTTGTCACTTACTAACACACAAATGTAGCCTATAGCAGGCTACTTTGAAAACATTTAAGCAGATTGAAAACATTTGTTTCAGATGGGACACTACTGTGGGTCGTATGATATTTGCTGATCAATTTCTACAAATATCCACAAGACTTCCGTCAGAGTATGTCTATGGTTTCGGGGAGCACATGCACGAGACATTCAAGCATGACTTGAATTGGAAAAGCTATGGCATGTTCTCAAGGGACCAGGGTGTCGGAGTGAGAGAAGTTTTATATCTCATAGTTTCGTAGCATTAGCCTCCAAATTGCAGACGTTTTCAATGCTGAAACTATGTCGAAATATGCTCTGTTGCAAGGATAGTCTATCTCACATGTAGGCTACCACACTGGTTCTCTTCCTAAACAATTATTTATTCATGACTTTCACAATCCTTATAAGGTTTTGAACCTTTCTTCGCTCATTGAGGGGTTGGAAAGTCCCACGTTAAAAAATTTATTTTTTTGTTGAAGCACAAAAAAATAATTAGATCCAAGTGTGGAATAAGAACCACCTGTCTTCTTCTGATCTTGTTATCTGTCTTAATTTAGTAAAAAAAAAAAAAAAAAAAAACGATTCAACTGTTCTAAGGTATTGGATTAATAACGATTTTTTTTTTTTTATTTTATTAAATTTACAAAGTACCCTAACTAACCCCATTTTTCTACGCAGACAAACGTGAACCTGTACGGGGTTCATCCGTATTATACTTGCATGGAGGGAGATGGAAATGCACATGGAGTGCTGTTTCTTAACAGCAATGCTCAAGGTGATTTTGTGAAACCACAAATACCTAAGCCTGATCTTCATCAAACTAAATAAAGCTGTTCTATGTATCTCTTATTGTCCTTTAAATGGGTAATGTAACATATCTTTCATTTGCCAGTTTGTATTGTTAGTACATATTGGGTTTGTGTCCCTCACGTATGTAGTCTAAGGAATTTTTTGATTGGTTGCAAGTCTTCATCGAAAAAAATATTATCTTGGTACCAAAGAATGTAAGCTCATAACCTGCAGTTAGAAAACTTGCACCGAGTAATAGCAAATTCAAGAGTGCAGTCTTATACGTCTGTGCTTGTTTATCTTTCTGATAATGGAAAGAAATTAAAAAAAAAAAACATTTCCAATCACACTGAATCGACAATTTTAATATTTTAGATGTCACATTCCAACCGATGCCTGCCTTGACATACCGTACCGTTGGTGGGCTGTTTGATTTTCATATATTTCTCGGACCTTATCCAGAACAAGTCACTTCCCAATATACAGAGGCGATAGGTCGACCCTATATGCCGCCATTTTGGGCACTTGGCTTTCAGCTGTGTCGTTATGGCTACGGGAGCCTTGATAACCTGCAAACGGTCGTTGATAGAATGTTGGCCACAGAAATGCCCTACGTAAGTTCTGAGTTCAATTCTTAGTTAAAGCTACCTAGTACGTCATCTGCATAGCCGAGTAGCGAATCTTAGTGCGATGTTCAAGGTAGCCTACTAGTTTGTCGTCGTTCAAGAGCATACAGCTGTGTCTTTAGCAGGATTCTTAATAACATGTGTGAAGTAAGCAATGATCACGTTGCTATAAGCCAGGGGTCACCTAAATTTTTTCTCTGAGGGCCGGATTGCTGCGAGATTAACAACTGTGGGCGGAAGCAAATTGCGAAAAGATATACAACTATTTAGAATCTCCATTGACTTGAATTGAGCACAATAAACAACAAAGTCAGCGGTGGAATAGTAAAGTTGTAATGAAAATCGAAAGATTGCTGGAAAAGTTATCCCGGTAGTTGGGTGACCCCTGCTATAAGCGAAAGTCGATCTATAACATGTTTGAAGGTGAACACAAAGATTGGTTCCCCTGCCTTCTCGTCCACTTTTAGCAATCTAGATCTTTAACTATACCGAGCGTCTGTTTTCGTCGGCTCCAGCTGGTCTCCGAGCATTGTTTTTTTTTATCTTCAAGTCGAATTTCGCTTTGGATTGAGGTGAAACAATTTACAATAAACAAGTCAGCTGTGAGATTGAGTGGCAAGAGCACCTGCTCGATGTTGGAAAGAACGTCGGTTGGATATTTATCGAGAGCAGTGTCTGTGTCTTTGCAAAATACAAAAATAATTTTAAAGTTGACTTGAAATTTTTTTTATTGTAACCTATATTAGCACAATCATTAGGCTATACATCAATCGAAAATTTCTAAACCAATGCTTAGAAAAATTCTTTATCCAATATATAAAAATAAATTAAAAATTTTTCCGAAACATAAATAAACTAGTTTTACCCACCAACGTTACCTTTAAAAGTTTCAAACAGCCCATAACACACAAATGTCTTCACTGTTTTATAATTTCATTTTCTTTAACTTAGATACAAAAATTTATAAATTTACTTTAAAATTTTTTTGAACAAATAGAAAATTATTCAGCTATGAAAGATTTATTTTAAATTAAAAATAGGATATTTATTTTGACTTGGTTTCCATTTGGACGTCTTAATTGAGGCTTTGTGGTAACCGATGGAGTAGCCTTTTAAGATTTTGAGGGTTTTTTGCAGATTAAATTAGGTTTATAATATTTAATATCTTTTCAGGTATTACCGATTGATTGCTTTAGCATACAATGTTTTTCAGGACTTTCTGATCATCCCCCTTTTAGGGTGAAACAGGCTGTAGAGGTTTTAGAAAGGAGTTGAGGTTTTTTTGCAGATTAAATTAGGTTTATAATATTTAATATCTTTTCAGGTATTACCGATTTATTGCTTTAGCATACAATGTTTTTCAGGACTTTCTGATCATCCCCCTTTTAGGGTGAAACAGGCTGTGTGTAAAGGTTTTAGAAAGGAGTAACTATATTTAATATAATTTGCTCTGCTTGGCATTGAGCACTTTTTGTAGTATTAATAGTATTTATTGTTGAATAGGATATTTATATACTTACAATGAACTATACCTTTGAACTTAACTCTCATCATATAGTGAATCGCAGCAGTCGCTGTTACGCAACCGATATCTTTTTCGCTTACAGTCTCATTGTACGTTTATTGAATACTACACCACTACTAAAGACCGATATTGTGTTTGCTATCACGTTTGCATTTATTAGTATTGAGTCTTTACACACATTTTAATCAAAAATAACTACTTTAAGGTTTGCAGAGAACAAAATTGCAATGCACTGTATGCTTGAGTAAACAATTGAGTTAATGGTTACTGGAATCGTAATATTTATTAGCGGAAACAAAATAGTCTACAACTGGCCGGAGCTAACTTTATTGAGCTTAAATTTAAACTTGCCCTGTGCGAGTTGATAGCAAACTGTTTGCCGTAGTTGCATAACACTTTTTGTTTGCTTACTTTGCGCTATTTCTGTGCGTGTTTGAATTAAACTCGTAAATTATTTCTGTTCGTGCAAAAGGAAGCAAATTGTTGAATATTTTGCAATTTACTATCAGTGTCAAGCAGGGTCGTTGAGAGGACAATTTATGCCCGTTCTTAATGGGACTCTCTTGCCCCCAATTTAAACACTTCTAAGACAGACGCACTACATTCAATAAATACTCAGTGCATTCTTTAAGTTCCCGGCCCTCTTGGAAAGGTTACCGCCCCAAAGTTATTCCGGCTGTGGTACAAAAGTGCCCCATGGACCCTCCTGTCAAGGCTATTGCTGTCAAGGCTGTCTATCAATTTGTTTTGTATCAGGACATACAATATACCGACATTGACTACATGGATAGACAACTTGACTTCACAATCAACGATACCACATACAATGGTTTGGAAGATTACGCACGAAATTTGAAGTCGACATATAACATGAGGTAAATCGAACAAATGTATCTGTACATTACATGGCAGGCAACCACAACTACAGTTACTCGCTGAGTTACTTTCAAAGCATTCAGGAAAAAATGGAATTGTAAATTAGCTTGTAGTGACTTCATCAACTTATAAATTGAAATTCAAGAAACTTCGGTTCACAACAATAGGCAAGGCGACCTAAGTAAAAATTAACATCTAAAGCAACTTTGAAGCTGAACACATTTATTTAAAATGCTCACTCTTGTTTGCAGGTACATCATTATTTTTGACCCTGCAATCAGTGGCAATGAATCCGCAGGCACGTATCCACCTTATGAACTCGGAGTAGAAAAGGGAGTTTTCATCACTGATGCCGAAGGGGAAATAGCTTGGGGGAAAGTTTGGCCTGATTTACCCAATATCTACGTTAATTTGACGTGGGACTGGGAATCCCAGACAAACGTGAGTGTAGCTTTGATTCAAAGCGAAACAATCGGTGCAAAAGATAGTTTTTGTAGAAAATGCAATTTTGCAGATATAAATTTGTTTGACGGGCTAAGCTACTGCTGTGCTTTGCTCTTGAATGCAGTGCAAATCTTACTGTACTGTACACGTATTAGGCTAAATAATGTTACAATTATGAATGAGCTCCATCTTTTTACAGCATATATTTTGACCGTATGACTTTTACAATGATCTTTATACGCTAGGTCTATGTATGTTTTTTTTAACTGTACACTACAGTATTTGCAAATTTACTTTTTTTCTTTTAATACAAACCATTGCAACACTATTAGTGTTTTGAACATGTTAGCCATTGCATTGTTTTATCTGCTCTTTTTTTTCCGCGCAGACATTTCGAGCTTACACAGCCTTTCCGGACTTCTTTAAGCAAGAAACAAAAGATTGGTGGAAAAATCAAACCGTAGAATTTCATAAAAGATTGGAGTTTGACGGCTTGTGGATTGTAAGCTATAATCCAGCTACCAAATAAGCTTTTTTTACAATGTGAAAAGGACTAATTTTCTGATTGAGATTCCAATAAATGATACTTTGCCTTACATTTATTGAATCTTAAAGAAAAGAATGAAAACACATAATAGACTGTCTTGCATTAGTATGATGTAGGAAAAAAACTGAAATTTTATTGGCAATAAAGTATATAGAAGCAAAAAATCAAAAATATAAATCTTACATTTTAGCCACTGCTCTACAAACTATTCGTATCGTTCATTATATAATTTTGCGTTGAGTTGCGGGCTCTGACTACATGCCAGTGTACCGTTATATTTACTTATTTTTCTCAACATAGGATATGAACGAACCAGCCAGCTTTGTGCACGGAACTCCATCCGGGACTTGTCCTAGTTCTAAATGGGACGACCCCCTTCCATATCATCCAAGTAACCTTTCACGTTTTCGTCATTTGCAACTTAGATAATGTTGTTAGTTCTGTCATTATCGCCTATCAACAACTAACGCTTTTTAGCGAATGTAGCCTACATGTTCAAGTTTGCTTTAAGTGTGTTTTTTGTCCGAGCACTGGGCTTTTGAACAAAATTTGGATAGCACATTTTTCAAGTAGCCTATATGCACTGTTATATTCAAGGACGACATCCTTAGGCCTGATTAATGTTAGTCTACAGTTATATCATCCTATGCTACTGCTAAAAATCAATTTAAAGCAGATAGTTGACTTTATCTGACTGACATTCTACATATGGCTTATTAAGAAATATAACAAGCAAATAAAAGACAAAAAAATGTTTATTTTATATGATTCATGTGTGTTTCGATTGATGGTCTACGACAGCCCCCGTTTTTCCAGGAGGCTCTGTATGTTTTTGGCATTAGAAAGATATCCAGCAGATGAATTGGAATTCTTGGCCCAAGATTTCGTTGTTTTTGCGGAACTATTGCATGACATTCAAACGATTTGTGTAAACCCCTCCAACTTTAACTCTGCAGACATTGCTGGTTCTTCATTATACGACAAGACGACATGCATGGCAAATCTACAACACCACCCGATAACAGGCAAAATGGAACGACATTACAACATGCACAGTTTGTACGGATGGAGTCAAAGTGAACCAACACTGGATGCTTGCAGGTGTCAATTCAAACTTTTCCTCACTTTTTTCTTTTCGTTTTTGTTCTAATAGTTTTCTGTTTTCTTTCTTCTCTCTTTTCTACTTGCACGTTGGGTGGGACGTCTATCTACTATTCCATAGCGTACGGACCTCCAACAAGTTTGGTAAAGATCTCCCTTGAGTCCCTTCATTTTTGTTAAACTTTAATACAAAGATATAAAACTGAATTCATATTATGTTAGGTATTTAGGTATATCCCTATTTTTAAAGGACGTCATTTCAACAACGTTTTACGTTATTTTTGCCAGAGAATCAACAGGAGAACGATGCATGGTGATTTCGCGATCAACCTTTCCCGGGAGTGGGAAGTATGTAGGCCATTGGCTTGGAGACAATACGAGTAGTTGGCCCCATCTAGCGGCTTCTATCATCGGTATGTTTAAACGTTCTTACAATAAAATAATTTTAAAATCACTCTGAAGCAGTGTTAATCATAACATGTAACCAATTCAAATATATCAAATTTCTGTGCTGAAAGATCAACACACCCCCACTCCCCAGTAACCTAATTGCCTGTTTCAATGTTTGTACCTCTTAGTTGATGTCCCAGAGGCTTTAAAATCATTGTTTTATTAATCATGGGCAAGCCATTGAAATGGTTTGGATGTAGTTGCTACCTCCTAGACCTACAATAAGTACAATTCAAAATAAGAATAGAATTCTCACCTATCAGCTGTTCACATGTAGTTAGATAGCCTAGCTAGGCTACACAACATAAAGACACCAAATCCTTGGTTTATCTTACAATAGTATACCCTAGTCTACGATTGCACTTTCTACAGTGCGTGTTTTTATTGGTCAGAAATACTGTAGTTTAAAATAGCAGAAATGTTGTTTTCTATTTTCCATGCGGCAGTGCTTCTTAGATTCCTGGATAGGGATGTGTGATTCTTGTACAAATCATTCCTTTGAAATAAACAATATAAAGCGTAGTGGGTTTAATAGTATGTACTTTCATCCAGGGATGCTCGAATTCAACCTGTTTGGTATCCCCTATATTGGAGCTGATATATGCGGGTTCTTCCAAGACACAACAGAAGAACTTTGCTTGAGATGGATGCAATTGGGAGCCTTTTATCCTTTTGACAGAAATCACAACGGATTGGGCTTCAAAGACCAAGACCCTGCTGTTTTTGGACCTGAGTACGACTTGAAAAGAATGTGGAATCAGTTATTTATTTGCAAACTATTGCATGCTATCTTCACTGGAAAGCTCAAATATCACTTTAAATGTTTTTCTAGTATTTCAATTTTCTTTTGCGTTTTGGTAGTGTTCTTTAGTGGAAATAGTTCTTTTTTAAAGGGAGCATTTATTGAAGCAAGGTATCAGACATTCTGATATCAAATTTTACGTAAGTCAATCAATTTTGATTTTTCAACCATATGTTGTTAAATACCTTCTACCTTCTTTTCACTTATCAGTTAATGCTGCTACAAATATCATTATTGTGTCTTGTTTTGGCAGATTTGTTGCTGCTTCGAAAAAGATATTGGAAATCCGTTATTCCATTCTCCCATACTTTTACACTCTTTTTTATGATGCTCACACTACCGGTTCAACCGTAGTCAGATCATTGATGGCAGAGTAAGCTTTATAAGAGCTCGCGTAACAGCTCAAAATTTCGTTTATTTACGATTTCGTTGAAAGGTGTAGCCTATTTCTTTATAGTCAAAATTTGTGGTCACCTGTATGTCAAATGTGTAATGCTGCTGATTAAGTGCTGTTTTGGGTTACAACTAAGCTGCTAACTTATAGGGGTCTATATAGACCTGGTAGTACAAATGTAAACGTTTTGGGGTACAAAACAAAAAAATAGAACGAGGCAGAAGGCTCAACACCGACACCGACAGTAGGCCAGTAACTAAGCCCACACTTGTGCAACTTAAAAAACGCGTGATCGATAGCTTTCACGCGACTAATGTTATTTTCATAAATGAAAATCGCCTATGTTTCAGTTTTAGTTTTGCGGTATGCAACTATAGATTGGTGGTTTATGTCTCCGAAAGTTCATGAATGTACAGTAGCTACAACAAGCCTTTTTCAGGTGAAGTAACTGCTGGTAGCCTATCACATTCGCATCACTATTCAAGAATTGAATTTTTTTTTTACATATTTTTACCATAATTGTGTTAAAACTAGATAAAACTATTGTTCAGATTTCCTATGGATTTGAACACATACACCGTAGACAAGCAAATGCTTCTCGGAGGAGAGTTTCTAATATCCCCTGTGCTTGAACCCGGTCAAGTCTCAGTGGAAGCTTACGTTCCAGATGCGAGGTGGTTTGACTTCTACACTGGTAAGAATTGATGCCTTAACATTTGCTGTGGTATTATGTATCGTTAGATTAGCGTTGACTGACGTAATAATAAAAAGTTGATTAATCATTTAACGATTGAGTTAACCTAATAAAGGAAATCGTTAAGTTTTCAAAAGCCTAAGAGAAATCCTTTTGTTTGATAGATATTTGCTCAGTTGTTCACAAAAATTGTTTTCTTACAAACTTTAAAAAATGATTTCCTACACTCAGTTTTTCGGCCAGCTCGATAAAAGTCTTGCAATTTGGTTGTTGACAATACTTGAACGTAAAACCTACAACGTTGTACGTAACATAACGTACAGACCCTCGATAGCGCAGTTGAATGTATTTTACATCAGGCATGGAGGTTGCAGAACAATTGCGGAAGACCAAAACTAGCTTTGACGCTCCAATGGACTATATTCCTCTCCATGTGAAGGGAGGAAGCATTATTGCCATGCAAGTACGTGCAATACTTTCGAATACGTCAATTGTGTTTTTATATATAAAAAAAAAGAAGGTTGATTGCCGTAATGTTCGGCTGTTCACTGTGAGCGGATATCAAAAGTGATGAAAAGTTCAATAATTTTTTACACGTTTTTTTTCTATCGTGCCAGATACACCACCTTGCTACAGTGTTCCAGACAGCCACTTTATCTGGTTCAGATCTGGTAAGGATCTGGTCCGATCCGTACCCGATCTGATAAAGATCTGGACCAGATAAAGTGGCTATTTGGGGTCTTTGATGTCTGTCATCTAAGATATCTGTCATCATTCGTGTGTTAGTTTCGTAAAGTCTGTCTTGATCAGAACTGCATGTGCTGAGAGACTTAGCTGACGGGGTTGATGGTTGAACCTGATCAGTTAGATTGAATGTAACAGCTGGGAGACGACATTTGCAAGGCTGATGACTTTCCCTTCAGCCTTGTTTGCCCAAACTGGCACAAATGGCTGGTTACAATATCATACGGTGTTATATTCAATCGTATCATCATCATTGATAATAACACTGGTCAACAAATTTTAACTAAATCTTTTAACAGAGATACAAGTAAACTTTTCTAAATAAATTTTCGACGTTGATTCCGAATCTACGCTTGTTTATTCTCTACAACGTCTAGTTTCAAAAATATTAGCATTTTAATATTTTAGGTATTTCTACGTAGGCTATTTACAGTAGTTAGCCTATATAAAAATACGTTTCTAAAATGCAACTGGTAATCACAACGCATTGTGAAATCCGCTTTGTACAAGCTTGAGGTCAAAATTGTCACTATTATGTCAAATTGCGTCGCATTTGCGTCGCTATAGGTCAAATTTAAACAACAAAAATACAAATATCTCAAAAGCCTGGTGTGCTGGAGAAAAAATAAAGATGTTTTCGGAATCAGCGTCAAAAATCGCCTATTTGCTTTTCTGATTAAAACTTGCTGTTGACCAGTGTAAACATCAGTTACCGTTCTTCAAAATTATATCAATGATGCACAATGGCAACGCTTGTAGTGGAGAATTCCTATCTGCTATCCGTATTTCCAATTCTACAATACTAGTAATAGATATGCAGCATTTATAGTGGCGATTTTTCGTAGACTCCAGCAAAGACGACTGCAATTCAACGCTCCAACGGACTTGGAGTTCTGTATGCTCTATCTGACTCAGAAGCGCCGTCTACCGGTCATCTTTTCTGGGACGACGGAACATCTATTGACACGATCGAACGCGGAGAATACATTTTAGTGGACTTCCAAGGAACAACTGTAACTAAACGACAATTTTTTGTATTTTAATATTTTCTATCAATGTGTTACAGACAAAAAAGTAAAGTATCAAGTAGCCTACCATTCACAAACGTTATTAAAATATATTGTGTCTATGCCCACATAAGAGTTAAACCAAGTGAGGTAAACCAGGGAATAACCAAGGAGATTAATTTATTTTCATGTGGTACGTTTTTTCTATTAATAAGGTAAATTGACTAAAGAAGGAAAGATGAATTTGGATGTAAATCTTTCCATTTTGATCCGAAAGAGTTGGTAGGCCTGATAAGCTTGTCTTTGAAAAGATGGCAAAAGATATAAACACTAAACAACAGTGAAAAAGTTTATGATTTCTGGAATTGACGGTGTGTAACTTCTATTAAATCAAAAAACTTTCTTGTGGGCAACTTATTATAGGCTAAATGTTAAACTAGCTTTGTAATAACTTTTTTAACTTGATTTATTCAACACCTTCTCACAGAGCTCACTATCCGCGTCTCTCAGACATGACAACCTCACCGAGGCTTCAGCGATGGTATTCGATCACGTGACAATTATGGGGGTGGCCAACGAAGAAATAGCGACGGTTCTTGTGGGTTCTAGCTCACACCAAGAGTTCATCTTTGATTCTTCCACAAGGGTACGCGTCAATTAATATTGTAAAAACTGGATGTAATTTAATATTGTTTGTCATTTTTTACACCTGCTTTTTAATTGTGTTGTATACTTTTTAATGCTTTCTTTTGCACTTTCAATAGTGGATAGTTTTTGTTTTTTTGGTGGAAAGTTGGAAAATGCACCAATTCTTTATCTCTGTTTAGATGCTTAATGTTACCGGCTTGAGTCTAAGTTTAAATTCGGCATGGGACATTTCTTGGCACACAGATCAGTTTGATGACAGGTAACAGTAATAGAATTGATAAATTTCTAATGTATATATATACCGTATAGGTAAAGTTACTGATGTTGACCTACTTAGATAGCCCACATTAACGTTAAGTTTAATCCTATAAACAGCTTTAGAAAGTTATAATTAGCCTACTTAACCTACACCTAGGCTTATTTGCAGAATAATTTTTTAGCCAGAATTCTTGACATTTTAACTTTTTATGTAATAATGTTGATCTTATTTTGACATGTATCTCTTTATGGACCTTTCGCTGCTCTTTTTGCACAAAAACGCTGCATGATTTTATATGAATAAAATATGATATGCATGATGCAACAAAATTTTCACTTCGCTTTATTCTACTTTCTGCATCTGTTATATATGGCCTACATAAATCTTTGGATGTAATGCAAAAGCTTTTTTAAGCTACACCAACTTGTCTAGAAACACAGCTTGTAGGCTGAAGACACTGCATGCTTCGTGTCTTCTATTGTTTTACCATCAGTTTTAATTTACTGCTGCGTAGAGGTTTAAAATATGTTTGAGTAGGGACTTGTGTTCATCTGCAACCTGGTCTTTTTGCGGCAAGTACAGTAGAATCTTAAGTGGTTTTTGTGGCATTGTTAAGAAAAGGTTTATGCAGTGTCTTTATCAGTTGATGTTTCCTTCAGTTTCTTCTGCTCTGCAGTTCATAAGCAATCGCAGGCATAGAACAATATATTAGGCTAGGCTATTTCAATCATCGAGATAATCAGGCTTTGAAGTCAGGTTAAGGTAAGCTATCTTTGACACTAGACCATGCACGTCTTTTACTTTTTGACTGACACTGGATCTAGTAATTTTCATATAATTTCTTTAAAATTGTTTTTCTACTACCGATACTGGATATTAAAAATTTGCTTGAAATTGTTTCAGGACATATATGGCGGTCTTGAACAAAAACTTTGACGATTTTCAATTCAATTTTAAAAGAACTATTTATGTTGCTCTACTTCTTCTGCCTAATTTGTCAGTTATTTTGAGTAGCCTACTTGCACTGGATTATGAAGCTACACCTTTTATTGTGCATTAAATCTTAATTGTTTGCATGTTGCTAAGGTAGGCTACAATTTTGGTAAGAAGTAATTTTTCTTAGACAAAAAAAATCTAACAACCAATCGGCATATAACATGAAAATAAACTAAAAATTGCAAACGTTTTCGGCCATACTCATGTTAGCCCTTTTCAAGTGACCAACTGTTCTGTGTTCAAATGTCGTGTACAAGTTCATTTGTTCGCACGAGGCGGACTGTACACATATTGGTACGTCCACACGACATTTTGCCACAAGAGTGAGGGAGCATATGGATTTAACTGCTATCAACAGAAAAAGTGCCGTTAAAGATCATATACTCGATTGCCAAACTTGTTCAAACAATAAACCATCCCTGGAGTCTTTTAGAATTGTACGTAAGTGCTTCACCGAATTTGATACTAAAATCCATGAGGCTTTGCTCATAAAATCTTGAAATCCTCGCCTCAATAGGCCGAATGAGCCGAATGAGTATGGCCGAAGACGTTTGTAATTTTTAGTTATTTCATGTTATTATATTAAATGTCGTCTGGTTGTTAGGTTTTATTTGTCTATGTTACTGAGGTAAACACAAAGAGTTAGTTATTTAAAATTTATTTTCATGTACTCTATAAGTTCGTTTGATACTCAAGCTGGTGCTGCTTTATTTTTCCAGTTCTGTATTTACCTGTTTGTTTTTTTATAATCAAAATACCTGCATGACTGCATTTAGTTGCTTCTTACATTTTTCTGCATTTTGTCAAATGACCTAAAACAGAGCTGTTTGTGTTTTCAGGTGAAGAGCTGTTTTCTGGTTCAACTTTATTATACTTTTCTCACCAACCAATCCTGCACGACATTTATCATAATTTGATTTTTTGTTATTTCTCCAGAATATCTATGTAATGTTTCGCTTTTGTTCTTAATTTTACGAAATAAAATGTTTTCTTTGCATTTAACTGTTTGGTGATGGCAAGAATTAGGTTAAGTCATTGTCTGTGTGTGGCTGCTGGTTATCTTACTGGTGGTGCAGGCTAAGTGAAAATTTATTGAATTGAATACGTTTGGCATTAAAACGAATGTTGTTTTCTTGACAAAAAAAAAAAACATTCTAAATTACGTCTGAAGGTCGAGGCAAGTGATATACGATCGTATAAATTTGCAAGAAAATTTTGTAGTCAGTTAAAGCTTTTGAGGAGAAGGTGTCGTGTTGTAATAATACGATTTTCTCAAGCATAAAAGGTTTTATGTTCAATCTTAATATAAGTATCAATAAGTATAAAAGGTGAGGATATTCAATAAAAAGTTTAGATTAGTTAGACTTGTAGTTTTTTTAATATTTAAAAAAATAACAATGTTATGTTTGAAAGCATAATGTCTCTCAATTATAACAACATATACTGACAGGGCAATGCTTCAGCTTATTGGAATTTCTCTATTTACCCCAGGCCATTGCTCAATTTACCCTACACAATTTCGTTGGCGTAAGTTGAAATATAAATCACAAAGTGATCAAATTCAATCTAAAATGTAGCTAATCCACTAGTGCTTCAAGCCCACTCTTTTTAAATATTCCAAAGCAAACGTTTTTTGTTTTTTTTGCAAAAGCGACTTGAGCACAAAGATGCTCATCTTACCCCACCCTCCCCTACCGGTAAAGGACCGAAGACTTATTCCCTGGACAATTTTAGCTTGCTTTGTTTTGCTTCAATCAATCTTCTCTCAACAACAGTAGCCTATAGGCGAAGACAAGTCACTTTACAAACATTTTCTAACTACTTCCTGAGATACAATTCCATAGGATAAGTTCCTGTTTATAGGGTCATAATGTCTGACCTGAAGGGAAAAACCACTATGGGTTCATATCGGTACTTGAAGTTTAAAAGCATTGTTTGTAACGACTGGTCCATTTCATTGAGTTTATTGATTTGATGAAACTACTTAAGCTTAAGCAGCCTTAATGGCAATTCAAATTCAAAATATTTCTCACCTCTAACCATGATAGCTTCAAGTGAATTATAGTTGAGGAAAAAAAGTTTTAAGAAACAATTTTTTAAGTCCTATCTGGGTCTACTGTTTTTGCGGTGTTTATTAATTTTTGTTATGACCTTTTTAATGTTTCCAAACATCCCTTCCAAACTATAAAAATTGAGTAAGAAAATTTAACTGGATAAGAATATGAATCACTTAAATTAAATTTCTACCCGCAAACAAACATACTAAGCAAGGAACACCAGTCGCCTTTGCTTGAGCTTCTGAAACCCACAAGGTTTATTTTATTACCATCCCAGAGTGGAGATGTTTTCTGGACTGCACGAAAAGGCAATTAAAGAGTCAATCAAAACCAGCCATAATTTTAGCCCTCTTAAAGCAAATTGCAGTTTTGGAGTTGCAACTTACCGTATGCATCGCAAGACTTGCTTTTGTCAAAGGTTTCAAATTTGGTTGCAAATATGTCAGCATTTCCACTTGTCAGTACTTCCACTTGTTTCCAGACTTGATTGCCAACCTGAGACTTTTGTGGCTGTAACAGAAGAAGTATGCAACAGCCGAGGATGCATATGGGATGAAATAGAAGTACCGGGAATACCATCATGTTACTATCCGCCAATATATGGTACTTATAAGATAGACATTCCGGCTACTCCAACTGGCAAAGGTAATGCTGCATGCGAATCAAAAAAATTAAGATCAGTGAAAATTACTCTCGGTTTGTTGTTTCAACGTTAATAAAGTATTTGATTTGAAATTTGAAGTCATTTCAAGCAAACTGTACCTACATTTCCTGGTAGCACGAAATAATCTTCACCAACTACTGTAGAATCATGAAGTTGCATCCTCGCCACATCAAACATTTGTTTAATTTGCTTTCACTTTTAAGAATTAAGTTTAGAAGCATTCGAAGTAGAAAAACTATCAAATAGTTGTAATTGCAACGGCTTAATCTAAATTTATTTTACTTGCTTTACTTGATTCAGTTTTTATTATATCTGATTCATCAATTTAGGAGAAGAACTATTTTTGGAACGTTTAAACAAACCAACCTTTTTCAACGATCCTGTGCAAAGACTGAAGGTTGAAATTGAAACACATTCCGAACATCAACTACGTGTGAAGGCAAGAACATTTGTTCCAAAGATTTCATTAAACCGATTTCTTTTTTGTTTTAGAAAGCAGTTTCTATGGTTCCCATACTTCTTGTAGCCACGGACCTTTTGCAAGTGTTTTTTCTTGTTCTTTTTCTTCTGACTTTATTCCTACTTTAAGAGGGTTTGCTGGTGCAGATTGCAGTTCTCCACATCACTCTATCAGAAGCAACCTCTGCTTTCCCTCCTACTTTTACACAATCGTCTGCCACACTTTGTCTTCATCTTCTTTTCAGCCTTCCTTGCTTTCGTTTCCCAACTTCCAATTGTCTTATTCTTCTTCCAATATAATCTTCCTCTCGCTTTAGCATGTGTCCTAACCATTGAAGACGTGTCTCTGTGGACTTCTGTGGTTAAATTTTACTATTTTATTTAACATCAGTGCATTTATGCTTCCTCTTAAAATTTGATCTTTTAGAGTCTACTGGAAACCACTGGTTTGTGCAATAAGATAATTTAATGTAAAACTTATTACTTATCCCTCTGTAGATATCTGATCCCGCTAATTCCCGTTATGAGGTTCCGTTGTCTGTTGAAGGAGAAATGGAATCCAGACCCACCGAGCCTTTGTATCAAGTAATGTATAATGATGATCCATTTTCCTTCAAAATAATCCGTCGATCTACCATGGAAGTCATGTAAGCGGAAGACCAATTTTTGTTTTTGGTAAACCTCTTTGTACATTAACGTTTGCTTTTAAAAGACTTAGAAAATGTTTTCTATCGAGTACAACTTATACGTCAAGTAAAATAAATAAATATATTTCAAGTATAGAGACAAAATATTAGTTGCCATTTATTTGTTACAAAGTATGGACACTTCGGTTGGCGCATTAATCTTCGAGGACCAATTTCTTCAAATCTCATCAAAAGTGTCATCCACATACTCGTACGGCTTGGGTGAAGCTGAGCATCCAAACTACAAGTTAGATTTTGATTGGACAACTCAAGCACTACACGCCAGAGGAGAAGGCGTAAAGGTAGCCAGTAGTTGATTTAACCAACTGATTAGAAAAATCAACGCTTTGTACTGTACATTGGATTCTACGTTTACGAACAATGAACATTTTTTTCACGGTATGCTTAGTTGAGAGTTTAACTTTATTTTAATTCAAAGAAAAAATGCAAGATGCAGCTAAAATATTTTAGATTTCCATGGACTTTTAATCAGGAAATCTAGATGTGGTGTGCAGCAGAATAATTGTTTTGTTGTACATTGATAGCAAAACGCAAACTTGTACGGTCATCATCCATATCTGATGACGAAAGAAACGAATGGTGATGCTCATGGCATCCTCTTCCTGAACAGCAACGCTATGGAAGTTAACCTGACACCACTTCCTTCCATTACGTATAGGTAAAGAATCAACGTGGCCATTGCTTTGTATTTAATCGGCTGATAGGCTGACTTTCTGTAGTATTATCTTGTGCAGTTTTCAAGCAAACCTACCAACGAAAGTTGTTTTATATTGTTAGCAGTGGGTAAATCGGTGTAAATAGAATTAATATGTCAACTGGAACGATTTGTTCATATCTAAGCAAATGCCTTGAGGTAATGGTTTAATATTAATGAAAAGAAAGGCAAAAAATTCCTCACAAGCATGTTATTGCGATGAGTAAACACCAATAGTCAAACGACGCCTATCTGAATAATGGACAGACGCAGTCGTCTACCACGCAAAGGGAACACACAAAAACGTTTGTATGACTGTGTTGCCCAGCCAGTACAAATTTCCGCTTTTCAGCGTCGCTAAAAAACATAAAACGACAGCTTTACTGACTGAGGTTTTACACAATAAAAACAATAGGCTACCCATAATTTTCGTATGTTACCACTACAGGACAATTGGTGGAATATTAGATTTCTACATATTCATGGGCCCAACACAAGAGCAAGTTGTTCAGCAATACACTGCTGCTATCGGCCGCCCAATGATGCCCCCATATTGGGCGCTTGGGTTTCAACTCTGCAAATATGGTTATGGAAGTCTTGAAGCTATGCAAACAGTGGTTGAAGAAATGCGAAATTACAAGATTCCGTATGTGATCTTTCCATTTTTAAGCAATGAAATACAAGCGTCTTAACAACATTGAAACTTAGCTTACGTTTGCCAGAAGTTGGTAGATAACCTTTTAAAAGCGGCACTGTTTGAGCTTTAGCAAGAAATTTACCTGTTTAGTTATACAGTCGTTATCTATGTACAGTAGGTTATCTCTTATGTCTTTTATTAAAGATTTCTTGATCGATTATTATCACTATCAGTTTTTGTATATGCCGATTTGCGTGACCGAGAGGTGAAAGCGTTGGTATGACGCTCAAAAGGACATCAGCGACACCGGTCGAGAGCACCAAACTTTGTATGCTTCTTCATGACGTGCTTGGAAGTAGACATGAACATTTGCTTCTTTGCGTGGATTTCCGGCCACAACTAGGCGTTGGCTTGGATACGACGATGTATATTGAAAAAGGAGACTAAGAAGGCAATTGCGTTGTCATAGAACTTCTTTTTATCGTATCCAGGCTTTCACCCAGTGGATAAAAATGTTGATTAAGTCGACGGAAAAGCAAAAAGAACCGTCGTGTCCACATTCCGGCATACCTTTAAGTATTTTACCATAGACACAACAGCATATTTGAGCGATGTCGAACCTTTCCAGTTCCGTACCAGAGCTCTCACTACTCGGCTATGTAATCGACAATAAAACTAATCAACATTTAACAACCTCAAGGATTATAGCATTTCATTTCTTCTTTTAGTTACGATGTGCAATATGGCGATATTGATTACATGGACCGGCAACTGGATTTTACGATTGATCCGATAAATTACGTTGGACTCAGTGACTACGTTGATAAAATGAGAAATGAATATAACATGAGATACGTCATTATTTTGGTGAGCAGAGTGGTCACGTTCATTTCGTAAGTTGTCGAACGTACATTCAAAATAGTAAATTGTTACGCTTACGTAACTCGTTTGGCCAAGTGTAGATTTAATGGAGTACGATATAGGGGCGGATCGTACATGTCGCCCTAAGAGGGAGGGGGATTTTAACAGAAAAAGGATTTAACTGCTAATTTTAAATTTCAAAATGGAGTTGTTCGTTCTGGCAAGTCTTCAAATAGGCTTAGCTGTTGATAACTTAGCCCTCTGGAACTTTCACTTTGAGGTACTTATCACCACATTTTGCCAACTACTTTCTACGTATTATTAGGATCCAGCTATAAGCGTGGAGGAAACAGAACCATATCCGCCTTATACTGAAGGCGTAGATCAAGACATCTTTGTGAAAACAAGCAGTGGGGAGGTTTTGCTTGGAAAAGTATGGCCATTTTCTCCTGGAAAAACAGAAGATGTTCCGGTATATGTGGTATAGGCCGTTTAGATTTAACAAATAGTAATTAATATTGTAATGGCTTCATTGACAGCTGCTACAGAACAGCTAAAAATTTAGCTGTCTTTTTTTAGCTTTTGTATCAGTAATTATCATATGAGTTGTGAATACACCATTACCTAGGTCCTAGAGTCCTAGACTTTGATTTGGGACGAAAGAACACAATCAATACCACTACAATATTTATAAATGACTTTGGTGTGACCAAAAAGCAAATCCAGTTTATGAGAAAGAATGGCTGAGATTTTATAATATTGTACTGTATTTGCTATGCTGGTTAGGTTTAGTTTCGACCCATAGCCTACACGTTTTGCATTTCAATCATGCAAAAGGCACAAACAAAACTTTTCAGTATAGGCTATCCGATAGATAATATTTAAACTTTAGGAATTGTTTCCAAAGAAAAACATTTTGAATATTGCTTAAGTTTAGACGTACACGACTATACCGTAAAATCGTTGGCTACTTTGGGATAGCAGGCTATTTTGATTTTTTGTCTTTGTTATTAACTATCAGTATCTGTTGCTTCCCACTCACACAGGAAAGTCGTGCTGACGTTGCATTCCCTGACTTTTTCTTCGCAAACACTTCAAAATGGTGGCACGATCAAATACTAGATTTCTACAACAATAAGATGAAGTTTGACGGATTGTGGATTGATATGAACGAACCTGAAAGTTTCATTGATGGACAAATTAACAACGGGGGATGCCCGAGCAACAGCAAATATGATAATCCACCCTACATACCTGGTGAAAATGAGTTTGTGTTTTTGTATTGGCATAATTTTTGGAAGTTTTTTATTTTTATTTTTATTTCTATCATTGATGATTAAGCATTTATTTATTATATTTTCATTCTTTGTAGCCTACTTAGTGTTCTGGGGCTGTAGGCGCACTAACCTCTCTGTAGTAACTTGTTATCGTTTTACTGTATTTGCAATAAGTTTTGTTTCCTCAAGAATGATTTGCACAGGCTAATATACCAGCTTGCTCTCGATTTTCTATATAAGTCATTTTTTAGAGACTTCAGCTACGATATTTGCTACACAGAAAAGTGATTTTAAAAACTATTAATTTGAAATAAATAAATATTTGTTGTGCTATCACGAAGGTTTAGCTTGTTTTTGTTCTATAAAGCGATTGATGTTTTTGCATTTGACCAAAATTGTAATTTAGCAATCCGAGGAAAATCGATATCTGATGGCACGATCTGCATGTCATCTATGCACAGCCACTCAAGCGGTGGAGCAAAGTCATATCGACATTATGACGTACACAGTCTCTACGGTTGGTCACAAGCCGCGCCCACAATGAGGTAAAACCGTAGAAGAAACTTTAAACCAGCTAGAGTAATATCAGTTTTCAGCTTTTGTGGGAAATTAAAAGCTAATAGGGCTAAAGGATGTTGGTTTTAAATCATGATCACAGAGAGGTTAAATCATGAAGAACAATGAACTATCAACGCAGACTATTTTCTGTGGACTATTAGGCTACTGCTAAATACATTCAGTCAATGCAATCTTCCATTACCATCAAATATATTTTACTCATCCACAGCGTGTTGATCTTTCATCGTTTCGCCATCAAAACTCAAGAAATTAGTTGTGGAAAATAGGCTAAGTGCTTTTTGATTATCAAAAACTTGGGCCAGTGCATTCCTACAACTTTAATAGAAATTTTGCTTAGTTTGTTATCTATCTGAGTTTTATGACCGTATAATACTGTATACATTTGGGCTACTTTGTTTGTTTGTTTGTTTTGTTTGTCGTAAGATTAAGTGGACGGGAACGCAAGAAAGCCAATCATCGTGACCACGTTCAGGCATGCATGTTAGTGTCTTGCCAAAAACACAACCGCATGCTCTTGAGCGGTGTAGACCGGCGCACTTTCGAACGTCGTCCAAGGCTCTCACCACTCTGCAATGCAGCCGACATTTGGGCTACTCTTATATTATTACAAAAGCTTGCAGTGCCATTTCAGTGTGGTAAAAGTGATATGTTTTTTTTTTAGTTTTTTGCAAATCATTATCGATTTAAATTTGGCAGCGCGTGCAGAGAAGCTACTGGTAAAAGATGCTACGTAATCAGCCGCTCCACCTATCCTGGGGCGGGGAAGTACGTCGGTCACTGGTTAGGAGACAACACCAGCAAATGGTCCCATCTTCGTTCCTCTATCATTGAAATGTTTGAGTTCGGATTGTTTGGCTTCTCATATGTAAGTTATGAAGCTCATTAGGAAGACTGGTATTCTGACCAGAAAAATAACGTCAAAAACTTTTTGTAAGCTATGAAATTTGCATAGTATTTTGCGCTGATCTGGAAAACAGTTTGTTTTTTCGTTCCATTTAAAAAGATTTGTTTGCACAATTGAGCGTAATCTTGGTTCTTAAGACTTTGGAAACGTGTTAGACTAATCACCTTGTTTTGCACATGGTAGTATAAACAGTGGGAATAGCTGCAGATGCATAAGGTGTGCAGCTTTACTTATCGTTAATCCAATGGACTTCAATCAACCAACATCTTTAGTGCGTCATTCCTGTTGGGTTATAGATCGTAAACTTTATTTTAAATATATCCTTTTCTTATCTAACTTTCTAAATAAACATTTGTTGCGTTTCTTGTATGAAGACTGGAGCAGATATTTGCGGATTCTTCGACGATGCAGAAGAGGAGATGTGCCTTCGGTGGAGCCAGTTGGGTGCTTTTTATCCATTTAGTCGAAATCACGCAATGAAGGGCGTGAGAGTGAGTGTTCTGTTTTTGCTAGACTGCTTCAATAAGTTAGGCTATTTCGCTGGCGATGTTAAAAAAAATTTAATCAGCTAAAGTGGAAAGTCTGCTGCAAGGAAGAATGAAAAACCATAATAAGTAGTCTAACAACCCGTTTCAGAACATTATGTAAAAGATAAGTAAATTTATATAAAGCATTAACAAACTTAACCCTATTTCCTGTGGGGGGGGGGTCGGTTGGGACTTGGTACTTTTCAAAGCAATATCATTAAAGAACTACGCGATCCACAGCTTTGAAATTTCTTGACTTTTCCTAAAAATTATTCAAGTATTTATTCCGCTTTAAATGACGTTGCTATTGTCTATAGTTTTAGAGATATGGCATGATTTTCATAACATACTCTGATATTTTAGCTAGCCCTTTTGTTTTCAAATTATACGGATTAATAGGATTACTGAGCGCCGCCGTGCGTGGAACTGCGACGCAGATATCTCATGATTTGGTTTTGTTGTAAAGCATTCAACCGTAATGATTCCGCCTTTTGTTTGCAAACTCGAGTTTTGAGTTGCTTTGATTAATCTTTTAATTACATCTGAGTTGCTTTGAAATTATCAGAGAGCATCGGATAAGCTATGCTGAAAAAAATGTAATTTTACGTTGCTTTCTATGGCGAATACATTTTGTTTCTAACTTCTAACAAAAAGCAGTAGGAAAGTTCTTGACAAAACTCTGTTTATCTCATAAAACAAACATACTGATGTGGTAAGTTTCTTGATTTCTTGTCGGAAAGCAAGGAGTGCGTTCTTGACCCGCCAATAAACTTTTGCATGTACCTGTACAGTGTACACTTATATTCACATGAATATTTATGGATGTTGTGAAAATGTTTTATGAAAACGAGAGATTGAAGGATACTGAAAAGAACTTGACACAGACTATCTAAACTGCTTGGCTTTTGTGGAAAAACACGCGCAGCTAAATTATTGTGCTTTGACAAGCATTGTGCATATTGTATCATCACTGAATCTTTGCCTAAATGGTAATTTTGCAGTTGCTTGAGAGATTACAAAATTATTTTTTTATACGAGGATTGAAAAGTTTTGATATATCTCAGCAGAAACACTATTAGGACCAACTCAATAATTTCAAACTTTTCATTCAAATGTTGGTCTACAAAAACTTATTTTCACAAAACGGTGTCGGCCTATATCTTTTTCTCCATAAATTTGGACGTTTGTGTCATTTGGAGCAAAGTTGTTTGTTGGGTTGAAAGAATCTGAAATCAATGCCTCGTTTTAGTAACGTATCGTAACGTAATCTATCAGTCAGCGCTTTTGTGCCTTTTTGTTTTCGAATACACTTCCCTGACAAAAGATTGGCTTTTGTAATAACGCCATCAACCATACAGTTGTATTCTCTGACTGCATCTCAAACGCTATACCATACTCAGCAATTTTTCTAAAGCATTGTTACACAAAATGCATATCTGACAAAATAAGGAAGATATGTTGAATTGAATTATATTTTATACGGATCGTTTTCTTTATCCTTGAAAAAAAGAAAAGAACGATTTTTATCGTTTGGCATAAAAATATGTGTATTGAAGTTCACCTTGGTTTGCATAATGAAAATCACCCCAAAGAATTGCTTGAAGTGATTTTCGCAGCTATTTGATCCTTCGCGATGATATTAATTATAGTTTCTATCAGGTGAAACCTGTTCAAACTATTTTTTTTAAAAACTATGGTTCATTCAAGAATATAACACTTTGTAAATATAGCTTACTTCATTTTTGTGTTTTTACTTCGATTTTTTCACAAGCAAGACCTTACACAAAACAAGTTATTTGCAACGTGAGTCGATTGACCAGAGTAGCCTAAATGGACCAGAAAGCTGATAGCCAAAACTTGATTACTTTTTATCAAAATGTTTGCACATTGGAAACAGCAATCACTTTGTTTCAAATCAGCAAATCACTTTTTGTCATTGGTTCAACGTCTGCAGACGTCTAAACTAATATACGACGAAATTGGTTTTCTGGGTCTTCGGTTCGGAAAAACATCATTATGATGTATTGTGACGTGGTCTATCAGCCAGCAGTAGTTTATGCGTCTTTTGTTTTTAGATGTGTGTCAATTACAAAAGATGGCTTTTGCAGTAACGCCATCAACCGCAAACTGCATCTAAAATGCTATTTCAAAATTTGAACAGAAAGAAATCTTCTCATGCGTAATAAATAACTTGACACAAAATGCATGTCCAACAAAATAGACAAAAAATGTAGAAAACGTTATTTTGCAAATCTAGTTAACAACATGAAAAAAAACACTTCAATCATTTTGACACAAACGTGCATTTTTAAAATATCAACAACCTTCAATTTTGCCCAAGGAAAAAGTCAACACTTTAGTGATTTTTTGTTTTTTTACGACAAAAGCACTCGGCCTGAAAAAGATTTTTTTTCTATTTTTTGTATCGTTATGTCACGACTTTGAGTTTGTTACGCAGAACGGGAGTTCCATTTGGCAAACGACCTCTTCTATAACCTACCAACACGATTTGACTAAACGATTATTATCACTACATTTTGTCACAGCTGTTTGCAAAATTGTTTCATTCAAAGTGATCATTGTTGGTAAGTATTGAAACATATCACTTTGGAATGCATCGTGACATAGTTTATCAGTCAGGAGTTTTAGACGCTCTTTGTTTTTGGAGTGCATGATGGCCTAAAATGGAACAAGCTCCTATCGAAGGAAGTCACTACCTTTGGATAGGTTGTTGTTCAAACACCACGTGACACCATCAGGCTACCTTACTTTTCTGTATTCAATCGCTACCCAGACAGCAAATCAGACACTTTTTACATCGATTCAACCTCTTTAGACGTTGAAATAATGTTAAAAACGAATAAATAGCTTCCTGAGATGTGCTGTGAAATGCAAAGTGTTTCTTGATCATACATAACCAAATTCGACAGTGTGAATGTGAAAAAAAATTTGCTTGATTTAGTTCCAATATCAAGTAATGACAGTACGTTTGAAAAAGTGTAGACTATAAACATGTGGCTCAAAAAGCACTTGAAATAGTTTTTTTGCGGTGATTATGTCTCATTCTCTGCAAATGTTGAAACAAAGCAAATTTTTTTTGCAATGCCTCCGGCAAAACAACAAGCAAACGCAAGTCGGACGCCAATTACGATTTCATTGAAGCGTGGACGACGTCTCCGCGTAAGAGATTAAAATCTACACAATAGAATTAACCCGTCACACTCAATTATAAGTTAATTAAGAAGCAATTTCTCAAGTCAAATAAAAAAATATGACCAACCATCAAATTATTTGATTTTTCAAGTTGCGCTGTTGAACAAATTGCAAAAGAGTTTCGATGTTATGTTGTCAGATAAATTATCTACACCATGTGAAAATTTGATTGATCTATCTTGCGTAGTTTTTGAGTTACACGAGCTCAAAGTGATAGTGTCGAACCGACCCCCCCGTCCGCAAGTCAACTGGCCAAAATACGTCACAGGATAAAGGGTTAAAGTACTTTAACCACTTCAATAAATTGTATTTTGTCTTATAACACAAATTCGTCAATGTCCCTCCAAAAACATTTGCGTGCTGTAATTAAATGCAGACTTGTCTTATGTCTGGTAGCTGTTGTTGTTTGAAAAGGTAAATAATCACAATTCGAAAACAACACATTCCATTGTTGAATTACATAATAATAACTATTTTTGAACTTATTCGTATCTTGTAACCTCTTTAGCGCCAAGACCCTGCTGCATGGGGACCAGACTTTGCTAATGCAGTCAAAGCCGTCCTAGAGAAGAGATACACATTATTGCCATATCTTTACACGTTGTTTCATCACAGCCATACTTCTGGTTCAACAGTTGTTAGGCCTTTGATGCACGAGTACGTATGTATCGCAAGATACCTAAGGTTGTGGTATTTTCCAAATAAAGAATACAAAAATTAGTCGGTTAATCATATACGTATGGCCTCGTCTTGCAAGCGTGACTTTGTCTTTGCGCAATGACAACTATACCTTTTTTTCATTTTTATAGTTTATAGTAGCCTACACATGGGTTACATTGAACTAGTACAACATATGAGAGCATATTTATAAGATAGTCATTTTCATCCTTAGCTTTATACTGAGCCTACTCACCTATGCCTTTGAAGCATGCAAAATATCAAAACAAACTTGTCAAGTTTTTTTCCGGAATAAGTTTTGTAGTAGCAATGTAGAATAATTGTTTATGCATTATAAAACAGGTTTGCGTCAGACAAAGCGACCTGGGAAATAGATAGTCAATTTTTGTGGGGGCCAGCCCTTCTTATAAGTCCCGTGTTGGAACCAGGAAAGACAGCTGTCGAGGCGTATGTACCTGATGCTAGGTGGTTCGACATGTACAACTAGTAAGTTACAGTTTTATAAAAATATCACGTTAAAACCACGAGCACTTTGAAAGCTATTGAAACCTGCGTATTTAGTTCAATTCTTGGTTGTAGCTTATTGGAAAGTGAAGAGTTTTCTAACCATTTATTACGCGGCAGTGACGAAGTTGGGGTACGTGGGAACACCGTTACTTTGGATGCACCTAAAGAACACATCAACCTCCACTTAAGAGGCGGATGCATCATTCCAACTCAAGCACCAGCTACCACCACTTACGAAAGGTAGGTTGAAAATAGTACTCAGAGGCTTGATTTCAAGCATTCTTCTTTATGTTACTTCTGCTCTCTAATCCGTGCCAACTAGTCATAGTTCTATTAAGTATTAAAGCGCCTACACGAAACAAAAACGTTGCTTCAGCATTGCAACTTACTGTTTTTAGTAAGCACAATATTTTTTAAATCAATGGCATTTTCTGTCTCCTCAATTTTTCCAAAATTAAGTAGATTATTATTTAAGTACGTTTAGATTAGAATGATCTATGTATTGAATTTCTTGCTTGCTATTTTTCTTAATTATCGCATTGAATTCTTACCTTTCCAAGCGTGATTTACAGTAAGTTATAGGCTATAGTGTGATTTACTTCTATTTTCAGTCGAAAAAGCGTTTTCTCTTTGACGGTGGCTCTTGATGACTCTTATACGGCAAAAGGCGATCTCTTTTGGGATGACGGAGAATCGATAGCAACTTTTTCAAACAAGAACTATTTCTATTCCACGTTTTCTTGTGAAGGAGTAAGGCTGACTTTCTAACTTTATTACACTTGTACGCTATTCAAAAAACCATTTGATTCAATCACAGACTGATGTCTAACATTTGTGAAAACAAAAATGTTAGCCATCTTCTTCACATCTTAAATGAAGTGACCTTATCTTAAAAGATTGCTTATGGCCATCGGCCAATTGAGCCAGAACATGTAAGTGCTATGATAACTATCAATTTGTATAAGATTCTATTTGAATAAGAACCTTCTGATGATCCCAATAAGAGTGAAATAGTTTGCAGGTTTTAATTAGGTTATTTGGGCAAGTAGCTGTATTTGATTTATTTGCATGAAAATAGTTTTATTTTATTAAATGTTTAAAGGAATGTTCATTGTTCAGCAGTGTTTTGCAGTAGACCAATTCGGCTACACTATTGAGTAGGCTACAAGTTAATGACCCCATCGCTTTATTCTAGAATGTTCTGAGTAATCGTATTGTTCATGATGGATTCGTCAATTCATCGTCGATGTACTTGGGATACGTCACCATTATGGGATTGCCTGATGACGTCACTACAATGTTCTTAAATGGAGCACCGGTGACATTCAATAATGATGGAGCAAATAGGGTAAAAAAAAGAAAAAAATCATTTGCTCAATTTTCAATTAGCCATTAAAATTTGTTTAACTTACACTTTTTCATGCTTTAACTTTGTTTTTCGAGATGAGTCGTCAAATCCCCTGTTTGTTCGCTGGGGATGAAGATGTGAATACATTAAACATAATTCAACATATTTCAAATACAATATCCTTTGCCATTGTAGGCTACTTTCGTGGCCTTAGTCATACATAATTTTGCCTTTCAGGTGTTTGTTAATTTTCCGGCTTCAATTCACTTGAACGAAGAATTTGAACTGAAATGGGAAGTTAACGATGAATGGTCGAGATTCGATTGCATGCCTGATCTGCTAGAAGGTAAGATTTTACAAGTCAACTTAACGCTGAAGTTTTAACTTGTAGTTTGCGAGCTCAAACCAGGTTTTTACATTTCGACAAGCCCAGGAGGTAAATTTTTGTATTCATGTTTTAAGCACATCATAAATTGGTTTGCCAAGACATCTGTTTTGCTCAAACGCTCTCTACGCCAAGTTACAAACCTAACATCCACTAATGCAAGCAATGTGATCATATTTTTTGACACAAAACTGTTCACTCAATCCTTGAATCCGTTGCATATCTTCAAACTGTGTAGCCTACTTTGCCAAATATCTGGGACAGACGATGTATCCATCTAAGACAGTGCTTAACTTTTTTTTCGTTTCGTCACCCTTCACAATCATGCAATGTAGAATATTTATTTTCAACAGAAGGAAGCAGAACAGCTTGTGAAGAGCGAAACTGCATATGGAGGAGCTCAAATACTCCAAACGTTCCGTGGTGTTTCTATCCCGTTGGTGGTTCCCATGGTTACAAAGTGGCTAACTCATCGAGTCAAGAAAATAGATACATGTTAGTTTTCGTTAAATTTTTAGCTATATTATGGTTGGTGTGTTTTTTTAAAAAGCATATTTGCATCAACGTGAGAGTCCTGAAACTCATTTCCAACTGCATACAATATTTCTTTAACTTATCTTTATACTCTTTTGCACTTTACGTTCCAAGCAAAATTCATCCAACATTCAGACAGTTTGGTGTCAAAGAAGTTAAAATAACTATTCTATTTGTAGCCTATTTGTTTTTACATCAAATACGCAGATAGAGCAGCACATTCCAATGTGAAGGAACAACTAAATGTTGACAGCAGACTTTTGTACGAGTGTACATGGCCGTTGGGAGGTACCAATAACATCCTCAGCTCCTAAATTTCCAATTAAGACATTTCTAAGAAAAGCGCCTATATCCAACGAATACAAGGTTTTCTCATGTTTTTGGGCCATGTGATGAAACATTTAATAACCCAATTGAGGCTTTTATTCACTAAAATATAGAAACACAAAACAATAAGAACTAAAGACAAACTAATAGCAATAAGTAACGTAGTAGGCATACAACACAAACTTCTACTGTAACATATAGTTTCAAACATAATAATAATGTTATGGTTTTATTTATTGTCGCTCTACAACAGCTAAGGTCTTTTAGCGACAGGGCTCATTTTTAAGTTATATCAGGTTTACGATGTTTATCACATTATTACCCGACTCATTCTCACTGCGCTACGCAGGATAGAACACAATCGGTACCGTTTTTAAAGTCTTCGGTTTGACCCGACCTGGAATCGATCTCAGATCTACCAGCACCAGAGCCGAAAGCGAAACCACTCGGCCACTGAGCTGGTTAATAGTTTCAAACATAAGACTGCGACGCTCTGGCAAAGCAGTTGAAAGGAAAGGTTGCTTGCGGTGCCAGAGGCATCGCGCTTCTTAATCAAGCAGCAGATGACGTAACTACCAAACACAAATCCTAGACGTTGTCAAGACGTAAATACCACAGGCCACTTAGAAAGGTTACGGACTGCTAAAGTTATCCCAAGCCCCGATTCAAAAGTATTCTGTGGACCCCCTATTAACTCTATTGGGTACGCTACTACGTGCTATGTAGGCTGTGGTTGATTATATTGATCAATCTTAGCGTTTTGGACATGTAGACAACAAAGCGACCACACAGTTTACAAGTCATCTGCCGCTATGCAAGAAACAACAGTTCAAAATTAACTGCTGCACTCGCACACGAAAGATTGTCGTAGGTTATTGCTTTTTGCAGCCAATATAAAAAAAAGTTGTAAGTTATTTCTATCATTGTACGGCATTGCAGTTTGAATTACTGCAATAGCTCTATCTTGCACATAAATCTAATGTTGACAAACTCACTGTCATACTACTAACCTTCTCTTGATTCCTGGTTTCCAGATTTTATTTTTTATGCAATAGATACTATTGTTCAGTTTACCATCATCACGTCGTTATAAATAATCTTTTTAGGTATACACTGAAAAGAATACCAAGTCCAACTATGTACGGAGGTGATGTGGCCACTATACAGCTGAATGTTGATTTTCAAACCAAAAAAAGGCTACACTTTAAAGTATGCGACTGTTGCGAAGTATTATGCATATAAATTAATAACGTGATAAAAAGGAAAAATTTATTGAGTTATTTTAAGTTGTCAACTATGAGGCTATAAAACTGCTTCTTGCTTGCATAAATGAAATTATGTTTTGAATTGCCTGTTGATTATAAAGATTTGAGTAACAGAAAGCCTGCTTAAGCTATGAAGACATTGTAGCAAGTATTAACTTCTTTTTTTTAAAGTTTTTCAATCCAGCAAAAACAAGGTGGGAAATACCGGAAAGTGCAAATGTTATTAATGCTTCTGATACAATAAATTCAAACGCGATCGATGCTGACTACAAAGTGGAAATCGAAAACGATCCTTCGTTTGCTATTTTAATTAGGAGGAAAGACAACGATCGGGTTATGTAAGTCTTCTAGTCTTTTGGATCTTTACATATACGCTATCCAAGATCTCCCATGAAACTGTATTCATAACCTCCACATAAAAAGTTCAACAATATACACTAAACATTGTGTACTGTAGAGAAACTGGACCTCAAATAGGCTACTGTAGGCTACGGTACTGTTATTAAACTTCTAACTTAAAGTGAGGTTTTGCCTACTTGAGCAAAAAAATGCAAAATTTCATCAGAGTTTAGTACAATAGGCCTAGTGGTGTGAAACTGTCGATAAACACCTTGCTTGCTTTGTTTTACATAGGTTTGACAGCAGATATGGTTCCTTGCAATTTGCTGATCAGTTTCTTCAAATCTCAACGATTTTACCGTCGTCGGATGTGTTTGGTTTTGGAGAACACAACCACAGGCGATACAGGTAAAATTTAAACTATAGTCATAATATGCAAGCTAATTTTCTACCTTTGGACTGTTTCAATCGTCTACTCAATGACAAATAACTACGCCAATAACCCAACTAATAGGCATAATAATCCCAGCAAATGCATATTGTATGAACATATTTAGGCATGACTTAAACTGGAGGAGATGGGCGATGTTTACAAGAGATGTGGCGCCTGTAGACGACTGGAATCTTTACGGCATGCAGACGTTTTTCATGGCTATGATGGGCACTGGCGATGGCAAATGCTTTGGCTTGTATTTGCACAACACCAATGCCATGGGTAAGTTTTTTGTGTCTTTTCATAGTCGGTTTTCTGATGTGTAACTTTTTCAGTTTTAATAAAAAATGGAAGATTAATATTAGATTTTTTAGGACTATAAAATTATGATAATCGCAATGATATAACTAATATCAATACACAATGACTAACACCAATGAGGTAATAAGCTACTTTGCTTTCACCATAAAATGAGCAATAGGCGTACAGTATCTTACTTCGAATAAAGAGCATGCCAGAAGCACTAATAAAAACAAAAGACAGAACAAAAAGAAGGCAGTTTATAAGGGAGACCACAGCTGATCAAACATGGTCAATCTGTTGAAGAAGAAGAATCTCACCTAATGACATATCTTGAAAAAAGAATTTAAAACTAGGCATTTTGACTCGATGTGAAAGACAAGTTCACTAGAATACTGAACTGAGTAGTGTGCTGCATTATTATAAACTTATTATCATTATACTGTTCATCACGTTCTAGTACCCTAATGTATCAACATCTCAAAAAATCTTAAAACTGAGTTTTTAAAACAAATGCCACTTTTATTCTTTGTTATTTCCTGCACAAAATAAAATGTGTTGAAAGAATTTCACTAACGCATTTTCACAGATGTGCTACTGCAGCCAACACCAGCACTGACATATCGCGTCACTGGGGGTGTGCTCGACTTTTACCTTTTTATGGGAGATTCCCCTGAAGATGTGGTCAGAGAGTACCATCAATTGATAGGTTGGTTGATATTGTATTGAGTGATATAATTTAAGAACATAATCTGAAGAGTGATATCATCTGGAAATGAATCCAATCGATTCCCGTCCGAGACAACTTGGATGTGCACCACTGACGATCCCAAACAAGGGTGAAACTCGAGTTTGGAGCTTTCCATTTTCCTATGATAGGAGGCCTTAATTACTTCTACAAATCCTCACATTTCTAAAATAATCGAAACTTTTTGTTGGATCCAAGCTTGCTTCTGATAGCTAAAAAAGTGGATAGGAAAAGCAAAGAAGCCAATCGTTGTATAGACAATCAAGCAATCTCATTGACTAAACGTGTAAAATGTATTGTGATTTGAATTAGCTCCAACTCTATTCCTTTAATAGGCTTTCCTGTGATGCCACCTTACTGGGGTCTCGGCTTTCAGTTATCCAGATGGGACTATGGCTCTCTGGATAGAGTAAAAGAAGTAGTGGATGAGATGAGGAGTGCTGAGATGCCATTTGATATTCAGGTGTTTGTGCCGACTATATCTTAAATTTTGCTTTCAGTCAATACATGATTTCATATACACAAAATGTACTTGAATTTGAGGTCAGAAACCCGTGCTTAAATTCATTATTTTGCAGTACGGTGACATTGATTATATGGACGCTAAAAAGTCGTTCACTTATGATCCTATCGCATACAATGGCTTGCCGGAATTCGTCGATCAACTCCACGATTGGGGAATGAGGTATATAAGTCCATGGGCGTCGATCCTCAACTTGTTTGTAAACAAATATGCTTTAAGATCAAGTGACTGTAGTTTAAACCTTGACGTGAACGATTCAGGAAGATTCTGCAGCCACAAAGTTTTCTTAACTCTGTGGCTCATATTAGAACGTCAAATGTGTAAAACTAAGTGCAATGCATTGAAAGAGATTTGATTTATCAAAAATAAACGAGTATTATTGTAGCCTACAAAATGTTTGGACTAAAAAATACGAAAAAATAGGGGATTTGCTTTTCGGTGTTAGTCTATTGTTTACTGTTAGATAAAATTTAAAGCTCTATTGCATGTTTGATAAAAAATAGATATGTATAAGTGCAATTAATCAGTATCTTGTGTCTTAATAACGTAATTTTTGATATGAAAAGATTTGTTCGAAACTTTGTGCTTTCAGATACATCATCATTGTTGACCCTGGTATCAAAATAGAAAGTGGTTACAAAGCTTACGACGAAGGAATCAGCGCGGACATTTTTATTAAAAATCCGGAAGGAATGCCACTACTGACAGAAGTAAGTTGTTGACCTAGAAAGCACTGGAATATTCAGTATAAAAATGTTGAAAAACTAAAGAGAGACCAATCGACACTTTTAGACTATCCTAGTCTTACTCCAAGCGTGTTACCACACTGTATCAAATCTTACCTAATCAATTATTGTTGTAGATTATATTTTCTGTATCAGAGGTGACTTGGATTTAAAATTGGATGCAGCAATTTTGAATCCTTTAAACGGCCGATTAAGCTAAATAAAGGATTACACAATTGAGTATCAGCTTGCACGAATTTGTTGTGTGGATCAGTAGCCTTATCGGCGATTCTAATCGGCAAATTTGGTTAATTGGTGAATGATTTTCTGTTGATGCATCCAATTCTTTGCTGTATCAAAGCTATAGGCTACGTCTGATTAGGTTTAAAAATGTCGGGTTAAATTTAAGCTTGAGTGTGGTGGGTTTTGTAGATATTTACATGGCATAAGTTCGTTTCTTACAAAAAATAGACAATTAAATTACTTAGTTTATTTCAATAGTAGAATAGCAGTGGAGTCGTATGTTGTGCACTTCTCAATTCTCGTAGGCCTATGCATTGTTTTAGATGTTTCAGTCAGCTAGTGTTTGAAGATACATTTTATTCGATAATAATTCAACGCTTGAGGTTTTTTATGAGCTTCAATATTAGGCTCATAGTTCTAAGGCTAGTATTATGAATATGTCAGTTGTTAGTATTTGTTGAGTCACTTACTTTTTATTTGTTTCTGAATTGACAGTTTTTATTCTTTAGGTATGGCCAGGCGACACCCATCATCCTGATTACACCAACCCTGCTTCCCAACAATGGTGGACCGACCAGTGCAAAGACTTCTACAACACACTAGGAGTGCATTACGATGCGCTTTGGATTGTAAGTCAATTAAGTTAAAGCAAGTTTGAATTGAAACAAAAACAAGGTTTTTAATTTTACTCTTTTTTTGTATTTAGGACATGAATGAACCAGCCAACTTTCAACCAGATGACCCAGATAAGCTTGCATTGATGAATTGCACAGGACGCTATAACTTTCCTCCATACATTCCTAGTGAGTTGACACTCCTATTGATTTACTCCCATTACTGGCTGCTCTCTATTAGCACAATTAGCTTTCAAGTGTAATCCGGAAACATCGTGAAGCTGGGATGGTAAAAGCATAGATCCTCGGCACCAGCATCAGGCCCGGATTTAGAGGGGGCAGAGGGGGCAGGTGCCCCGGGCCCCCCGACTTTTGAAGGGCCCCCCTACGTGGAAAAAATGTGTTTTTGTGTTGTTATTTTTCCTTTCAGTCTTTAAAGTTTCTGCAAAATGCTGTACAGTGCTGGATTAATGGTAGTGTAGACGTAGAGGTGGTTTTTCGCGCCGTAGGCGCAAAAAATTTTTTTGCACGGGGGCCCCCCAATCTAAAAGTGCCCCGGGCCTCCCATCAGCTAAATCCGGCCCTGACCAGCATAGACCCTCGGCCCCAGCAGCTCAAATGACGACGACGACGACCTGTTTTTTTTTAAACGAACACTTCTAAGGTTGTAAAGCATAGAATGAACGCATGTTATGTTAGTATTTTGCCAACACGAACTTTTGAATATGAACTATTGTTGACAGAGATCCTTGGTTTCAAGGTTGGATTACATGACAAGACATTCTGTATGGACAACATCCAGTACATGGGAATGCATTACAATGTGCACAGCTTGTATGGCCACTCAATGTCATATGTTACTTATGACACGTTAAAGGTTTGCTTGTGATGTCAATTACAGCACCTAAACCTTATGTCATAGCCAGAGTTTAAGAAGTTTCGATCAGCAAACGAACTGACTGAGATAGAAAGAGAGTGAAACCTTTTATTTTGTCTGTTGCGAGAATAGTATACGGTACAAATATAAACAATGCGAATAAAATAGCACCACAAAAATCTAGATTCCATAACAAGACTGTGATAAACATATGTCATGAAAAGGTGGCCACACATTTTCCACTTTTGTTGGAGGAGTAAAACGGTGATCTATTTTATTAAAATGCGTGGTCAATCAATTTAAGGAAGTCAGCAATGGAATCTAACCCAATATTCCAGAACAAAAAACAAGCGCACCTACCATCACGTCACCTCTTGATATTCATATATATAGCTTGTAATGCAAATAAAATCATTTCTTGAATATTCATAATATTCGATGACAAAGCAAATTAGATTCTGTCCTTTTCAATTCTGTCTTTGTCAGGTCTAGGCTTAGTAAATGTCAAGACTAGATGAACAGACAAAAAACATAGTTTTTGTATTTTTCCTATTTTATCTTCATGGCATATCACTATTAAACTAACCTTTTGTAATTATAGGAAATATTTCCTGACAAGCGGAGTATTGTTCTTACAAGATCAACCTTTGCCGGTTCAGGCAAATATGCCCAGCACTGGCTCGGAGACAACCAAAGCCAGTGGCCACAGATGGGCTGGTCTATTCCGGCCATGTTCGAGTTTAACCTCTTTGGCTTTCCATACGTAAGTGATGTTGAAACGATAGTAACCATAATTACGTTGAAACTACAGTAATTGTAATCACAAGTGACATTTAGACATAGTTTTATTCATTCCAAAAGCATAAGCAAGATATATATACTAGCTTATATATAGCTCATGATCGACTGGATTGACAAAAACAGTGGAACGTCTTTGCTCAGTATAGGGCTATACCACCACAGGTTGAAAATGATGATGATTATATTTATCAAGTAGACATATCAAATCATCTATTCCTTTGAAGAATAGTGGAGCTTTGGTAGAGAGTTTGTCTTGTTGAACCATAGGCATACGAAGCCAAGTAACCTAATCAGATTTAACATATTTGAATTTATTACAACATTTACAGAAAACAAAAAATTTCTTCGTTGAAGAAATTGAAAAACTTTAAATAGACTTCATGTTGCGTTGAAAAGTAACTATTTACGTTTTGTTGTTTAGATTGGAGCTGACGTGTGTGGATTTTGGTTCAACACAACCGCCGAGATGTGTCAGAGGTGGATGCAAGTCGGAGCTTTCTATCCGTTCAGTAGAAACCACAATGGAGCCACAATGATTGTAAAAAAGATTGCCTCTAAGTCTATTTAAATTAAGTGAATATAGCTTGCTGCAACCAGCAGTCAAAAAGTAATAACTATAAAGCAATTGTATCAGTGGCTAGTCATCTCTAGTAGGCTTACTGCCTGCTGGGTTATGCGTTTCATTACACCTGGGTTATGTCAGATTTTTAATACAAACAGTGTTAAAAATAGCTTGTAAATTTTAATACAACAACCAGGCAGTATCGCTTCGGTGTAGCCTAGTTGCTAAACCGACAACATTAAAGTGTCAAAAACAACTTTTTGGAAGAAACACACGTTTAATGGTTGTGCTCATATTAGGATATTTTTGGGGGAAATGCATTGGAAGAATACACACCTGAGCTACACTGAAGAAAGTAAACCATGCTTCTGTATTTTTGTTAAGGAATACGTTTAGCAGCACACCTATATCAATTATAATTCTGGAAACAGCGTAGACTAAGCTTCCATTTTTCAACTATCCTTGTATTTTGCACCAGCCTCAACATCCCACAGCTTTTGGTGATGAAGTGACAGAGTCTTCTCGTAAAGTCCTCAACATCCGCTATTCTATTCTTCCATATATGTACACATTGTTTTACCGTGTTCACACTCAGGGTGGTACCGTTGTGCGTGCTTTAATCCATGAGTGAGTTACTACATTACCATATTATGATATTTTAGTGTGAATATTGTTGTTTTGAGACCGTGCAAAATCCTGTTTACTTTTGTATCTTATTTCAATCTTGAATGCCTGATGGTGGGCAGTAGCGTAAATCCAAGAGCTTTTTCCTGTATAGCCTACGTTTACCAGAAACACTCTGAAAAGTTTATTCATATTTTGTAGGTTCCCAACTGACGGTAACGTGTTGAACCAAGACCGACAGTTTTTATTGGGGCCGGCATTCCTCATCACTCCAGTACTAGAAGAAGGGGCTACAGAAGTCAATGCTTATTTTCCTTCGTCATCGAGATGGTTTGACTTTTACACGGTGAGAACGAAAATAGGCCCATAGGGTCAGTTGTTCAATGTATCACTCACACCATCTGTAAGATATACTGTAAGTTGAGCAATTTTAAAAACAAGAAACCTTGTTGTTTGAGGTCTTCTCAATTTTGCCTTGTCTGAGTCACAGTTTCCGCCACAGGGAGGTAAAAGCAATAGTTGTCATCTTTTCCATAAATACTTGGAGAAATACAAAAGAGTTAAATAGGTGTTGCAAAGCATTCGAAAAAAGTTGCAAATAAAGTGCACCAATGATAAGTTCAGTAGCCTAGCCACTAGCCAATTGAACTGGGTGATAAACTCCCCCCCCCCCCCCCCCCTGAAACGTGTGAGATGTTAACATGATTCAGTCAATAAAAAAAGTGTTTTTTTTTTTCTTAGTATTATTTATATTATTATTAATATACTATTCTTTTTATTTTTATTATTATTGTTACTGTTAATATTGATACAATTATTGTGACGTCACACATGTCAAAAGAGAAAGATGTAGTAGACCTATTTTGTTCGTGGCTACAATACTGCTCACGTCACTGTGTTGTCATGCAGGGCAGCCAACCCCTTTCAAATTTTGTTTATTAAAGAAACGGTTTTTTGCTGGTCTTTCACTTTGCCAATGTGCCCTCGTTGTTCATGTTAAAAGATAGCTGAAAAAAACAATGAGATAAATGGATCATTTGTATACACTGTACAATGCACTTCCACACGCTTGCCGTTTGATTAATATTAGTGACTTTTTATTGGCATTTACAATGTTGCTTTCTTGGCTTCTGTGGACTATGCTGTTGTATTAAAACTGTCTGCATTAAAACCACTGCAAGCAAAGCACATGGACCGTGAATACGGAACTTTTAACCAACTCTGATGTGTTGTTTAGGGAGCAGAAGTAAGTAAAGTGGGAAAATTTGTTTCATTGGATGCTCCTATGGATTACATCAACTTGCATATACGAGGAGGCTATATTTTACCTATGCAAGTAAGAAACTTACTGTCTTAAATCAAAGGGTTTCAATGATTCACTGAAGCGGAGAGATAGTAGTAACAGTAGCATATATGATAAAGCAAAATTTCCTATTCTAAAACAGCTGGTTGGGTTAAACGCATTGTTGAACACAGTAGCCAGCAAAGGTCAAACAACAGAATAAAGGAAGTGGCAAAGCTTGTCTTAAAAAATAATTTCTTATCTGGGCGTTTGTTTAGGTTTAATTAATAATGTTTCACGAACACATTAAGAATGTAGCAAAACTGTTTTTTTTTTAATTCGAAGCTTGATCTTGCAATGAACAGCTAAGTTACAGTTGTTACATGTTCCAAAGAAGTGGACTAGGACTGGTTATTTTACAGCCAAATAAAACATTTTTCTTATATCTTGCACAATAGAAATCCACTCAAAATATAAAGTGCATCAGGCGTATATATTACAGTAATTCGATGCATACGCATTTACGGTATGCAAAATTCTTATCAGCGTGGTTCTTTTTATGACTTCTACGTATTTCATACGAGGTAAAGGTCAAATTTTTGGTCAAAAAATCGCAACAGGTGTTGTCTTAAATGTGTTACTGCAAGTATACAATAGCAGAAAATTACCCAAAGCTTGACTAGTAAATAGAGCCCGGTTTTAAATTATAACTTGCATCATAGGCTACTGTCTTTAAAAGTCTTTGCTTCAAGATTTTGACTAACTTGTTACACTTGTGAAGTGTAAAGTAGCCTACATGTTACCTGTATTGCTTTGATGTGGTAAAAATGAACATAGCCAAACTATTTCGTGTGAAAAAAGTCATGTGAAAGAAATGGTTAAACTTGCTTGCATTTAGCATTCACACAATGAACACTTACGCTTCTATTCAAAGAAACCAAACGTGACTACCACCCTTGCCAGAACACAGCCTCTGTCCTTGATGGTAGCGCTCAACTCAGCCTATGAAGCCCAGGGAGAGCTGTATTGGGATGATGGTGAAGCCAGGGATGTCGCAGAGAATTACTACTTGCACCAATTTTCTTGTAATGCTGTGAGTAACTGTCAAGTTATGTATCAACCAATCATCAAGCAGCAAATGTCATCTGTTCTTTTAGAGTTGGGCTTACAAGTGTAGTTCACTACAGTATTTTGTTTATTATAGTTGGACTTGCCTGTTTGGAAATCATTTCTGTCCCATGATATTTAATTTGTAAAGAACATGGGTTGGCTTAGTTAGTGTGGTTGTGAATCTTCATCCTTGGACTGACAAAGCGTTGATAGGTTTTTCCTAGTAGTTTCGCATACTTGCAGACACTTTTGAACGCAGGGCCGAACAAATGCGCAAGGATGAAATGAAGCAGTGTTCGAAACGATTTTAAAACAACGGTGGTGCTTAAAAGAAAATAACGTTTAAATTGTTTCTTTTCTTCAGACGCATTTGACTATTTCGGTTGATCACCCAGCTTCTAATTTACCTGAGGCCGATTCTCTCTACTTCGAAAGGATCACCATTTGCGGCATCAAAGATAAACCTACCAGTGTGGTCATGGATTCGATGGATCTAACATTTGATATCGAAGAAGAAACAAATGTTTTAATCATATCGGACTTGGCAATAAGTTTTGCAAGTGATGTAGCTATATATTGGCAGTGATTAAGTCAATGTTATTCTTTCAAGGTACCGTACTACTGAGACGATATGTTTAGTTCTAAAATTGTGGGAAGCATTTGAAAGTATTTGAATTTGAAACTATTCATCGTTATTGTATTTTTAAAAATGCGATCATGTTGAATTTAATAATAAAGTGACACTTTCATTTTGAATCTACAGTATACTCGCTGCGCACTTTCGACCAATGCAACTTCATGAAACCAAACTTAAAAAGCTACCTTAATTGAGAGAAACTCATGTGCAGTTTTCTGCAAGTGCAATAGACTACAACAGCACACTTCCATTTTTAAGCTTACATAGGCTACGAGCAAACCTACACAAGCTAATTAAGTGACAAGCTTCAGTCAAGATAATTACAACTTGGCAAAAACAACACCATAAAGTCAACATTATTCCACTATACTATAGTATCTCAGTAATTTCGAATGGCGATTTCACGCACTCAACTTATGATTTTAAAGTCAGGTTGTAAAATAATAATATTTAAAGGTAAGGTATTTTATGGGTTATTTATAGTCGCTCTACAACATCTAAAGTCTTTTAGAAACAGCAGCCTACTCTTTTTCAACTTTGAATCAGATTTAGGTTACGATGTCGCCACACTACTAGCCAACTTATCTTCACTGCGTCATGCAAGTAGCCTATAGCTTAACTTCGATAGCTGAGTTGGTTAAGTGCCTGAATTTACAAAGAAACTTTAAGATCAAGCGGCGCTTGTTCGACTCTCGTAGTGTGCGGTTGAGCAATGCATATCAAGGACAGTTCTCCATTCAACAACACCTATAATGGATGGAATAACACAGATAACAATCGGAAAGGTCACTCTGTCAAACTCAGTGATCGGGCCTGCGTCAATGGTACAAAGCCTCTACAAGTATGCAAAACTGCCAGGATTGAGCTCTCAGAGAAACTTTCTCATTCCGAGGATAAAGATTTCCTCAATCAACATAGAACACAATCGGTATCGTTTTTAAAGTTTTTGGTGTAACACGCCCTGGAATTGAACCCAAACTGACCAGCACTAGAATCGAAGGCTATCCCCACTTGTCCACTGAACTGGTTTTGGCCATGTTTCATATCTATTTCTACATTGGTGCATTGTAATTTTGTTTGAGCCAACGTTGGAGGCTGTGATTAACAGTTTGTTTTCTGTTTTCACAATCTTGAAACATTAGAGAATCTTGGTGACCACATCAGTGATGAGAGAAAGAAACTTGACTTTACTCTGACGTCACTCATAGCCTACTACACAATGATATCAATTTTGTACTGCAGGTAGAACATTTTAAATTCTCTTTTAAAGACGACGTGTTTGTATCCGAATAGTTACAGACTTCATGAAATACCGTGGTAGCGATGGCAGCCTACAGCTCTTTGTATGGCAAACCGGCGACTCATGTAGGTACATATCACTGCCATTTAGCGATGTCAAACCACATTGGTTTATCGGAGATGCCTATATTATCGAGGTCGAAAAAATAAACAAAAGGAGTGCCTCGAGATACTCATTTGTTTTCAGATTTATCAGATAGCTGAAAATCATGATTCTTTGTGTATTTGAGATTTTTCTCTTGCGGAATTTTTGGTACTCAGGGGAGTGATATGAGCGTCGGTTTGAGACTCTCTGAGGGCAATTAAGCAAATCTGATTATGTACGGAACACTCAATGACAACCTTGAAAGTGAGACCTAAAATTGACTTCTAACTTTATAATCTGCTTGTTACTACTAAGGGAATTTAAAACAAACATTTTTTTTAATATAGCCTACTGTGGACTATAGTTTGCTTAGGTTAAAAAAATTGTTTTCTTGATCTATCTTTTAGCTGAGTTAAATTTTCTATAAATAAATTCCCTTTTTTTGGCATAAGAAAAAATTCTATTGATACACCTCCCCTATAGGTTTCCCTTAATCATCAACCACTTCCTTGATCTGGCAAAAGGTTTAAAGTTGTTGGTGAAAATTTTTAAACTCACCATGGCTGTCGGTGACCAATCATGCATTGTAGAGTAGTTGCCCAAACATTTTGGCGTAGCAACACGAAGTAGAAGTCATCGTTCAAGTAAATTTGAGCTACAAATTGGCAGGGTGTTAGTAGTGTAGGCTAGGCCTAGCCTTCTTGTCGCAGGCATTACCTCCCCTTTTCGTAGGCCCTGCAGCTTTGCCGCCGGAGTAAAGGTTCTAAATCGAAAATTGATAATTTCATGAAAAAATGAATCTACTACGTAAGCAAATGGTAGCAGAATCAGGCAACGATTGTTAAGCTCTTGGCCTACAACTTTTTTTAATTTTTTTAGTATTTTAAAGAGAAGTTTAAAAACTGTTTATCAATTTGTAGTATTTACAAAACATCAGGTTTGAAAAGGCAACTTTTCCCCAATCCTAATAAAGCTTTTCGTAATATTGCATTTTAGGCTCATTTTGTCAACAGCATGATTTCTACCATTTTCAGTTTCTTCCTACCTGAGTGTTTTAAGCTATTATACTGTATATAATGCTAAAAAGCTTTTAAAAACGCCAAAAATATGTCAAAATGCCACTCAAAATAGCTTGCCAAACGCATCGAAAAGAACACCGTAAATATTTTTATCAAATTTGGCATCAAAACCGCCAATATTGCAATTCTGTGCCTCATCTTGCACTGCATCGTTTGGCTTCCTGTCGATGATGCCATTATTGGCCTAGCCTATAGCAACGTCCAAGGTGGTATGCTTTGAATCATGGTCATGAGTTTAAATCCAGATCATTCAGATCCAAGCGTGCCGAATTCAATCATCATTCTCTTTAGGAAATGATTAATTGGTCAACCATCAGCCGCGTGTCAGCAGCGAACCTTCATAATATAAGAGGTTTGTTTTGCCTCGAAACAAATGGTTGTGCAAATATGCTGTGCTTGAAGCATAGCAACGTACAGTAAGTCCAACACTTTACAAAGAAATGCAGCGTCGCAGTGAAAAACCACAGCCACATTACTACGTTTCTTTTTGTTTCCCCAGAGTCCTGCAGCAGTAGCAAGCTAACCAAGACAGCAGTGTTGAAAGTGCAAAGATTTGATCAGTTTCAAAAACATGTTTCCAAACTAAATGGAGCTTATCCATATTTTATACATGCTTTGAAGCCGAACAAAATTCCGATATGCATTACGTTGTCACTGACTTGTAGGCCTAAACTAAAGCTTACCAGATTTTTAGAGAGAGATAGCCTATCAGCAGTCAATTGAATTGAAACAATAATTGTGTATTTGAGCTCCATTACTATTTGTTATTTATTTAATTACTGATGATAATTTGAGTTGTACTGTAGAGTGCAGGAGTGTTTTTAGCAGTAGTTGCAACGTCAATCTGATGAATGCAAAAGTGTGTCTTGCATAACAATTATTACTCTACTTCACAGGGGCAACATATTTCGCATTCCAGTTAGCCCCGTTAGCTCAGTGGTTACGCGCCAGGCTCAAGATCACGCGGCGCTGGTTCGACTCTCGGGGTGTGCGCTTGAGCAACGCAAAAGCTACAGCAGTAAAGTTCAGAAAGAGATCAACAACAATGTTTTACAGTTGCTAAGAAACAAATAAATTCAATCAATTTAGACTCTCGGGGTGTGCGTTTGAGCAACGCATTTCAGGACTGCTGTCCATTCAGCGGCACCCAGTGGATGGAATAATTCTCCGGCCACTACACTTCAACAACAATCGAAAAACTTCACTCTGTCAATCCCGGTAAACGGCAGTGTGTCAAGAGCCTCTACTAACTTAGTAAGTTTATGCGAAACTATCAGAAATAACCTATCAAGACTTTGTCAGTCCGAGGATAAAAATTCAATTTTTCACGAAACTTGCTTTTTGTTTCATGACACAAACAGTTGTTGTACCCATTTTCAGCAAACACAGCTTAAAGTGTAGTTTACAATAGCTTAGAGTTGAACCATATCAGTTTAGCAGCCGAATAATGACCGATTTAAAGCCTTTAACCTACACCTGCTGCTAGTGCTAACTTTGTCTCACAACAATACTGTCGTTGGCGTTTCAAAAGTAGGGCAGAGTCGAGTTTTCTTTGTCATTCGAGCCATGTCTTCGACTATCCCCTTATGTCAATTGTATAATAGATTTATTTCCTTTAGAAAAGATTTGTGCGAGATACGCATCGAATTTTGCGATATCTTTTTATATGTTTCATTGTATGTTGACTGCATGGATGCAATAAAATAGTTTTTTCATTTTTAGTTGTAGACAATCAAAAATATATGTAGGCCTAATTCGCCTCAATCTAGTTTTAACAAAGTCAAAAAAACAATACACCACTCTCACAACACCTATTGTTAGTTTAGCCGCATATACATTACAGCAGTAATTTTCAACTGGTGTTTCGCGGAACACTAGTGTTCCTTAAAAGATCGTCAGGTGTTCCGCAAGAAATTTATTAGTTTGATTAGTGTTCCATGGAATACCGGTCGAAAATCACAAGTACTTCGAGTTTTCTTTATGCAATTCCTGCCCGAATATCAACTTAGTCTTTAATTTTGTGATAAAAGATTGTGTAAATTTTGACTAGCATTTAATTTTGAACTGCTAATCACTACTGTAAAGCAATTAAACCCAAAGCAATTTGAGTTACTAAAATCGAAAAAATTCACACTTTTTATTGTTTACTTATTACACTAAAAGGTTGGCCAAGGGGGGCGACAAAATTGAAACTTGCCAAGGGTACAAAATATTCTTGCGCCGGCCCTGCAATTTCACATGAAAAGATATGTTACTCATATCAATTAAAATATGTTACACAAATTGATAAGCAAAAGATAGCTTTAGAATTGCAAATGATTTCCTAAACTGTTTGAAGGAGTATTTAAACAGACACGCAAAATTAATTAACTAACGAAGCAGCCTAATCGAAGGTCACCGTTTACAATTCAGCTCGTGGTCCGGGAACACTGAGTGCAGGCTATTGCTAAAGTCTAACACAAATACAAAAATAACGTTATTGCATGGGATAGCTTTCAAATAAATAATGTTGTTTTCATCATGTCAAACAATAATTAATTCTTGTCTTGAAATTGTGTCATTATAGCAAAGTTAAATTTTTGTTTTCTTGCATTTGCATAGTAGGGGAAGCTCGGGTTAGTTGAGCCACTGGGTTAGTTGATCAACCCCTTTTAATTCTTAAATGTGGTGAGGTAACCATATTTTATCGTCACGTGATCTTAAAGTTTTTCATCGCGTGGTCTCCCGTCTGGTTTGAGTTGACGATTGATATTATTCGTGGTGCTGAAGTTAAAAAGTTGTGTTTTGACCTTGGAAAGTAGATTTTGAAAATAGAGGTATGTCCAATAATATTTTTTTTGCTTGGTTACTGAGACAGTTTCATTTAATTTGTTTGGTAGCTTACCAAACAAGCTACGTTCAGAATAAAAAGCGGCATGGTGTGCCATGAAGTTTTGCTGTAGTTTTAACATTTTCATGGCGGTATAGTTAAGGTGTTAGTTGAGCCATTGCCTTCGGTGTTAGTTGAGCCAGTGTATAAAGGGCGTTATAATGCTTACAATACCTTCAAACACCTTACATAGATTGCAGCCGTTGGATAAGTCTGTTTACCGTCCAATAAATCTCTTTGAACTACATAGAACTCAACAAAAGCTCATAAACGTGGTCAAGCTATAATGAAATGGTGTTATTTGGATGCCGTAGCAATACCTTCATTATTTTATCTGCAAATTGAGTTACGAGCGACTCTTGAAACAATTGTTAACCTGTTTTCATACATTGATATTATTACTTTAAATATAAACTAAGGCTTGGAAAAGAAACGTGATTAAATTTGTGTTTTCAAAAATAATAAATGAGGCTCAACTAACCCCAGGCTGTGGCTCAACTAACCCTTACCGTGGCGTTAGTTGAGCCATTTGACTACTAGTTTTTAAACACCTGTGAACCCGGTTGTCGTCGTTCGATAAGGCTTGTACTTCCTACAAATATTGTTTAATATACGCAGAAGGTAGAGTACTGTGAATGAAGAAATAAAAGCAACTCATATAAAAAAAATCGCAAAAATGCAAAAAGTGGCTCAACTAACCCGACCATCCTACCGCCGACAAATAGCCCACGCAAGAGATACAGTATAATAAAAGTCGTAGTGCAAACTAGCAATAACAAGTCTAAGTGAGCAAAACGGAAAAAAATTGACATCTGACAAGTTATTTAGGCTACTTCATATTTGTTTCAAACTGGCATCTACAGCACTTATATAAAGTTTATGAAACTTATACAATGTTTACAGATTAAATAACACTAAAGTTAGAATTACGTTTGTATTTTAAACGCATCAGTGGGTTCATCTTTCTCTGTTTGTTTGGTGGGTAATGAATATATGTAACAATAGCACACACCAGTGAGCTTTTTAGAGTTGTTTTCTAAAGTGGTTTATTGTATTTCATGCCTCAGCCATGCATGTCCTTATTACTCAAATCTTTAAATCTCCGTGAAAGCGATCTGATGTAGAGAAGACTAGTTTTAAGTTATGACAGCGCAAACTTAAACTTTTTTAACTTTTCAAAAAGGTGACAGACAGGAAGTTAGGCCAGCACATTAACGCAGCCAATGTTTATAAAAGAAGAATTAATCGCATTGAAAACGATGGCTTGATCAGCATCGATGTTGCACTGTGCATGCCAGTCGCAGATATTTATCGCCAGAAAGAGCGCTTAGTTTTCATGCTTAAATGCTTCAGGCAACGATTTAAATTTTGTTTGTGTCTGCAGTGTGATGTATCCTACTTTGGTTAGTGACGAATGAAAATATTATACTGGTAACGATACAGTTTAAAAAGTGCATGAGCAGCCAGGTGCGCTATTCTACATTATAGAGTAATAATAAAAATGGCCACAGTACTACAATACCTGTAATAGCAACTGATAACAATTCGTTGTTGAAAAGGCTGGTATATGTAGGCTGCACAGAAAATGAAGCTTCTCAGAGGTGTCAGTCGAAAAGTTTTATAAAAGTTGAGAAGAGCAAATCAAAACAAAATGATCTAAAAAAATTGATTAGAGAAAAAGGATGCTATATAATGTTACATTCTATCAGTAGCAAAAGAGGCTATTCAACTATTATAGTATTCCCCATTTTTTCACTTCTCACATATATAACGTTTCACCCATTATATATGATGCTGTCCGGTAGCTTAGCTTAGTCTAATGCACCTAATCTCTTAGTAAGGGGTTCCAAACTTTTAACGACAATGATCAGATAAACAACTTGTAGATAAACAATAAAATGTCTATATATGAGCTATTTTATCATAATGTCAAAAAATTGAAAACTGGCCACTGTGCTCTGTCCAATGGAAACTCTGCACTTTACGTTGGCCCTGTCCTTTACGCGGCACTAAAACTTTTGTAGAAAGCCGTAGCCTACTTCCAGATGCAGGTGAATAACTTTTATCGCCTAAAACTAGTAGGTTACAAGCCATGTATTCAATGTCTCATATCTCTGTCGAACATTAATCTTTACCGCTTAAATTTAATGACAGCTATTTTGTTCAGGTAATGACCAGATGGTGTTATTTTTTTGGATTTTGACATTACAACAACCAGTTTAGTGACATAAAGCATATAAAGCCTGCTTAGTTAGAACGACCGAACGTGTCAATAAACGACCCTCCCCCCGCCCCCTGGATCCGCCACTGACTAGGCTGCATTTGAACTAGGAAACGTGGATAAAACTCCAGCAAAATGCATAATTTCGAAGTGCCATTAGAACAAAAGTTTTGTGTGAATGTGAATACCTGCCGACGAGAAGTATGCAAAGAATAGTTTAGTTCAGTTTATTTTTTCTGCTGGCGAATAAACAATAGTCCACAAGTGAATAGGTAACCAAGGTTTGCTCAAAGTGTGTTGGTTGAATAGATTGAAAAGGCAAAATAGAATAAAAGACATTAATTGAGTTTGAAAATCTTTAGTCTATCCTCGGACTGAGAGCGTTGCTTTGGGAGCTTAATCCTGGCAGTTTCCTTAGGATTAAGCTAGATAGTGCAAAACGTTTGATAACAGCATATTTTTGTAAGCCATGCTGTCATGTTGCAGCCTCACTCATGCATAACAATTATGTTTCACACAGTATCCGTTTACATTTTTTCACCTTCTTTGTTTGAATAACTTGTCCCATCGTTAAACATTACCACATAGCCTAGGCCTAACTACCAGTTGTACTGCATTTTCAGAGACAGATAATATTTGAATTAGGTTTCGTTTGTTGAAAGTGGCATTGGCATAGAAAGCAACCCAATATGACTGAACTCCCTGTTCCACTGTCTAATCCTGAAATCAAATATACAAAGGTAGGCCAACAGCTTTATTTTATTATGTTTATGCGCTTTTGCATTGTATACTAGTTACTACACACCACCTTCAGTAACGAAGGGCTATGTGCTGCAGTAGCCAGTAAGTATGCAATATGTAGGTTATAGTTATAAAAATGGAAAATTAAAGAAAATAGAATCTCTCCCTTACATACGTGCATAAATAGAAAACCCAATCTTCTCCTTCTGGCCTTTCTAGTAAGCTTATGTATGAATGTGTTTGGCTACAGATTGCTTCATTATTTTTATTTCCACAATTTTGAATTGCTGGCTATTAGCCTAACACATTAAGCGTAGACTACGAAAGAGAAATAGAAAGACTTCACTGTTTTACATAACCGTTTGCGAATTTGCAAATCGTATATTGTTGTAAGTCATGTGGAAAGAATTTGACCAATCAAGAACGAGACATTTCTAAGAAAAATTCGTATTAGGATCTTGTATGTTTTGATTGGTCAAGTTCTATCACATGGCTTGCAGCAATTTACGATTTACCCATTCGCTTAACGTTAACTATAGGCCTACTAGCTCATTATCTTGTGCTTACAGCTATTTATAAACAACGAGTGGATACCAGCTGTAGATGGAGCCACATTTGCAACACACAATCCTTCAACAACCGAGAAAATTTGCAAAGTTTCCGAAGCAAAGCAGGCATGGTGCCACAAAATTGTTAAAACCTTTTTTGTGTATCAACACTCTCTTCCAATGAGAGGATGGCCTATTTCATTTACTCTTATAATCGCTATAGCCTACGACTAAAATGTTTGTATAGGCTATACCTCAGGCTCCATTCGTTATTGCGATGTGTGAATGACATACAGTATGTTGTTGTTGCTTTGTTTGCAAAAACGTATCAACTTTGAGCTATTCAAAATGTCTGTTGCATGCTGTGGTCAGTAGCGTTGACTGAGGGGTCCACGGGGTACTTTAGGACCCGAGATTATTTTAGGGGCCTGTAACCTTTGCAAAGGGCCAGGAAACTTTGAGAAACTACCGCGTATTTTTTGTATAGCCTACAGTGCGTCTTTCTTAAAAGTGCCTTGATTTAAGACTCGAGGTCTCATAGGTATTGGGCCCAAATTATCCTCTTAAACAGCCTTGATTGCAGTAGGCCTAGTGTAGATTATTATCGTAGCCAGCAGACTAAGTCTATTGTACATTTGTACAATCAGGACGTTGACTCTGCAATGATTTAACTACAAACAAAATTATAAAATTAAACTGTACTTTGATTTCAGGCTGATGTAGATGCTGCTGTGGCTGCAGCTAAGCAAGCGTTCGAAGAAGGGTCAGAATGGCGGACAATGACTCATTCGAAGCGAGGTTCACTTTTGAATAAAATGGCAGATTTGATTGAAAGAGATAGAGTTTATATTGCAGTAAGTACCGTTTTGAAATTACTAAGACGTGCTTATAGTGGCGTAGCCTACAGAGAATCTTCTAATGAAAGGCGGGCATTTGAGTTACTTTGAAAATTTTTAACGAAGAGTAGTGACATTATCTACCTGGGATAGGGGTAAAGGCATTTAAGCCGTGGATTGCGTAAGTCTATATAGCAGTATTGTTAATTAATTATTTAACTTGCGCTATCTAAAACAAACTTAATGTGCTCCTTCAAGGTGAATTACTAAGAGCATGTTCCAATGCCCCCCTCCTCCTGCGTATGCGACTGCATAATTATGTTTCCGCTTAAGCCTGCAATTTTTTCTTCACAAAATTGTTTGACTTGGCCTACTGATTTTTGTTTAATTTTTAGTCTTCTTTTTTGGTCACTTGAACTCAATGTTATTCTGTGACTGTTGAATTGGAAAGATTTCTGCGTGTTCATAGTAAAAGTAAGTTTAATCATTTTCAAAGTTAAACTTCATGGCCCTTTGCATTGTTATGGAGTCAAATACGGTATGGGCTCCTAAAGGGTTGTGAAGTGGAGTCAAAGTCAGCTGATTTCGATCTGAATTCACAACCCGTGTACGGTGTGGGCTTCCACACAATTCATTATCGATGTTTTGCAGTCCTTGGAAAGTCTTAATAATGGAAAGATTTACAGCCGCATTTACTTGAGTGATCTCCAGTTGGTTATCAACGTATTTCGATACTTTGCTGGATGGACAGATAAACTGTGTGGACAAACAATACCAATGGGTGAGTCCAGTGGCGTACGCAAAGGGGGGTGAGATCAACCTCCAATTGAGCTTGATATTTATATTTTATTGCTTATTAAGGCTTTCTTGCATGAGTTAATGTCCATTGTTCTCTTAGGCCTACAGTTTTTTTTAGTTAAACTCTATAGCTCTTACATTGTTATGGAGTCAAAGTCTGGTGTTTTTGATCCGAATTCATAACCCATGGTTAAGAAATATTTAAGGCCCGTCAATGAAAAAAACAAGGACCCACTAGTGGATTTCGGGGAGGCGAGATGATGCCCACCACGACCCTAAATGTAATCCTAACATTATATTCTCAGAAGATTTTATTTGCGTCTTCAAAATAAAGCCATATCTCTTGCAGTTTTATATTTGAATTTATGAAATTAGCCAAATTTTAAGTCAAGAGCGTCGATGAAATATCATTAATATAGGCTACTTTCTTAATTTCAGCAACTTGTATTGCCTTGCAGACGGAAATTTTTTCGCTTACACAAAACAGGAACCCATTGGAGTTTGTGCAGGAATTATCCCGGTACCTTTACTACTGACATGTTGTAGGCCTACTGCAGATAATCAGCTTAACTGTTTCTCTTATAGATGAAATATACCAACCATCCATTGTTTTGGTTTTCCATCAAATGTGAAAATGAAGAACATTAACAACAGAACATAGCTAAAAAAACTAATCAATGAAAAGTTTGACTTGATGATTCACATTTTTTTGCGTTGAACAAACAAACTAGCCCTAGACCAAAAAGATTGCAAGCAGTAGCGATGACAGGGGTGATTCAGAGAGTAAGCCTACTTTTGGTCCCGGACCCTGGGATAGTTTCAGGGGCCCGTAATCATTTCAAGGGTCCCTGAAACTTAAAACCACTTCGTATCTGTTGGATATGATGCGTTTTTCTTAAAAGTCTTAATTTGGGGCCACGAGAGTCTCGCTGGTACCGGACCCAAATTATCCTCTCAAGTTGCTATAACTTACCAGAAAAGGATAATTTTTAAATGAATTTACATAAGTGCATAAGTTCTTTAGTGGGGTCAAACCGGCGTCGTTTTGAACGTCGTACGAGGACTCTCACCACTCAGCTATGCTGTGTGATGTGGGCTAGGCCTACTGCACTCTTTCAAAAATCAGTGAGTGTTGTTCTTAGTTCTGTCAATTTCAACACATCTTTAACCCACCGCTGTGATTGTTGTTTTTCAGTGGAACGTTCCCATGATAATGCTTTCTTGGAAAATGGCTCCTTGCCTTGCTGCCGGAAACACAATGGTTTTAAAGCCGGCAGAAGAGACTCCACTCACAGCTCTATATATTGCTTCGCTAGCGAAGGAAGCAGGGTTTCCACCTGGCGTTTTCAATGTTGTACCCGGTGTGTCAAACTTATTCTTTTAAATTAAAAATGTTAAACATCCACAGGCCTATTTGCTGGACTAGCCTATGATTGACAGTGCCATGTAAATTCTGAATAAGCTCGTTTTGGTAACAGGATAACCATTAATTTTTTTAATTCACCAAGTAGACCTATAGGCTACAGGCTACCGAGTACATTTTTACTCTAAGGCTTAAAGGTTGGATGTGGTGACATTTTTAAGGTTTTGGTGAAACGGCTGGATCGGCTCTCTCCCATCACATGGATGTAAGCAAACTCTCCTTCACCGGTTCAGTAGCTGTTGGGAGACTAATTCAAACAGCTTCTGCCAATTCCAACTTCAAGAAGCTGACACTAGAAATGGGAGGAAAAAGTCCAATCATCATTTTTCCCGATGTTGATGGTGAGAGCAAGGTTATTTTTATATGTCTTGGATAATACAATGTCTGCCATGACGACGTCACGATGCAACCAAGCTGTCCGATGTTGCAAATTGTTGTCAGTTGTCTGGAATATGTGACAAATTGGATCACATGTAGGCAGGGCCGTTGAGAGGATGTTTCGGGCAGGGATATCTAAAGAAGGGGATACGAAGGCTTTTATTACGTCTGACAATAGAAGGGCTTTTGTTTATCGTAAATAATCTCTGTTTATCGTAAAATGACAATTGGCACCAATAGTAGTTTAATAAATCTTGTTATGATAACTTGCATTGCGCTATTAGCATCAAGCCTCGATATTCACAGCATGCTCATGGTTGCTTGTTAATTCAACTACTCATATACCTGCTTTACATTTAGCCTACTGCAAACGCTTTGTTAAAAAAAAAACAGCTTACTGGCAACCTTTCAACTGTCTTTGTAGACAAGTATTCTTTGAATATGCTCTACGTAACATTTGTTAACTGTCTTTTGTAGCTCATTGTACCAGCTGCACTACAAAACTTTCTACGATTTTAAAAAGAACCACATGTTTAAAGCACTACAAACTATCGCCCTGGTAGTGTCACGAGAATAAGGCAATCGCTGCGAGCCTTCATATCCTCTTCTCTAGATATCCCTGGTTTCGGGCCCGGTACCAATATGATTCTCGAGCCCCAAACCAAGAAAAACGCACAATATCCAAGGTGGTTTCTTCATATACCCGGGCGGATAGGCCCCTAAAGTTATTCTGGGCCCCGGTCCAAAAGTACCCCCTGTCAACGCTACTGCCCTGTAGGCTACCTGTCTATGCAGCCGACTTAGCCTACATACAATTGTATAGACTAGACGGCCTAAATTTGTATTTTTAAGTACCCTGCGATACAGCGTTCTTCATTTGTGACTTACATTTTGTAAAAAGCTTTGAAAACCATTGAATAGCCGCCCAACAGATATCATATCTGGCATTAGTGTCCATAGAGAGAAAAAGAATGAAGATGCCGCCATAGCCTAGTAGGCCTACATATGAAGAGTCTGGTAGACAGCTGCTAACCAGCAATAGTTTGTGTAATCGGTCTACTGTAGTCAAAAAAAATAAGATACATCTATGTAACGAAACTGAACGAAACAACACTACTTGCAGTAAACGAGGCGGTGGACGCAGCACATACTGCCATTTTCTCGCAAGGTGGACAAGTTTGCTGCGCAGGATCTCGAACGTTCGTACACGAAGATATTTACGAGGAATTTGTAAAGAAAAGCATTGAAAAAGCCAGATCGAGAAAACTTGGCAATGCGCTAGATGTCGCTGTCGACCAAGGACCTCAGGTGAACACAAGATGTAGTTATCCATGTCTGCAGTAGGTTACTTTGACATATAAGGTGGTTGCGTTAATTGTTCGGGATACCGTATCATAAGAGCAGTGCTTTGCTGGAAAGGTTGCCTAGAATACATTGTTAGAGGTAAAAACTGCATTAATAACAGGTAGGCTAATAACTTAATATTTATCAGCAAATCGTTGTACAAATGTATAGGGTGTAAAAATGTCCTTGATAAAAACAAACTGTAAAAAATAAACATATAGGCTGAAATGAAACATTTACTTTTTGTAATTGAAATGTGTAATTTAATTACATTTGGAAGCAATTGTAATTTGATAAATTCAGAACAATGAATTGAAAATGCAGATGGTGTAATTGTAATGTCATTGAACTAAAAGATATGCAATTCATCCGTGATATAGACCTTCATAATTTATCGCTATTTGAGCATTAAATTTTTGCTGCAGATCAACGAAGAACAACGTACTAGGATACTCGCTATGATCGATGATGGTTTAAACAAAAAGGGACGCCTTCGATGCGGAGGTAGCAAGCCAAGTTCATTCGCTGGTTATTTCATCGAACCAACAGTCATCACTGATCTTGATGATGATGCGCATTTAGCAAAGGAAGAGGTATTAACAATAAAAAGTCGCCGACAACCGACACTTTCCTCTGCAATAGACCTTAATCCAAAAGAGGAAAATATGGCATAGTTGCTAGTTGGTTGGAAAATAACTTAAACCGTGTTTCAAAAAAAAAATTGTTAATCTGATTTAGTTCAGAAAACCATCGTGACTTTGCAGATTTTCGGTCCAGTTCAGATAATTTTCAAATTCAAAACTGTCAAAGAAGTGATTCGCAGATCAAACAACAGTGCCTATGGCTTGGTGGCTGGAGTGTATACAAATAATGTAAACAGGGCGATGGCGGTTGCGAACGGAATAAAGGCTGGTACTATTTGGTAAGTGGAAGCGAAATTATCTCATAAAAAGCGTAAACTTAAACTGGCTACTGTAGTTGATTGAACGGCTTTGTTTGCACTTTTGAATCAAAATCGGTTTGTTTTTTTCATTAGTAGGATAGTTAGTTTGAAGCTGAGTTAAGGTTTAGCAACGTCACGCATTGAGCAATGTTACCTGGGATAGTGAGACTTTATAAGGGTAATAATACTTTCTTTCTTCCAGTTACCTGGGGTAGTTTTTTGAAAAGCTTAAACGAAGGGGAACACTTTGATCAATCTGCACGAACTTGCAATTAAAATTGGCCCAAGGTAGTTCTTGCACTTGGGTTTGCCAATTCTTCTGGGATACATTTTTATTTAAACCCCAAGACCCTTTTACATCACTGCAATTATTCAGATCGTGTTTTCATACTTGACTTCCCAAGCTAGCAATCCCGTCCTTTTTGCATTGATTCAATTCAAAAGGGGCAAAGAGTTTGTTACTTTCGGCGGATGGACATAACTCTGCACAGCCAGAACAAATTCCTATTTTTCCTCAGGATTAACTGCTTTTTTGCAATGAAAGCGTCGGTACCGTTTGGAGGATACAAGCTTTCTGGATTCGGAAAAGACATGGGCGAAGAGGCGCTGAGGAGCTTCACTGAAGTTAAATCAGTGGTGATGAAAGTTGCTCCTGAAGATGCGATTGAAAAGTGATGTTTGAAACGTTAGGAGCTGATGCTGCATTGAGAATTTCAGATAAATGACACACTGTCTTCCTTGCGTTTGTTTCAATAATATGCTGCATTAATTTTTTTTTTCTTGATTGTATTGTTGCACAAATGGATAACACTATCCAAAAACGTACCTGGAACCAAGGCGTGTGGAGTGTGTCTGAACATGTTTATTTTTCCCATTCAGTTACGTGAAAAACTCTCATACCAAAGTACACTGTGGTTTCAGTCACATAATTATTTATAGTTGAACAAATGAATATACGAATAAGTGCCTACAGGCATGACGTTGTTATTAGCCCGTTCCATCCAGTAAAAGCTGCATTCTCTGACGTGCAAGATAACTTTTACAGGCAGCGATTGTATGTTTCGATGTGTTGCAATAAATACAATTTCCTAATCGCTTATATGATGACACGAGTGTTCCTTCATCGCTTGCGTCCAGCCTTCTTTTTGTTGGTTGAAGGATCGTTTTCCTCTTGAAACTTCCGGATTAATTGGTCTTCCACATCTTCCCGGCAGTGTTCATATCTGGAGTACTCCATCGTGAATTCACCCTTGCCCTAAAATAGTCAAGCACTTTGTAAGTGAACTCAAAAAAACCCACTAGATGTCGTTATACAGAGTGTTTGAAGAAGAGCTGCCTAATTTGTATAGGTGAATTTTGTGAAATCGTCTACAAACCAATAACTTGCAACAAAAACATGCATTTGATTAAGAATTGGCGAGTATGGTGAAATTATAGGCACTGGCCTGAATAGGCCCCTCTGGCCGAATGCTCTGTTGGACGCAAAATATAAGTATTGCCCAATGGAAGTCACAGCACTATTCGTACCTCTGTCAGGGATCTCAGCTCCGATGCGTATCCAAACATATCGTTTAGGGGCACGTCACATGTCAGTGTGCAGTATTCGCCGTCGCCATCTTGGTCTGTGATCACTCCCTTCTTTTTATTGATGGAGCTAATTACAGCACCCTGGAACTCCAGGGGGGCACTGACCTCCACGTTCATTATCGGTTCCAAGACACACTTGGGCGCGTTTTCGTAAGCTGAAATTTAAGGTATAATGCTTCAAAGGGAGTTCTGGTATCACGTCTGCCCAAAGTACAGCTAACACGAGAGTGCGACTACAACCACGAATTTGTGCGCAAAGAAAGTGAATTCCCACAGCGACAAAAAATACTGCCAATTCAGGGGAATGCCTTTCACAACCGAGTGAATGGATTATTATCTTCGTACGGTACCTTGAAGAAAGGCTCCTTTTGCGGCTAACATGAATGCGATCTCGGAGGAATCCACCAGATGACTCGCACCATCCTGTAGAACAATCCGGATTCCAGTTATTTTTGCTCCGATATATGTTCCTTTTTCCGTTGAATCTTCCAAAAATCCCTGAAGACGAAAAAGTAAATATGTGATTGTAGAGAAGACACAACAATTAGTGCATATCGTAAAATTTTAACTAAAGATACAATGGCTGCTCGACACCTGTCCAAACATATAGCCCCAGTCACCGCCGCTGCCCCAAGTTGATAAAAGGCAGAGCCCGCGGACTGGCCAAGAAAAAAGCTCCATTTATTTTAAATCACAAATTAGTTTCTGGAATTTCACTATGAAGATTTGAAAGCACAAGAACAACATGATGGGGATGAGGTTGTCCACAGAACTAGAAATAACAACTACCTTCCTGATGGAGCCCATGTACTGGCTAGGTACGCTGGTACCGATTGTTTTGTCAACAAATTCCACTTTCGTGTTTTGGTCAGCTGGAAGAGGCTGAGAAAACAAATTTCGGACATCAATTAAATTGTAAAAAATACACCAAGTTCTAACGCGCTGGTGTATATGTTAAATAAGAAACCGCACCACAATCTTATAAATAGAATATCCTTGGATTTCTAGCACCGAGGTGAATCTACATGTAACAATCTGGCAAATAATGCTCCAATATACAATTATCTATATTCGAAACACGTGAAAAAGCCGCACTACATGGGCATTGTGCAGTAGTGCACGTAGGCTATATTCCCAGACAACAAATCAACTGTTTGTCACACTATTTCAACGTTTGTAGGCGTTGAATCGATGTGAAAAACGGCCAATTTACTGTCTGGGTTGTTTAACCACACATAGTGGTCTAACCCAAAATGTCAGTGTTGCTTCATTTCATTTGAGATCCTTGCTCGCATATGAAAATCAAGCAAATTACGAAAATAATGTGAAGGTTTGCAAACCACTAAGAAACGCGGCAACAATAACAGACTACCACTTCAATAAAAAAAAAAAACAAGAAATGATACAAAATATTAAAACCTTGAAAAAGAATTAGTTTGTTGACTGAGTTTGCTTTTTGCCCAATTGAAACTAATCAATGATTACAAAACCGGGAGGATTTGTCCATGAAAATGTGACAGAAACTGTGAAAGTCCGAGCAAGTCTCACCTCCACATAACCGATGAGTCTGCCATATTGCCCGTGACCGCCAGACTGCCGTTTGTGAGTGTAATCAAATCTGTAAAAGCAAAAACAGCTTTGAGTACTTTGATACTTTGTAACACCAACTTTGGAAGCACCAGCTCAGTGGACGAGTGGTTATCGCGTTCGACTCTGATCTACAGTACCAGCATTAGAGATCGATTTCAGGTCGGGCATACTGAAGATTAAAAAAAAAAAAACGGAACTGAATGTGTTCTTTCTTGCATAACGCAGTGAAGGTAAGTCGGGCAACAATGTGATGACATCCTAAATCTGGTGCAAAATTAAACATGAGCCATTGAGCCCTATCGCTAAAAGCAGCGAAAAGACCTGAGCAGTTGTAGAGCGACAATAAATAAATAACATTATTATAATTAACTCTGAAAGCGAAATATAAAGAAACACGCCGAAGCCGCAGCAACATTTTCACCACGATAAGGTGAAAATGTTAAATGTGATTCAAAAAACAAATTTACACGCAGATTGATTGAACCACCACAAGACTTATTGTTTCATTTATAAATCTGCCTATCGATGTGCACAGAAGAAATCTTGGACAATCGGTGACAAGTGATATGTTGTAAACAGCAGCCCGCGTGACAGAAATGACAAGATCGTCAATGGAAAACCTCGAAAGCAGTTTCGCTCTTTGAAGATCAAGATCAAACAAAATGGCTGGGTGCATTTCCGAATTTCCACGACAGCATGCACATAAAATAAAATTATATTAAATCAACCTTTTGTTTGAGCTCAGTGCATGAATTGCAATAAGTGCTCAGTGTTTATTATAATACAGAGCTACAAACCGTACCAAAGTTAAATACAACACGGCGGATTCAGTTTAAGATAATTACAAAGAAAGGATAGATGCTAGAATTGTCAAACAAAAATCAAATTCAATAAACCGTAATTTGTTTGAACCACTCTACATGAAGATATTTCTGCAAGCAGTGGAAGGCTCGCACAAACTTATTCAATTCAAGATCAAACACTACACAACTAGCACGAGAAGATTCACATGAGCGATAATTGCGGGGTGCTGATGCCTATTCAACCACAGATAGACAATTATTTCATTGAATGATTTTGTTTTCGTTGCTGTATTGTCTGCGAGTGAACTCAGCAAAAAAAAAAAATTGAGCATTATTCTAAATTAAACTTAACATTATAATTTTACTAAAATTATTCCATAACCACATTTGATAATATGCATAGAAGCCAGGGCCGGATTTAGCTGATGGGGGGCCCGGGGCACTTTTAGATCAGGGGGCCCCCCGTGCAAAAAATTTTTTCGCACCTACGGCGCGAAAAACCACCTTTACGTCCACAGTAGCATTAATCCAGCTGCACAGCATTTTGCAGAAACTTCGAAGGCTGAAAGAAGAAAAATAGCACAAAATCACAATTTTTCCACGTAGGGGCCCTTCAAAAGTCGGGGGGCCCGGGGCACCTGCACCCTCTGCCCCCCCTAAATCCGGGCCTGATAGAAGCGATGTGCTCTTTCTGCACCAACACAGAAAGAGAAAATAAATTATTTTTGTTAAAAAACGAAACACTATCTTGATTGCCAAATACACTCTGCTTGGTCTGCCTTTACCACTTCATGCAACCGCAGAATTGAAACAAGCCACACATCGAACCTCTCAGATGCAATTATTTTTTCTGTTTAAGTTGCTTGTAAGTTGTAGTCAGATAATAAATTAGAAAAATGGCAGTTTTGGCACATGGCAGACGCTTTCAAAAGAGTGGATGAAACCTTTATACAAGTTTAAAAGTTCAATGCGTTGTGTCCGAAAATTTACCACACCAGAGGCAACTAAGAAGCAATCAACGTCTGACATGTCAAGCATAAATGTCGTTCTCAAATATCCAGACGTTTGAAAGTCGCAGACGTTGAATCAATGTAAAAATAACCGATTTTTCAGTTTGGAATCACGATCTTTGAAGATGCCAACATACAACAGTTTGTCAGATCAACCCTGTAACACCGACAAAACGTCTTAATGTTCACTTCGTTCTCACACATAAAAACAATTCAAACTAAGATGGCAAAAATAACGTCCTTAAAAATTGTGTAGATCGCCCATTTGAGGAAGTGTCATAGTACCAGATCGCGTTTTCCAGTTAGTTTTTCCCACTTTTGACCTTAAAAATTGTTTAATCTCTACTACGTTCTGGTGAATCAAATCTAACAAGCAGCAAAGATCGTATAAAAAAGAATACATTGCAAACTAACAAAAACCTAACCCGGATGTGCAGTAGCGTTGACAGGGCGTCCAAGGGGTGGTAGACCCGGGCCCGCGATAATTTTAGGGGCCCAAAACCTTTTCAAGAGGCCAGGAAACATGAAAAAATATTGCTGGGATGCAGTGCGTTTTTCTCATGAATGTCCTGATTTGGGGCTCAAGGATCTCATTGGTACCAGGCCCAAAATATCCACTCAACGGCCCTGCGGATGTGAGTTGGCAGATAACGAAACTTTTAAAATGTTTGTGCGGAGAGTTTCCCAACATTCCATGTGGGAGGTACATTGCATTATATTGAAATATTTCAACAAAAAGAATTGAAATGTACAAAGAAAATATAGTTTGATGCCGCACAGTGACCAGCATTATACCCCGATCCAAAAAGGCAACTGTTGCTGACTGGGAAATTTTACATTCGCTGTTAATTTCTTCAAAAAGATTCTGAGAATACTTTAAAAATCTCTCACCGTTGTAGACTTATTTACGCTACAAACATTTCGTGACAGTTAAAATAGGATGTAATGAGCTTAACAGGGCAAATCAAGTCTTGAATTTTTCATTAATAATTTTATCCATTAGTTGAAATGGTGGAAAAAGAGTGACGCAATAAATTGTCAAATGAAATATATACAAAATCACCACCGAATATAAAAGACCATGTTTTTCATGGATAAATGCAATCCTGAAAAGACTACACTGGAGCCAGAAGACAGCCTCCGCCATGGCTGCTTCAATGTCGGGTCAAACAAAGAATGAATTGAGTAAAAGTCACGGTAGGAAAAGTAAATCTATCGGCATTCGCAAGTAGATATACTGTATATGAATATGGAAGGGAACAATGCGGAACATGTCTGAAGAAGCCATGAGATCTATTCGTTTTTTCGTTTTTTTATCTTTCAGATCAACTTATACAAAATCGTCAAATTTTAATATTATTACATTAATTTTATGTAAAAGACAAAACAAGAAAAACATGTCGAAAGCGGCCGCAACTACGCTCGTGTTCTTTTGCTTTCTTGCCTTGTCTGAAGAAAGACTCTTCGTCGCAGACAAAGAGATAATGAGTCTGTCAGGCTCAGAATACAACTCAAAAGCAGACCAAGGTAAATAAATCGGGTGACTTAGTGGGAAGAATTACGAAATGCAATACTCCAACTCCAGTAAAAGCTGCTTGTAGTCTTAGACGTTTAAACGACGTAAAAATACAAAATTTGCTAGCTAGGAGTGAATAATATGACCAAGAAACAACTCGTCTTGATATTCAATTCATACTGCTATCATTTAACATTTTCATTCCAATGTTGATGAAATGTATTATCGATGTTTAACTGCGCATGTTTCAATCACCAGTTAAACCAATGTTAGTGACCAAGGTTCTTGGTGACCTCATAACCTCCGAATACAACAGAGTGACACGAGCCAATCAGCAGCTCTACATTCAGTCACGTGCTCCAAGCGTTGCTTGTAAGGTGAGAGCAAGACAGAGTACAACAAACTTGAAATAAGTTCTAGTGTATTTTTTAAAAACTGTACAGTACTGGTATAAGATAAAATTTATAAATTCAAATTAAACCAGGAACAAAAAGGGTCGGAATACCTGGCCAATTTGATCAAAAAATAAAGAGCCCAAAATGTAGAAAATAAACTCATAATCAACAAACGTTCGAAAACTAAATGTTTCAGTTTTTATCTTCAGTGCTGTGAGTGAAATTTAGTGTTTCAAAACCAAGTTCATTCTAATAAAACATCAAGTTACACGTTTCACTGCAGGAAAAAGATATTTCTTCTTGCCATATGACGGTCTACTTGGTGGAAACCCCGTGCAGTCGTTTCACATCCAACCCCAACTGCAAGCCAGCCATGATGGATGCGGTGAGTTGTTCTCCATGATCGAATTGCAACTACTACTGCAGGATAAAGTGAAGCATCGGAGCGATTTTTAACATTTTTTAACTTCATTAAATGCAATATTAACGCAACAAAGACGTTTTCGAAAGAAATATTGTTGAAATTGCGTTTTGGAATGTGAGAGTCACCTTCAAGAGGCAAACAAGTTACGCAATAATTCAGCTGGAGAGAGTTTGTGCATTGATGATAAGATATGACACGCTCTCTCAGGGAAAAACTATCAACCGAATTTTAAACCACTGCGTTCTCTGCAGGTCTCGAAAAAATGCATGGTGATGGTGAACCTCCTCACAGCGAATGTCTTCTCACCATTAAGATGCCGGAATGGAAGAGAGAACGTACTCCCGGAGGAGATGGATGACACATCCTACTTTTTCAAAAATTCTCCAGAAGACTACAATGCGGGTGCGTGGAACAAAGAAGAAAATGCCAAGACGTCAAAGAAGCAATGGAGCATATATGACGGAAACCCATTTCCATTGTAATGAGTTTCAAGGATCAAATTAGAAGAATTTTGTGAAAGACAAAGATGATCTGATGCGACAGAGCCGAAAAGCAAATTAAAAATAATAAATTCAATATTTTGTCGAGTCAATTTTGGAATAAAAGTGAATTGAGCTAAAAAAAAACGATGTGCTGCAGTCTTGTTATTGCCAAATTATGATTATTGTGTAATTAATACATGTCGTTGGTGAAAGAATGCGGTGTGTGCAACGGCAGAAGTGAAATCAGTAAAGATCACCGAACGTCCGACAATATGCAGATAAAATTATTTTTATACCTGGCAACTTGATCATTTCCATCTGGCAAATTACCATAATTAACTTGTAAACGTTGCATCGTAAGCTGCCAGTGTAATTTTCCCGCTTTTGGCGAAATTTGTCTGATTTTACTAAATTAGTTATTGAAAGACAAGCTTCTACCTCCTTCAACCCTAGTTGTATAAACTGAACAGATTTTCGAGTCATGGTGGCTGGTGCACGTATGTTGAGACATGTTATGGTTGAGACCAATAAACCTTGAAAAAATGTGCAAACTTGAGTTTGGTCACCTGTAGCCAAAGTTAGACCCATATCGGTACTACATGATAAACGTGACAAAACGGACTCTTATGCAGGAAGTCTCACACTTTTATATTGAAGAATGTTTTGGACCGGTAGTAAAACATAGTAAACGTACCTACACCACACTCACGGCCTGGTTTTAAGCAACGCAAGAGAGACCTACACTTGTTTTAACATTTACAAAAAATGAAACTTTGTTAATTAAGAGTCTTTTGACAGGTTTTGCTTTTGTGGTTCATAAAAACTTATTCGACAGGCAACCGGTATGCAGGGATAGTGAATCTTTATTTTTTTATTATTACAGCGGGTTCAACAAAAATATACACTTCTTCCAGCAAAGCATCAGAAATTGTCCGTAAAAACTGAACACCGGGTTGACACCCACCGAATCGCAAATCATGCTCAAATACAAAAAATCCTGAAACAATTACGCGGGACGCGTGAAACCGAGTAAATGCCATAAATTGTTTTCAGACTTACGAAAAAATTGTTTGCATACATGGCGATGAAGCAAAAACCAGAGAGGGCTAACGAGGGATTGACAAAGTCCTCCAAAACGGCTAAAAAAAGCTCTTCGATCAGCTTTTTTTACCGCCTAGCAAACGATTTATGGGATCAGAATAATTACAGTTTTATATAAAAGAAGGGCGATAGTTACAACAAGAATATTTCCAACTCGGACAGTGTCAATTTATTTCTAATTGTGATTGGGTTCCTGTGGCTCAGAAAGATTGATTCAATGTCTGTTTCAAAAACAGATATTAGAGTTGTTTCTGAACGTTATGCTACAATCACAACACAATTCTGAGAGCAAGATTGCCATTGTTCCCAGCCAGACGTTGAATCAATGTAAAAAAGCACAGATTTATTGGTTGAAGCTTACAGTAAGAACTGCAACGTCGAGAAACGACATCCATTTAATACATTAACCGCATATGCAACATATTGCATAGATTCAATGTTTAATTACGGTGAATAGGTGAGCGGAAAACCATTGAGATCGAATTGCTTGCTTCTTCGAAAACCAAATGATGGTCAAAAGCTTAGCCAAGTGATACTGACATTGAATCCTGGTAGAAAAACAGTAATTGAGTTATCACTTATTGGTATTTATTTAGTGTACACTGTACAGTAACAGTATGTTGTAAGAATTGTTGAAGGCGCGCCACCACCTGTGTTAGTGTTAACCTGTAATTTTAAGGAATAGCCTTCGAGGACCTTCGTGACCTCATCCTTCGCCACGTAGCCCTTTATATCATGTGTGGAACTTTAAGAAGTGTAGATGGAAATTTCAGTGTAAAAAATATAATTGTAAATAACCACAATTGTGATGGCGGTATTTGGTTGCTTGAGATGCTGCGGTAAAAAAACCTATGACTTGTTACTTCGTCTGACTCAACCGCAGCAAGCCTGAGCGGTCACTTCTCTCACACGGACAAGTACCACATGTGTGACAACGTTTTTTTTTCCATAAACAGAACTAACTTATGATCTTGCCAATCACGCCAAGCACAAAAAGCAGCAACTCTAGTCGACGATGCGCATTGCTTACTCAGATACGAAACTAACGTGTTAGCAGAAAATGTACGTTTCATTCTAAAAATATTACTCTCAGACAAAGCTAATCTAGCAAAACCACGACGCAAAACTATTCATATGACAAATGATATCTTGGTAATAACGCAAGTAATTCTTATGTAAGTGCAAAATTTATTCGCAGTCATCGACGATGTAACAAAGTGGGCTGTCATTTATGATGGTGAGGTCCTATCATTTTAATTGAACCCTCACACGAGAGCATAACAAGCAAAAGAAAACTATCAAATTTAATTATAGGCCGCGCTGTAGTCGTTCGCAAAAGCGAGAAATTTTCATTTACAATAAGGATTGCACATTGTGTTATAAAAAATAAACTCTTGAATTGTAGAGCTAAAAAAAAGATGAACAACAAGAGCAACATCAACGCAAATGACCAAATGAACAAGCACAAGTGAGCAGAGATGGTGCAAAGAGTTTTAACGCATTGTGCAAGATTAGATTTGGTGAAAAAAAACTTTTTAAGAGTAATCATTACAGATTAGCCTAATGCCGAAGAAGGCTTCTTTGAAGACGTAAAAAAAGTTTGGAAAAGCTGGAATGGACAATGACCTCAGCTCATGTCACCATTTATATTCTGATAGTTTTATCAAAAACAAATCCTCATCTTTCATGATGAGAAAATACCGATGCTTTGACAATTCAGTTTTGTGTTCATTTTAATCCATGTTGCAGATCATGTGCAGACAATAACAATAGACAGGCTCAAAAAACATTAATCAAACTCAATCAACGTTGAAAAACTAAAAGGCAGAAAATAAAATTATAATCAAACGTAAAAAACACAAGTCGTTCTACACTCAGACAACAAATTCGTCGTTTTACATTGTAAAGTCATGTAAAAATCATGAATTTCGATGTTTGGGCAACTATTGAAATTTATCTTTCGTCAAGGTCTGAAGACATCAAATTACCGTAAATAAACTAATTTTCCAGCTGGGCTACAATCTTCCCGCGGATGCCAGAGCTGGATGTTTCGTTCCTACTGGAGAGAGGAGTAAATTAAGAAAACCAAAAGTACACAGTACACACACGTCACAAGTTCTGCGAATCATCGCACTGAGCCGGAGAAGCGTTTGAGCGACTTGATAAACCAAAATGAAAACTGATAAATCAAGCGGAATTTGTTGAAAAACAAGGAGGAGACGTGACAACGCCAGCTGTTCTAAATCAAATCTTCATTTAAAAAAATTTCGTTGCACATGTTGTGAGGCATACAAGCGGCCGTCACCACCATCACCGCTACAACAGCAGCGAGCAAGTTCTTTAATTAGCGCAGTCAAGTTCGTGCACAAGTGGATTAGCGCGGGTGAGACACGTTGCACAAGTGGTATTCAAAGGCCGTCCACTTAGTAAAGGAATTTCATCACCTTTATTGCAGATCAATTTCAAAACAACTTTTAGTAAAAGTTAGGTTTTTATGAGCTATTATGATATGCCTTCCTTTTGTTCGTTAGGACATCAAAAAATAGCAACGTAGGTCAGTGCGGCAACATGTTACATTCAATGCTATACAGCAGGGCTACTCAACTAGCGGACCGCAGTCCAAATTCGGACCATCTGGGTGTTGATAATGGACCTCGGGCTTCAGGATAAATAACCTCATTGCAACGTTTCAGGTCCTCTTTAAATATATATTTTACAGAAAGAAATTTTGCTGCGATTATCTTAGGAGCTGGGGGGCTTCGCCCCTCAGACCCCAACACTTCACATCAAAAATCCAAATCGAGTTACATTTTACCTAAAGAAGATGGTTTGGTGCTGGTACTGATAGTTTAACTTACGTGGTTGCGAGTGAAATTACTTATTCACCGGACCACTAAAAATTTAATTGGTCAAGCTGGACTTTTGCTAACATTAGTTGAGTAAGCTTGCTTTACAGTATATATAGAAAATACATCGTTGTAAGCGTATCGCGGTTCAACAGAGTACATTATTTGATATGGCATAATAGGGGATCAAACCCAGGTCTATCGAGGCAAAAGCGGGCACTCCATCCATTAGGCCAGCGAGTACGGGAAAAAACAAAGCCTTTCACATTAGTGGAGTACAAATCAGGGTTGAGAAAAACCCGTTTTTTTTTGAAAAAGCCCAAAAAAAGGTAGATTCATGCTTATTTCACCTCAAAACTACATTTTACGAATGAAGTGCCTTTCACTCACAGTACATGCTTGCATAACTCAATAAAATAATGCACTAGGGCTGTTGTTGCTTGAATGTTGCATCATCCATTAATTTCAAGATCAAGTTGGATGTTGCATCATCCACTGATTTTTATACCAAGTTGATGCTACCGTGGTAGAAATCACATTATTGCATCATTTGCTTTAGATTTGAAGGCAAGGAGCATTTATGCCATCATGTTTAAATATTTTTCATCATTTAAATATATATTATATATAGTAATGGATGAGCAATTGAGCGATTGCGTGGCCATTTAGGCAAATGCTCTGAAACAGCCATGCGTTAGAATCCAGAATCTGTAATTGGTAAATAGCCTCCTAAATTGTATTTCACATCATATATACAGACTACAGTAGAGTAGTACTTTCACCAGTTTAACTATAAGGCCTTCTTGCATGAATGAGTTTTAATGTCCGCCCCGATAGCTCAATTGGTTAGCGCGTCACATTTGGAACGAAGAAGCTTCAAGATCAAGCAGCGCTGGTTCGACTCTCGGGGTGTGCGCTTCAGCAACGCACGTTAAGGACTGCTCTCCATTCAGCGGCATCTAATGGATGGAATAGTTCCCAGGCAACAAGACTTCAACAATCGGAAACTTCACTCTGTCAATCTCGGTGACCGGGCCTGCGTCAGTGATTCAAAGCCTCTACAAGTATGCAAAACTGCCAGGATTAAGCTCTGCATTGAAGCTTTCCCAGTCCGAGGATAAAAATTCAATCAATCAATCAATGTAGTATACATACACAAAGTGGCATTACTTGATTTTTGTGTACTGTACAATATCCACTGCGTTTTCAGTTTATTCTTGGAAATTTACTTCATAATCACATCCTTAAGTCCTAATTTAAAGTTTGTTTTAAGTGCCTTGTAGTGTTTTTGTTCATTTTTTTTAATTTTCTAATAAAAACTGGACAAACATGATGCTCTGGGTTTTTTTATGGGTTTTTTTGGGTTTTTTTAAGTGGGTTTTTTCAAAAAAACCCACCCGGGTTTTTTTGGGTCGGGTAAAATACCGACAACCCTGGTACAAATGGTGGAAATGTAAGAGGTTATATCATATCAGGGGTTAAGTCATATCAGTTAGTTTTAAATATTTTAGTCGTGAATATGAATTTTTTCTGGATTCTATATTTCCATTCTGCCTAGACTCCAACTAATCCAACGTTCTGAACTTCGGCTGTGCCTAATTGCTCAACACGCTTAAAAACTTAATGCAGTACTATTATTTATATTGGCGTTGCTTAGGCAATTAGTCACGTTGGATTTGAAAATAAGTACAAAGTTGGAACCACTGATTACAATCAGCAGTATGATTTTTGTCAAGAGGACATTAGGTACCAATATTGTGCAGTTTTGGACACATTTCAACTGAAATCAATTGTGTAATTTTCCAGGATGTCGATCGAAATTAACAACTGCCGCAGACAATGACCACTTGCAGCAAGGCGACACTGGGCAATTACGAGCCAGTGCTGCGTTTAGATCAACCAGCTACCTGGTTATTAAATGAGTGAAAACCTCAGAAGGAAATCGTAAGACAAGGCCCAGGGCTTTGCAAAATAAGCTGAAGAAACTTGTCGGCAAGGAAGAAGATTTGACAAGCTCCATGCACGTTGCCGAAGCTCGTGGTCTCATCAAAGGCGAAAGGTGTAGAAAATTGGCAGTGAGGTTTCAATAAATTGTTGGTTATATAAGGCCATTTTTAGGCAGTTGTTTTGCGGAAAAAAGCTTTGTCTTTATATACGAAGAGCTGTCAAACTACGACATTATTAGAGTCTGTGTAACTTGAACAGAAATATGAAGCATTTGATAACTGTAGTCGCCTTTGTGCTATTGCTCGCTGTCCACTACACAGCATCGTTGAAAATACCTGCAGTCTACATGGGACCAAGGTAAATAAATAGTTATTCCGATTCCGTTGATGCAACTATGCAAAACATTGAGAACACAGCCGTTAAGTTAACCTTTCTGCAGTGATTTAACGTCTGCATACGTTGAATCAATGTATAAGTGACATTTGCTAGCTGAAATAGTTTTGAATTGAAAAATTCACCAGACATAGCATCCCTTATCTGCAGCTGCTTTATGTATTATTAATTCGTTCGGGATGTCAAAGACACAAAACACACTGTGCTTGAGGCTTGGATTTGTGCGTTTGTATCTTGCCGCTTTTCTGCAGCAGCATGTCAATCAAAATATCAAGAAAAGAAGATGTTGGTCTTTTAAAAATTGTTTATGATTCCATGATTTGGTTTTGCATAAGTAGATGCGGATGCAAATCGTTTCTAAAATTGTGCGTCATTTGTCAGTTTGAAATTAAGTTGCTCTCAGACACAGCGCAGAGAGGGTTTATGAAGGACCTTGAGAAATTAAAACGGTCTGGTAAAGTAGTTTCTTAAAACCCTTCAAAATCATGCAATTTTGTAAGCGCAACTATGAACAGACGACTTGATCATTTTGCGTTGCTTTTTCACTTTTTTTCTTTGACGTAACTGATCTGCGTTAAAAACAGTATCATGTGTCAATAGGTCATTGCATTATTAATGCGTCAAAACAGCAACCAAATTAAGATGTTATCACTTACACCATCGAACTAATTGAAATCGCTACAAACAAAGCAGTTCAATCCTAAATATAAGACAAAACAATAAACAAACTGGAGGTTTTCAAGTACGTTCTCTGCGTCAAGAAAAAGATAAAATTAGTGCAGTCACTTCACTCTGGGTAAAATGATGAGTGTTCCCGACAGCAAAATCCGTCATTTTCCCATTGATTCAACGTTTGCAGACATTAAATCAATGTAAAAATTATTGATTTTGTTGTGCGAGGTGGTTATGCAAAGCATTTGGATCAGTTTTTATTGTTTACAAATAAGAATAAATTTTCATCTAACAACATTCACAGGGAAAGATCTGTGCGCAACTTTGAAAACGTCAAACGAAACCTGTCAATAAAAAAATTCGAAACAAAATTTTCTTTTTATGTGTTTTCTTGGATATTTTTTTCCGATAATGAAATAACTAAGAAAATCGTAGAAAAACATAACATGAGACCAAACACCTTGGATTGTAGGACGAGTACTTCATTATGAGATTCTCAAATGTTCAGTTTCGGTTGTGAGCGCATCACGAAACGAAATCACTTCAACGTCGAAGATAGAAAAATCTCGTTCGAAACAAAATTTTTGCTTTAATCTTTTACTCTCTCTGTATGACAATCCGTTCCTTTGGCAGACAAATTGAACGAGCCGACAACCACTACCGAACTACTCGTCAACGCCGGATCATGCCGCGGATGGCCTGGAGATCGAAGAAACGAGCTTACCTTAGCCGTCATTTGGTACCGCACTACTCGGGGAGACGCTTCAAATATCCCCGGCCTCGGTACAGTTGGCGCAACAGCATGTCGGCTGATCCTTATGAGCTTCCGTTGGCGCTAATTCAGCAAATAGTTCAATCGGGAAGCTACAAGACCATTCCCGCCCTGTTGACAGCGGCTTACAGGTGAGCCAATGGCAAAACCGCACTAGAATTGATTAACTTGGTCAAAGTACAAACATGTTGAAAAGTTTTCGAATCTTTTCGAAAATGGCAAAAGTCACTTGTAACTTTATAACCGTTACACTTCTGAAGCCATAAAATAAAAAAAATATATCCACAGAACCAAAAAGAGACGATTTCCGACACGTATAAGGCGTATGTCGTCTGCGGGGGTGGTCAAAAGAAGAAGAGTAAGCATGTGTGCTTGGAGCAGCATTACATCGCCTGAAGAAGCCACGTTGCTGAAGAGGCTACTCATTGAATATGAAAAGATAGATTCCTACACAGTCCGAGACATCACGAGATCATCGGTGAGTTAGTGTGTGGTCATTGGTCAAACGCATCAAGTGTAAAAACAAACAAAAACTCACGCTCCTTAGCGCGCCAACAACTGCTGATCCTGTTTTTTTTTCGCTGGGACTATTCGGTCATCTGTCCGAAGACTTGAAAAAATTCGGTCAAGTTTTATTGATTTCGGTCATTTTTCTGATGAAAATATTTCCTTTCAAGTAGCTGATACAAACCAAAATTTGCAGTTTCTGACTAGCTACAACATTAAGTTTCGCTGAGAAACGTTGTTTTTTTCGGACATTTTGACCGAATTGACTATATTTTTTCGGACATTTTGCTAAAAAATCGGTGAATGACCGATAAATGACTGAAAAAAAAACAGCCTCCAACCCTCAACGAGAGGAATGTAACCTCATGATGATGAAATTTGTTTATAGATGTTTTTGTTTATAGTTTTATCAGCAGCTGATCGACTTTAAATATAGATAGCCTTAAGATTGTGCTCAGTAAAATTTGAAAAACCTTCCATTTCAAATTGTATAAGCAATTTTGCATTAATTCTTCGGACTAGGGAATTTCCGATCGTTGAAAAACTCAAGAGCTAATTTGAAGAGCGGGTCCAAAATTATGGGTTGAGCTACCTGTTGCGACTGAAACGAACAACTGCTTTGGAATCTTTTCAGGGTTAGGGTTAGGGCACTTGATTGCAAGTGTCAAGGTAATACGTCCTGGGGTTATGAAGTACAAGTTGGCGTGAGTTTTTCAGCATCAATTCGGTAGCCTAATAGTGCAAGCGTCCGCCTCTGATGCGGTAGATATGGGTTCGACACTCAAACCGGTCATTTCATTTCTGCTTGGCACGCAGCAAAGGGATGAATTTAGGAGTAACTTTTTATATCTCGACTCTGGTTTCCATAGAACACGCAAACTTTTACAAAAACTCATATTTTTTTTAGTTAATTCATTTTTTTACTATGCTGACCCATAAACATAAAACCTCCTCTGATAAACCAAGAAACAAAATTGGATTTAACATTTTTACTGGATTTAACGTGATGTTGGATCAACGTTAAGATAAAACAAGTTATAAATAAAATAATTTCAGATTCGCCTTGGCAAATCATGCACCAGCGATGGATGCCTGAAGAGTCGTCATGAAATAAATATGGACGTCACTTTAGCGCCCACTGACGGATGCAATTGGAGAAGTCAATGTAACTGTCTGCCAGTGACACATGTAAGAAACCGTTCCTTAGTCAATATCGGTAGTTATTTACGATAAGCTTACTGCAAAGCCAAACGATACTAAGTTTAATCATATATTGAAGTTGCAACAACCAAACAAAGAGTGGTTTTTGCTAGACCACTCGCTCTTGATAAACGACTAGAAACGATATAATAACTGTGACACTTCTTTCTCAACAAGAACATCCAGTTATTTCTACTATTTGTTCCACGTATGAAAACGTTTACTTAATGTAAACAAGGACTGATTTTCTGGCAGGGAAGTTAACTTCAACGAAGTGGTTGTTTCTCAACTACTTGCCAAGGTTGCGATTAAAAAGCATTGTTTCGTGGCAGGTGTTGCCAGTTAGGATTAAGGTAAGGGTTAGGATTTTTTCTCTGCCCAGAACTTCAAAACTTTCCAAATCATAAGTTTTTGTCTTCAACGGCTTTAGAATTTTTTTCAAATTACGAAAGAATTCCTTATCTGGCAACACCAGTGCGGGAAAAATCGCTACGGACTAACTTCAACCATACCAACTGATTCGAACCGACAAGATAAAGTGTTTGTGATGTCATAGGCGGCTGAACAAATGAAGTTACCAAGTATGCTTGTTCACAGGCTCCTGGTACAAAATGCAGGGCAAAAGGAACAATCCTACTCGAGACTGAAGAGATTACGGATCTGGTGTTCGAATGTGAAGGTGTGTCTGTTTTGGTGAGTGACCTATTAAAGGCTTTGATCAATTTCAGTTTTCATAGGATTTGAGTTCGGGTATTGTATTGCAAAGAATAAAACATACAACTTTAGCTTAAATTCAAGAAATGCAAAATATACGAAGAAAAATCTTAAACCCTCTTGCCACTGTGTTTTCAGCATCCCACGCAATATACTACCAACGAAGAGAGAATTCAACAATTAACCCTCGAATGAACGACAGTCTCCAAGCAACGCATCCACCCATGAGAGCTCAAAACAACGACAAATTATCAAAACTGAAATTTGTTTTCAGAGGGATTTAGCTCCTGTTCGCAGTAGAATAGTACCACACGACGTTAAAGTTTGACCGCTGCAAGACTATGGGATAGAAATATCGTTTGTAGTTCTGGAGCTATGGACAGTCAGGCCTCAAATGACAATGCGTGAAGTTTTGTAAAGGGGCCACGGAGGTGTTTGGCTGGTCAGTTTTCATCAGTGTTGTTTTGTTGTAACAAACGTTTACGTTGTTTTTGCATTGCATTGCAGAGAATATACATTCCATGTTTTCTTTTTCGCGCATTTACACAGTTGCAATATGATTGTCAATAAACGTCTATCTTCATAATGCATGTGTTTTGTATTTTCGGTTTAGCAATTGAGAAAGCACATAATGATAGCAACGCTAGTAACCGCATATAACCGGATAAAACTTGAATAAAGATTTTCAACAATCAACATATCAAAAGGCGACCGCGACAACGTTATAAAGAGCAGTCTGTCATTCACAGCAATATCAGTGAGCAGACCAGATCTTCCCTGCACTGCAGACTTTTTTTGAAGAAAACTTAATGGCGCTAACTCACTTTTTTGGCGACAGACGAAGTAAAGCATAACCCAGGTAGAAAAAGTTGTTAGCCACACATGACTCAACGTCGCCAAGTATTGCCGTTAGCAACTAACACAATGAAAATGTCTTCTTCGGTGCTTTAAATCACTTTGCAAATCCAAAGAACATGCGAATGAATCTCATTGATTACGGCTTTCGAATGTGAAGTGATAACATAGGCTTCATACAAGACTATTTTAATCATGACGTCACAATGTTTCGTCTTTACACAAGATTTTGCTAAAAATAGGGATCTGACCACAAAGTCCAAAGAGTAAAATCAACGTAAAAAAATAAGATTTTATTAACTGGGTGGTCTAACTCGATCTGGTGAAATACTTATCCTGCAAACAAACACTGTTGCTAGCATTGTTAGCAAAACGTCCCTTAATATCAGTCATTGTACTGTAATACCTCGTAAAAGTCTAACACAAGTGCAAGTGGATATCATGATAATAGTTAAATGCGTGACAAAGCTGAGCTAGACAAGAATGATACACCGAAAGCTCAACAAACGGGCGCAACACCTTGAATTGAACCTTCATCGTGGTCGGTATTACATCCACACTGTCAATGCACCAAGTGCACTGCAGAAAGTGGTTAAATCTATGAAACTATAAAACCGAACCGAGCAACACACCAGACAAATTTTGCTGTCTGAGATGCGACACAATCAAGCAATAGCTCTAGTGAAGCTGCATCTATGAAGCAAATTCAAGGACTTACTCCACAAGTGAAGTTATGGACTCCCGAAAAGCGACCTTCGGTTTTCCAAGTTCCACGGATAGTCCGTATTCGTTTTTTATCCGTTGTCCGTACACGTCGAGTTGAAGCTCTCCCATCCCTGACACAATCATCTGCTCAAACCAATCAGCAAATTAGTCCTTTTTTACATTGAATCAACGACATTAAAATCAATAAAAGGAATAATTTTCTGGATAAGAATCTAGCCGCACCAGAAAACATCGTAAATTGAAAGCAATTTTGTTGAAATGTTGTCAGCTAACGAAAACGTTGAACCTATTGCAAGTCGTTTTTGAGGAAAAAGATAGTCTACTTTTCATTCAATCAACATCAACAGATGTTGATTGATTTTGCTGTCAAGGCAATGGAGTCACTATGCCAAGCTTTATAAACAGAGCAAAACACTTTCTTCAAATCTCATTTCTTGTCAGCGCAAGGTGGCAGCAGAGACGATCATAGTTACATATTATTAAGAACAGTGACAGGATTTAAACTTGATTTGTAGAGCTCTTCATTACTACGTGGCAAATCGCGTTTTGAAAGCGTATTTCCTCATTGCCAAGAACCGAAGTTGGCTGAGCGGATTATTTTAAACGCTTTACGGTTTTGTCGCATGCAGCACAGAATGATCGATATAAAGTTCAATTAAAACTGTTTTTCATCCAGTCTATAGTGCAAAGTCCGTTCGTGACAATCAAAGTTTCCTTGAAAACCAATCTGAGACCGCACAGATTACTTTCATAATGACACGAACTTAATGTGATATAATTGTTACTTTTTTAAAGAAAGTTTTGCCGTCGACTTAACCCTTTTTCTCCCAAGAACCATGCATTGGCATTAAAAAGAAAGCAGCTTGAGCAGTTGATAGTTGATACAGCCTTCTATTTAACATAATCGAAATACATGTTTCACCACTATTTCCTGTGAACTACCCTTCAAATCAAAATGCATCGATCCTGATGACCAACCTCTTTAGAGTCCTCATCCCATCGGACTCTGAAGGTCGGATCCTCCTTGGAAAATCGATTCAAAGCCTTACTCAACTTCCCGCCGTCGTCTCTGACCTGAGTTTTAAGTGAGAGGGAGATGACAGGATCAGGTACATAAATGGATTCCTGTAATACAGTTATTGGACTGAATTGAAAAAAATCACCATTATCGTTTTTTTTTTTACGTTAATAAGTTTGGGATCGTCGCCATGTCGTTTTTGACATTGATTCAACATCTACAGACATTGAATCAATGTCAAAAACGACTGATTTGATGTCTGGGCATGGTTGGGACGAACAAGTTCAGTTAAAAACTTGCAATGCTTGAATTGTAATCGTCCCCTGCGGTTGAGATAAACTCGAAACAACACCCCCGGTAACAAAACAAAAGCCTCAGGTGTATTTGTGCGGTGGACCTACCAAGTATAGAAAGTATGGTCTCAACTGGCAACGTTAGCAACTTTTTAATGATTCAAAACAATTTAAAAATGATTAAATGTAACATTCCATTTACTCAAATTCTATACATTCTCCTCATGCTATTTTTCAGAAATGTAAATTTCTGTAAATGAATGTAAATTTTTTCAGGAATCTAGTGCAGTTGGAGACTGAATAAGAGTTTTTAAGTAGCTGTTTTGAAAAAACGCTGACCAATCCATTAAACAAACCATGGTGAGATTAAGCTTGGGTTTGCTGACGAAAGAATCTCCGCTTGCACAATCGACACCGAACACGGCACAAATGTCCCCGGCATAAGCATGGCTCAAATCCTGGGGGAACAAAACCATATCAACAATCCAATCGTGGGAAAAATAACAACTTTGCAAGTTTTAAAGTTGTTCTGTTGAAGTTAACCTTATGCGGTTTTACAAGAATACTGCAGGTCTAGAAATAATCATTAACCTTCTTCCTCTCGTCGAGGGTTGGAGGCAATGAAGCGCCAAGTGTTTCTGTTGTGGGATTTTTCTATCACAGCTTTGTAATCAAGTCATGACCAAACTTTGATATCACTAGTCCGAATTCGTGGTGGTCTGCCCCTATTTCGTTTTCCATTCATTTTTCCTTCAAACAGTTGTCTTTGAATAGAATTACTGCGAAACATATGGCCAAAATATTTCAATTTTGTTGTTTTAATTGTTAATGTAATTTCCGTATTGGTTCGCATTCAGGATAAACTTTCACACTGTCAGTCCAATTTCTGAGAAATTACGAATTGTGCGACAAATCTCCAGATTAAGAGGCAGACTTCTTTGGTAGATGAGACTTAGGTGCTGAAGGAAAAACATGCGAAAAAATAACCATAAAAAAATTGCATGCTTGCTAGTAAGGTGGAAACCCAACTTTTCATTGCTCTCCACACTGCATGTACGGGACTACATTTAAACTTGCAAGACAAGGTAAAACAAAATACATCAGCTGTCAATTATCACATTCGTTAGCCGGAGTAAACATACCTCTAACTTATTGGAGTGCATTCGGACAAGCCTGGATGTTTTGGCGCGTCTCCCGGTCCTTGCGTTGTACAGGTTGTCGCCCCGCTCAATCCCTCCTTGGTACATACGAAGGTAGGTCAACTGACCAAACTTGCTTTGCTGGAAGAACAATTCAAAAGATTTATTTCCGGTTTGGATAATAAAATGCGCAATCAGTTTTTTCAACAAAAAGTTAAGACTTAAGCTGAAAAGACAAATAACAGACTTATAACTTGTTGTTGTCACAATGTCACATACAGCAAGATTACCGTTGCAGCTAAATAGGGAATCACTTAACAAGGACGAAATAGACGGTTAGTTTTTCAGCCTGAGATAAAAATCCACATCCTAGAAGTTAACTGGTAAGAAGTTACAAACACCATAACATTGTGGTCTTCGTCTAGTTGCAGCAAAAGCTCTGAGTTTAAAAGTACAAGAAAAAGCAAACCTCAATTTTGAAGGCCAGGGCGACACAGGGATTGGTCATCACACGTGTGGGGTCCATTAACACTTTCTCCTGCTTAGCCTCCCTGCGGAATAAGGATTAATTAAAAGGCAACCACGAGCAGCGCTGTGGAGTTGAAAGCATTACGGCGTCATATTCGGGAGCTAGGCAATTAAAAAATTGCAAAGCTGGACTGTGGCAATTTGGATTCACGGTGATAGATTGTTTTATTTGGATCGACAACGCACGAACTATACAAAATAATTGACACGGCGAGAAGAACACAATAAACGTAACCAGGTCAGAGACTTTAGAAAACCGGTCTGCTACACCCCGCGGCGGCGGGGAGCGGGGTGATTTTGGGGTTACGGTGCACCCGGGAGGGAGGTTCACCAGCAGCTGCTTAGGTCGCGGGGGGCCAGACTGGGAAGTCTAGGTACTTGTGGAAGGAGGGTGTGGATTGAAAATTCTATGCGATCCGTCCGCAACATTTAGAATGGCGGAGGGAGACAGACTTAGCTTTCCGCAACGCAAAAAGATCGATCCACGTCAGGCCGGGTGGCCCGTCGTGTGAGGTGGCTGTTACTGACCGCCGTTTGATAGCCAGGCAGCGCCCACGTCTCCATCACGTGACCGTAACACAGTTACGTTTGATTCCTATATCCAGTCTGCCCGTAGGCAGAGCGAATAACTTGGATATAAACCTTCTAAATATACCTTCTGAGCATTTTAAGTCAAAAACCAGCTTTCTAGCTTAACCGGCTCTCAAGTTATGTAATTTTTGCCGATTTTGAAAGGTCACATGACCTTCCGGGCCATTTAGCCACCTGGGCACAGGTGGCATAAGACCAAAATTACTTTGGAAGTTTTTTTTAGACCTAAACGCCACTTTTAACACATTTGGTTTTTGAATACAAAAACGTAAGTTTTCACTTCACCATAATAAATATGCAAAGGCAATAAAAAATAACCCTGACCCTTCGTCTTTAGACTTCGCATGTTTCTCTTCCGCAAGTAACGCAAAGTTGTCGACTTCTGAAGGGTTAGGGAGGTAATCGGTAATCGCGTCCAACAGGGGCTGGATGCCTTTGTTCCTCAGTGCAGTGCCCATGAGAATTGGGGTGAATTTTCTGGCTAGAACAGCCCGACGAATTGCAGCCTGATTGAAAAAAGTCACTAAAGAATATTAGAAGGACAATAACGATGTTTGGCAAACAGTGTCACTTAAAATATATAGGACATAGAAATGCATTTTATTAAAGTTCAAATTCAATGCAATGTGTAACTGTGTATGAGCGTAGCATCAGTAAAATAACATCATTCCCTGAGAGGGAAAAGAATTTCAGCTGACCTTCAATTGTTCCAACGTGGGTTGTTCGTCCATCAGAAACATTTCAGCCAATTGCTCATCAACGTTGCTAACGCATTCTGAAACAAATATTGCTAGCATAGCATGAAGGCACAAGCCGCAGAGTACATCATTAACTGCACAGTCTATCGCGTCTCAAACGAGTGTTTGGCGCGAACTGGATGACCAAAATAACACAATGGCTGCTCGATACCTTTCCTGACATCAAGCGCCAGTCAACGTCTCAAAGGTGATGGAATATAGAGTTTCTCGAGATCCTTAGGCCAACAAAGAATTATGAGTCAAACAAAGCAGCAAGTTCATGCAGGGGTGATTTGTTATCTAAACGACTCAAAGCCAGAACGTTACGGCGCGTTATGGTAGCAAAAATCGTGTGAGTAACCCAGTATGAATTTCTGGAGTAACCCTGTCCGAAAACCAATTTTTGCCAGCAGATGCAATCCTTTGTAAATGCCGATCTTGATAGCGACAAATTTTATAACATGATATTGACATTTTTCATTAATCTTTGACATTCCCAATGAGGAGTAGATTTTTAGTTTATGCTTGAGAATTTTACAATTGCAATCGTTGTTCCAATGAATTCATGGAGTGCTCTGCTTGGCTTTTAGTGCGTTGAACGACCATGCCACTGCACAACATGACCTATTGTCGCTGAAATTTGCATAGTCACTCGTAATGTAAGTTTTGTCATCGGAAATTCTAGAGAACGTCATTATTCCACCTGTCATTTTGCAAAAACCCGACACAATCAATAGAATTCCATGTCAACATGTCATGTTCGTGTCAAGATGTCATTTTCCGGTCAATATGTCACGTTCACATCACCAAAGTTCACATTTTATCCACATGACTTACCAATCAACTCTAGTCTCTTTTGTTCTGTGATTTCTTTAAGGTCGCTTGGGATCGGCTTTTCAACAACATTTTGACCGTGACTGCCTTCAAAATGCAAGGCTTTGCGTTCAATCACATCGACCACACCAACATTGTCATCTTCAAGCCCAATCGGAATTTGAACAAAAGCAGCGTTGTGTCGCAATTTTGACCTAAAAAAGAAATCACTTAACTTCTAATGCAGTGCGATACGGCCAGGAGAGAAGTCCTCCCCACTGAAGAGTTTTGTGTTATCAAGAGTGGAATTCAGACGACCCATTGCATGTTTAGACAATTATTATACAGTATTAATATAAGACCTTTTTCTAACCACCGTTGACTAATTTTGTGCATACTTTGCCTTGTCGTTTTTCAGCTATTCTCACAGAGTCTCCTACAAGTCAGCAGTTGTAAATTGCGCACATGGCAGTTGAGCAAGTGACAACTGAGCTCACAACATTTCAGCAAGTGGCTGCAGTTGACAAGTGATGAAACTGAGAAAGTAATAACTGAGCAAGCCGAAACTTGGCATGTCACAAGCCAGCAAATTCAGTTTAACAAGCAATGATCAAGCAGGTCCGAACTGAGCAAGTAAATATCATTTGCTGACTTGGCAGTAGCTGAAATGTACTTGCTGAGTTGAAGCACTTGCTGAGTTGAAGCACTTGCTGAGTTATCGCATGCCGAGTGATCTGACGACCATTCTCGCATAATGATCTGCTGGTGTATGAAGTATATTTAGTGAATAAAGCTGTCGCATGCAAAGCAAATGTCAGATACACAATTACAGGTAGCCCACTGGTTTAGAAGATTGCATCAAATTAAGGGTAAAAATAAATTGCTGTTGAAACTTCACATTCTATTTGTTTTGTACGATGTGGAGTGAGAATGCAAACTTTCCAAATGGAAAAAGTCAGAAATAGAGCAAAGTTTGAGCATCGCCATTTTAGATCTTCAATCACAATAGAATGAGGAATTAAATTGTTTCTTTAAAAGTTTAAAGTACAATAAAGATTGCACATTTTCACCACGAAAAAAGAAAAGGTGCTCCAAATTTGCTCGAACTAAAAAGCTCTCACTCTTTTAATGGCATAAAGATCAAACTAAAACTACAGTATAAGACACTGATTATAGTAAATTGAAATAGTGAACAACTATTCAAAGGCTTCTTTGTGTCTTTCAAGCAGTACTGTGGTTTTAATTTTACTAACAATTTACTGTTCCAGTTGCAAATGTGTCACCTGATCTGAGTTAAGCATCGGTGAGGATTTGCAGCTAATCGATCTATTTTGTTAATAAATATAATCCGAGGGACATTATAGCGATTTATCTGTCGATTAACGGTCAGAGTTTGACTCTGAACACCTCCATTGGCACAAATCACTAATACCTAGAAAGAAAAAATGAAACAGTAATTAATGATCATACGAAGCACTATAACTAGTAATAAGATTGCAAGGTGAATGTGTTGAGGTTAAAGCTATGAAAAGTTTCAACATCTTTGAAGCATTCAAAAGGAACTTGACATTTATATACATTTTGCACATTATTAAATTATACAAAAAACACACAGACACATAATTTCATGACATTTACTAACACTTTCAGTAATTATTTTCATTTTCTAAACATATTTTACATATGCTATAATAAAATTATATAATTACCAAATAACATTATATAATATATATACTGTATATAACATATTTCATTTCACAAGAACCTACAGCGCCATCTAAAACTCTCAAAGCACGTTCTACTTCTACAGTGAAGTCAACATGTCCCGGAGTGTCAATGATATTTATATCATGTCCTTTCCACTGGACATATGTCGCAGCTGATTGGATGGTGATGCCTCTTTCTCTTTCTAGATCCATAGAATCCATAGTGGCACCAACCTTGTCTTTGCCTTTTACCTAATACAAGTCAAAGAACAATCATATTTCACAATTGCATACCATGATATTGCTTGTGAGTTTCTTGTGAGTTTTCTTGTGAGTTTTTTCAATGAAATGGTAAACTTAAACTAAAACGTATAAAAATCAAACATCAACCAAGTTGGAGTAAGATACACTTTAGAAAACATCAATCAAAACACAAACTTAAAACCATTAAAATGGTTTACTTGGTAGCAATAGGCGATACAGTAGTAACTTAGGCCTATTAGTTATTACCAGAGCACAAAAACACTTTGAAGCCGGAATAAAGGTGAATATTGAATATAACATTTTGTTATGTAGGCTAAGTTGCAAACTGAAAATGTTAAAGTTAGTAGCATGTGTTAAACATATAACTTTCGGACAGAAATTATTACACAAAAAAGCCAAAAACATCTTCCTAAACCTCGTGCATTTCAGAAATTTTCCCAGTATAGAAAAGCAATCGCTCGGTTACTGTGGTTTTTCCTGAATCTATATGTGCTGCAATTCCAATATTTCGCATTGTTTGCAATAATTCAGCTTGCTCCTCTACACTTGTAGAATACCATGTTGTTCTGAACCTGGTTAGCTAAAACATAGTTTTCAAAATGTGTAAAGCTGCAGAAGATGTCATATGGTACAGGAAATGATCAGCTACCAATAAAATATAATAATAATAATAAATATTTGATGTTGTAAGCACCGAGGTGCTTTTTCATCATTCTGATATACATAACGCATTTGCTGTTAATTAGGTTAACAGCTAGTTTCATAACTAATAATTCTAACCATCAATAACATCTGATAACATATATAAACTTTTAGAAGACATATTAGTGGGAGCAGAAAATGAAAAAAATACGATCATATGTACATGAAAAATACATACACAATAGTACTGTCACTTAATAAATAACATCATAAGATGATTTCAAGGTAAATTTCAATGGATCACTGCTAGTGCTCCAGTGCTTGTCAAGCCTTGCCTTGAATGCATTCAACCTAAGTGCATTTATGACTGTTGGTGGTAAATTATTCCAAGCATTTACTACACGTACTGTGAAAAAGGTGCTTCTCAGCCTTGACATACTTTGTGGCTTATACAATTTTAAGTTATGGCCTCTTGTATCATAGGTATTTGTATTCATTTGAAACAATACAGTATAATTTACATCATAAAAACCATTTAAATATTTATACACTTGAATAATATCATGGCGAAGACGTCGGAATGCTAGAGTAGGCAAGTTTAATTTTTCTAATCTTTCAGAAAATGTAATATTACAAATTGCAGGCCCACACATATTTAGCAATATTGCAGAAGTATGGCAACAAATAAAAAACATTGAATATATATACATATATAATACCAAAACAAAAAATTTAACACTCATTCTTTGAGATTTAGACTTTCGAAAAATAAAACTAATTCTCACAACTCGAAAATAAATCTTTTTTATTGTAACAATGATACTTACTTCAAAACTTTTAGGTATTTTCTTTTGCAACACAAGCTGACAAAAATGTGATAATCTTGATTTTGTTGGCAGACTAAAACGACTTACCAAATGAAGACTCATCATAAAAAACCATACATACAATTAACTAGGGTAAGTTGAATATGCCTTGTCAAGGCAGATGCATTTCCAGACTACAAAGACGTATATTAAACTTCTAAACTATACAAAATAAGCATCATTTAAGATAATAACCATATGTATATATAACTAAAAACTAGAGAAATATGGGGGCCTTATTTTCTGTAGTTCTATCTCGCTACCAACAATCCACTACAGACAAAATCGGTTAATGGCATCAGGCATTTGCCAGACGTTTTGATAGAATTATCTAATTGATATGTTTAATTAATTTGCTTGAGAAAAAAGGTTTATTGTGATCTGGCAATATTGCTAGGAATCATGTGAATTGTGAATTTGCAACTCAGTTGCATTGGGCTTCACAACTGTGTGGTTTAATTCAGTTTAATTCCATTTAGAGGCATCTAATGGATGGAATAGCTCCCTGGCAACAAGACTTCAACAATCGGAAACTTCACTCTGTCAATCTCGGTGACCGGGCCTGCGTCAGTGATTCAAAGCCTCTACAAGTATGCAAAACTGCCAGGATTAAGCTCTGCAAGAAGCTTTCCCAGTCCGAGGATAAAGATTCAATCAATCAATCCTACAACTGTTTGCAACTCTAATTAAACTTGGAGGAGTTCATCAGTGCTTTATTACATAATACACAACACAGTGCATTGCCAGCCATTAGTTGTATGGTCAAAGCATTTTTAACAAACTGGGCAATCGGACTTTTTTCAAGTTTAATTATCTCTGTGATGTTACAAGATGAACTTTGACCACTTCTTTCTGTACTGAAGTCCTTAAGTGTCCGACAAAAAAATCAGGTTTTTATCCCATTAGGAAACTCAATAAAATCATCAAAACACAAAAGATGGCAAGAATATGTATATGGCAGTAGAGCGAGCAAAGCAGGGATAGTAGGTAGACATAATCTCCTGGGAAGTCTTTATAACAACCAATGCTTAAATTTAAACAAGTTGTATACTAAGCTATTCTACAATTTCCAGGTTTTTGGCTTATAGTTATAGTCTACTAATCTAGGCCATCCAATTCCAAGCTACCTATAGTATATTTAAAGCTACCAATGGTACCGTACATTCAAAGATAATTGTTTAGATCTTTGATAAATGTTTAGATCAAAGATAATTGTTTAGATTTTCAGAGGATGCTTTTTGTGGTGACATTGCTATGATAACAAGAGTAATACAGTATTCAGCAAATAATATCTGTCTTACTCTTAGCTACATCTGAACCAATTGCCTTTGGGCCATCAAAGATAAAAAAAACATTGGGCTCCTGGGACCTGGGCCCACTTTTCACCTTGGCATGATGAAATCTTTTTCCTTCGCAACGGTGTTGCCAGACTTTTAACAGTGAATTTCTCACAACATAACTCAAATTAAAAAAAAATGTTGATTCTAAAAACAAAACTCACAATTTACAATTTTTTTGCTTAGACAAACCTGCACTAAAATTTCTAGACTACTTCAATGGCAATTTTAATCTTCCAACGGTCTTCAACGGTTTTCTAATTTCACTAATTTACAAAAAAATAATGATCTGGCATCACTATTTCGAGGAAACCAAACATGAGTTTTGCTGGTTTCACAGTAAAGCTACGACATGGTCATAGATTTAAGTAAAATAAATAGGGAAAAGCGGGTCCTGTGAACATGGGCCACCTGGGCCTCAAACCAGCCACCTTAAAATTATTCATACTGCTTTTTAGTGCCAATTGTGGATATATTTGGTTTTAACATGCTCCATTAGGCTTTTCCTGAAAATTATATTATTTTTTTAGACTGATTTGTGGACATCGAGATGCTCATGGCTAATTTTGACATAATTTTGTAATTTTTTGCAGTCATAACTGATCAACGTGTGATAAATTAGCATTGCTTTTAGATTTGTTTATTGAATCTAAAACTTTAGGTTTTAAGCTAGGAGCAAAATAAACCTGTCATGGAGTGCGTGATCTGTGAAACTGCCAGTTGGAGCAACCTGTGAACTATTTTGCTCGTTGTCAACAGCACAATCTAAAAGAATTAAGCGATTTCTTGTTGACTTGTCTAATGCCTATATACAATTTTAGATAAACGGGTTTGTGGTGATAATTTACTACAATTATGTTTGTCCAATTTGCTGATTGCAAATTAAACTTGTGCCAGGATTATTTTCTTGTCCATTTGTGCAAAAAATAAAATCATTTTTGATGCTTTTGTGTTTTTAACGGAGAGATTTTTTCGATATGCGTAGGCCAATACAGTCAACGTTTTCCATTTGACATTTCTCATATTGGGTAGCCTACCATAAAATCTTATGGCATAACAACAGCACAAGTACACGAAACGATTATGATTTGGAATTTCGACCTTTGTATTTTAGCCAGTGTAGTTTACGAAAAGAAGAGAACAAAAAGACCACTTTTTTGAATGAAGTCTCTCTTTTTCCTCTCTTGTTTTCGTAAACCACACTCATTTGCTTAGGCTACTGCTGATGATTATCTTCGGACTGCGAGAAGGATTCTTTGAGAGCTTATTATTGCAATTTTATTGCAAACGCAATCCTGGTAAAATCAGAATTCATTCTGGTAGTTTCACAAACTTGAAGAGGCTTTGAACCACTGACGCAGGCCTGGTTGCAGAAAAAAGTTTCCGATTGTTGAACACTTGAAGTGTTACTTTGTTTGTTGTTTTTGTTTTATTATCTTTATTCTGCATTGCGAGAAAGCGGACTTGAGCGCTATGCATCGGTGTACGCCTTCCGACGTAGCCTACACCTGACCCACGCTGTAGCCGACTGCAATGTCTGTTTCCGGTTGTCTACTCTACTTATGACTTAAATTTGGTACTACCCATATTCTGGATGCATCCAAAGCATTTGATAGAGTTAATCACAATATCTTATTTAACAAGTTAGTTTCACGGAATGTTCCTATGTGCTTTGTACGATTATTGAAGCATTGGTAAGTTATAAAGAACAAATAATGAGAATAAAGTGGGGGAATCAAATTTCTGACCCCTTCCATGTCACCAACGGAGTAAGGCAGGGAGGGGTTTTAAGTCCTTACCTGTTTTCTTTGTATATAGATGACTTATCGACTGAATTGAATTCCCTAGATGTCGGATGTAATACTGGTTCATCTCACTTGAATCACCTAATGTTTGCAGATGACTTGTGTGTATTTAGTCCAAGTGCTAAAGGTACCCAAAAACTCATTGATGTGTGTGAATCCTATGCTTCTAGACATGACATTATTTTCAACTGTAACAAAACTGTTGGATTGGTCCATCAATGTCGCAAATTTAAAGTTTTGACTTCTCCATGCATGCGGTTGTACAATAAGGCGATGTGAAAATCAAAAAATTTAAAAAAATCAAAAATCGAATTATCACACAGGGTGACTATTGCTATGTAGAGCATTTCTGTAAAATTTCACGTAAAAATATTCAGTAACCTTAAACATGTAGTCGATTTTGTCTTTGGCATTTGTTGCCAGCACAGAGTTGCCAGGTACAAATTTTTTGAAGAAAAAACTTTGTTTATCTTTTTTAAATTGTAAAAATTTCCAACTTTAACAACCACAACAACAATTACATATGATGCGACTGCTAGTTGCCCTTTTAAGTAAAGGCTGGCGGTGTACAGTAAGATATTAAGCAATCACCTGGCAACCCTATTATTGCTTGGTCAGCAAAAACTGATGATATTAAAGCCTTTTTCACTTCAATGGCAAGAGTAGGAATGCACTGTGCATAAGATGACACTTTGGTTTTGTTGTAGTAATATGTATTACATAATCACACAACGCACTGCATTAATATTCGATTGTTTTCGCCGATTTACATTTATTTTTTGACAGATATAGTAACTGCAACTCTCCAATGGTAGCTTACACATCAACCAACCAACTTTATATGTGCTTGTAAAACGTGCACAAACGAATGCAGAATAAAGACAATGAACAAGAAACAATGGTGAATATCAAAACATTGTACTGCAGCCAATGAAAGAAAGTCAGATTTCGTGTCTGCTTTCGGCAAGACCCTACGCGAAGCAATTCTCGCCCGAATGAAACCATACCGTCATTGATGGCCAGCAACACTTCCACAGTCGTTAGTGACTTCCCAAATGATACGCTGCACAGCCTGAGTATGGGCAGGAAAATGAGGGCATTCAAACTTTGTGTTTATCAAACCCTTTAGCCCATCTATGGTCAAGTGTGAAGTAAGGATAGACTCAGTAAGCGTGGCATCGTCCCAATCAAAGAGAACAGTGAGTTGGCATCCAAATTTAATTTTGGTTGGGTAAAAGTGCGGACATCGACAGAAACATCACAAGAGTTACTGCCTTTGCGAATATTTTCTAACATGTTCACAGAAAAAGATCGCAGAGCAGGATCATCACTGGATACCGGGGCATTGTCACATTCAGATGTACCAGGTGCAGCTGGTTCGAAAGGAGAGTCAATTTCTTCATCAATTGCTGCAGAAAACTGCTGTTTTTTTCCAGTTCTCTTCCTCGATCACTTGTGACTTCTTTGCTGCAGCGAAATCATCTCCTCGCTGTTGTTTGAGGCTCTTGAAAAACAAGTTTTTTGTGTGAATGATAAATGTAAAGAACACAAAATAATCCATGTAAATCAGTTCAGTTTGTTTTTATTTCTGACTATCACAACGAAAAACAATATATGCCAAACATAACAAATAGTACTCTTTCGAACAAATGGCAGTAAAAATCAGTGATAGTCAAGAAAAATCTTCTCGCCATAGCACGACTAGCTTTAGTGAAAGCACAAGCTGCCTGCCTTTACAGACATAGAAATCAGAACATCTGAATCACTTTCCCACGAGGAAATGCTTAAGGAAAGCGAAAAATCCTTAAACCACCTATATACTATCTAGAGTTGGTTGCACTACATCTGCAATGGTGAAGTGGGGTTGTAGAATTGGCAGTAACCCATTCTCCTTCTCATATGGCTCTATTCAACAAATGTTGTTAGAAGAGCCATGTCAATGACAACAACTGACCAACCCCAGTACACAACATGGGACATGTCTATGCATGACCCATTGACCTTGTTATCAAAGAATATACTTATAAAAGCCTTACATTTCATAGAAAATTACTAGACAAAAAAGTTTGAAAAGAGACCGTATGTAAGAACTTACCTTTTGTTAACTCTCTTTTGAAGCGTTTTCGTTGTCCTTTTGTCAAGAGGCTCAATTTGGTATAACAGTGCTTCTACTCCACGATAACGTTGGGAGAGGAGTGGTCACAGCGGTAAACCATAATCTCTTCGTGGGAAAATTGTAACGTAAGATTCCCAAATCCGTTCGTCTGCATGCAATGACCCAAAAATAAACACACTTTCGAAACGTCTATTCAAACAGTGTATTCCAGTAAAATTAGCCCGAGGCTATCGAAAATAGGTGTAACGCCTACACCTCTAAAAAAAAACTGTCACTATACAATACAGATTAATTGGATAAAAGACGGAACTTTTGTCCAGCTAGCAAGCACTAAGCCAACAGTTAAATGTGCGGCCAACTTTCAAACAATCATTTTACGAATGACCAGAATAGATAGCAATATCTCAAATTCACGTATGCAGTACTGTGACGCAATAATGAAAGACAATTATGAAGTCATTTCAACAGGTGTTTAAAGCTAATGTAATATTTCCTGTTTAAACAGGCCCAAACAAGTCCTAACAAGTTTGACACAAGTCTATGAACGATGGTGCAATTTTGGCACATTTTCTAGCAACTTCCATGACGTAATATTCAGTAGACTTGAACGGTTTTTATATGACGTTTGATTTGTACAGAGATTGGCCGTAACAGAGGAGAAACCTCAATTGTTTTAGGAATGCGATCTTCATTTGAATAGTTAGCTTTTTTCCAGCTTCCTGAAAAATTAATTCCTTATGAGTGCTCTGCCTCTGCAAACGTGCAATTAATTATTTCAACACATTAAGGTTTTGAAAAGTGTCTGCTAGTTGATTATTGTAGCCTACGTGTACTGTTTAGTCATGCAAGCTATACCGGTATGTTAGTATTTTTAACAATTACCCTTCATCCATACGAAGATATACGAGTTGGTCTATGTTTTATGTCACTACCAAGCTTAATTAAAACCGGTCAGAGAAAAAGTTGCAGTAATAAAGTACTTGAGTATCACCTTTAACAAAGTACAGAATGCAAGAACATATCGTTGTGTTGGTAAATCAGCAGTGGGAAGCTCCTTGGAGGGTCCAATGACAGAAGAGCTTTCCATGCTTCTTACTATAAACTTACTACAAACATATAAACAATAAACATAGCCCACTTACAGTACACAGAACTAAGATTTTAAGTGCTGAAAACTTAGTTGTCTGAGCCTTCCGTAATACTATGAACTTTAATAGTGTCATTCTCAAAGCTACATATAAAAAATGCAGAACCACAAACAGCAACTTCACCTGAATAAGCAGTTCTTATTCCAGAAGACCTGATAATTACAGACACTGCCTCTTAGGCCTACTTTACACAATTTGGAAAACCTAGCCTAAACTAACTTTGAACCGAAGCCTGAATGATTATTTAACAACCAAGCATAAAATTATGGCAAACATTTCGGCTGAACACAACTTTTTATCTGAATTTTGCAGCCTTATCTTCAGCAATTCAGCATCTCAAGCTATAAATCTCTCAGCAGCAGACAGCAATCGCTCGCGCGCGCGTGTGTGCGGCACACAACGCGTTTTCCCTAACTAGCCATTCAGAGCGCGCTATCTGGATCACGGGGATTGATGCGTTGTGATAGCATTTTTTGTGGAATCACCTTGCAAGAATTAGAAAATACTAACCTTAAAACGCTTACATGTTTACGGATACTGGATTTTATTGCATAAAACTTCACAAAAATACTCTACACAACAGTAGTCACCCTGTGTGATAATTCGATTTTGTCCATTCAAATTTCACATCGCCTTATTGTACAATACACAAATTAAATTTGTTGGACAAGTGAAATATTTAGGTATACTGATTGATGATACCATCAGTGATGACGCAGATATTAAAAGGCAAGTGCGATCTCTTTATGTCGCTGCCAATCAGCTTAGGTCCAAGTTTGGAAATTGCTCTACCGAAGTTAAAAATGTAATGTACCAATCATATTGTATGCCAATGTATGGTTCGCAACTATGGTGTAACTATAAAACTTCTACTTTAAATCGCATACGAGTTGCTTACAACGACTCGTACAGAATTATCCACAATTTGTCGAGATGCGACAGTGCTAGAGTGTATCAGGTACAGAACGACGTGTTAACATGTGATGCTCTATTAAGAAAAAATTGCTATGCATTTGTAGAACGTTGCAAAAGATCAATTAATCCACTTTTGCGCAATGTTATGTTTTCTGATTACTACTTTAATTCTACATTTTATATTCACTACAACAGTATTTTGTACGTTGTTTGATGTAGCCTGCTTGATGTTGTGTTAGTCTGATATTTTGTGTGATGACTGTTAAAAATTTAAATTCTATGGACTTTGAGTCTGATTGCAAATAAATAATAATAATAATAATAAATTACTCGAAATCGATCACTGGGTAGAGGCAATTAGCGTAAAGTTTCTTGCCCAGAGAAACAACAGCAAGCGCGGGTGGCTGGAGTCGAACATGCAGGCTCTCGACTGCGAGCCCAACGCGCTAACCACTCGGCCACTGTTTGTAAACTATTCCATTTACTAGTGTTACGGCCAATCTCTGTACAAATCAAACGTCATATAAAACCGTTCAGGTCTACTGAATCTTACGTCATGGAAATTCCTAAAACATGAGCAGAGATTGCACCATCGTTCGTAAGACTTGTATCACACCTGTTGAGAATTACTTCACAATGCATATGGATTATTGCGTCACATAACTGCGTACGTGAGTTTGAGATATTGCCATGTATTCTGATCATTCGTAAAATTGTTGCTTGAAGTTGGTCGCAGATTTAACTGTTTCGCTTAGTGCTGCTAGCTGGACAAAATTTCCGTCTTTTATCTAAGTAGTTTGTATCGTAGTGACAATTTTTCAGTGGTGTACGGTGTTGCATCCCAATTTCGATAGCCGCGGGCTAATTTTACAGGAATACACTTTTTGAAAAGACGTTTCAAAAGAGTGTTTGTTTTTCGGTCATTACATACAGACGAACGGATTCGGGAATCTTACGTTACAATTTTCCCACGAAGAGATTATGGTTTACCGCTGTGACCAACTAAGTAGTTGAACTTGAACTTAAAATCAATTGAACAAGAACTCCAGCCAACCATCCTATGTTCATTTTGTAGCATAAGCTTTACAGTACAGCACAGATAAGCCTCATCATTCCTCTTCGCACCTATGCACGCCAACCACATAGGCTGCAATAAAAGCCTGATTCAGACTTGTCCGCTTTTTCGTTTTCAAGATGGCCAACAAGTCTAACTTAGGGACGGTACATTACGGGACGCGCAACTCCGTTGTTCCTTCAACATTAGAAGGGTCAATTGCCACTTTGACATTTTTTTTACGCTTTACTGTTGGCTTGCTTTCAACTAAAAACCTTAAATTACTTTAAAACCAACTTCACTCTTCTTATATAACCCATAAAAAGTAAAATATTTTGTAAATTACAAAAAAACGTAACCCTTCTAGTGTTGCGGATAAGTCAAAAGCGGATGAAGTTTCGCATCCCTATGATCTACAATCCCTAGTCTAACTGCATGGCTCAAAATAGCATAGCTCATGTCTGAATGCATAGCACACAAACTGTTGGTTTCATAACCTCATGCTCAGTTCCGATTTAATCATAATTGTTTATGCCTGCTTTCTGACCCTTTACGAAGCCCTTGTTTACATGGCGAGTTTCGGTCGACTGCGTTGCCCTTCCCAAAATAGGCTTTATGCACATTCCCGGATGTTGTCACCGCGATGATGTTTTGACGGCGAGGCGGAAGATTCGAAAGCAGTTTTATTTAGGGTTTAAATATTTATTATCGTGGAAGTCACACAGTATGTAAGTACACTCTTAAACTAACTTAATGTTTATATTTCTATTCTTTGAAAGGGATCAGTAACTAATTGATATCGGATTTGTATCATACTGAAAGATCAATGTAGATGTAATTGCCTACTGGATTCGTGAAAACTAAATGGCTGCTGGTGCTACTGCTCAGTAAATCTTTCATCCCTTTCCTCTGCTATACCCCTATGCTGGCCTAGTCCATTACTAGCGCTCAGTTTATAAATTCGTGACTTTGGATGGTGCTTAACTAGCCCTCTTATTCCACGCCCTGCAAGCTCCCTGGTCTCAGTGGGGCTAAGCCCTGTTTTTTAGGTTTTGCTGTGTGTTGGGTCCCCCTTATTGTATTCTCTCTGTTTAATGTATGTGCGGTCCGCATAACTACTATTGGTCGCCAAATAGAATCAGTAACTCAACCTGTGGTGGTTACATCATATCAATTATTGATTTCTTGCGTACCCTGGTAGGCTACGTTACGATTGATTCATGAATGTGTGTAGTGGCTGCTTTTGCTGTGTGAGTTGAATGTCAGTCATTCAATTTCTTGTGTGAGGTTGCAGTAGTCTAGTTCGGTTAATTGTGGCTGAATGCGCATTAATTGATTCTACTCCAACTTACATAATTTTTGATTTACTGTTGTGATCAGTTGTAGCTCGCTTTGTTAGTTGTAAGCTGCTGACTCGTAGGTTATTTCCGAAGGGAATTCCCCTGGTTATTTCTTGTTTTTGTTTACTGTTGTGTTGTCTGGCTTATCTGTAGCCTATATCTACTGTAGGGATATATTGCGGCTATTTTACTTTGTTAATACTTACTGGTAGTATTTGTTTTCATTAATTTTGTTGAACTCACTATGGATAAGCGCCATGCTGAGTTGTCTCTCCAATTGGAGGAACGAGAGTTAGAACTGGAGCGCCGCGCTTTGCAGCTCCAACGCCAGGAGATGGCTTTAGAGCGCCGGGCCTTGGAGCTGGAGCGTCGACGTTTTAAATCTTCTCTGACGGGCGATGGCAAGGTTGAGTCAGAGAAGGCAATAGGTGAGGGGGAGGGTTTACTTCGTGAGGAATCTGTATCTCGCCATGTGACTGGCGATGTCCCCCTGTCTAAAGACGCAGTTCCGCCAAAAACAGAGACAGTTGTCAATCTCGTTGGAAATGAGAGTCACAGTACTTTCGAATCTTGTCAAGGGGAACTGCACCGTAGCGACAAAGGGCTAGACGTTTCTAGCGAAAAGGCCTTTGTTACCAGGAGCCATGCCGACATGGATTCGCGGTCTGTGCTGCCTGGTGAACGCGTCACGGCTTCGCATTGGAATTCGTTTGTGAATTATGAAGCCAAGCCTAAGGATGCTCACGTGGAGTGCCAAGCAGAGTGGAATGGCTGGAGAGCACCACATCAACCCATGATGATGGGATACCAAGGAGATTCTTATGGCCAGCACAGCGCAGACATGAGGTCTGCGCCTGGCTACCAAGGTGTTGGGAGGCACCTGCCCGTAAGGCATGAGTCCACAGGTCTGAATACATCATTGCATCCGGCAAATTCACAGATTGAAAAGGTTGTCGGTGCATTGCATTCAATGGCAACTGCGGTCTGCCGCGCCCAGGGTGGTCGGGTAACAGAAGAGAGTAAATTTGATGGTACGCCAACAGATTATTATCGCTTTGTCCGATATTTTGAGAAATATGTCATTCGCGATGTAAACGATCCAGCTGCTATGTTGGACCTTTTGATCTCTTGCTGCACTGGGAGGGCACGACGCAGCATCGAGCAATGCATTGTCATGGAACCACCAAGCCTTGCTTACCAGCATGCCCGTAACACACTGTACAGAAACTTTGGCATGATCGACAGTGTTACCACAGCCTTTATTGAAAAGATCATAAATGGACCTTCATTTAAGGAAGGGAACACGCAGGGACTATTGGATTTGTCGCGTCAGATGAAGGATTGTGAAATGACTTGTGGGGGGAGACTAGATTGTGGGTTGAACACACGTCACACCCTGACAAGTATTGTGAGTCGTCTGCCACCCAGGTTGCAAGATCGGTTGATTGAGGTCTCTGTTGAAGGGCTTACATTTGCTCATCTGGCTGATCAGATTTACCAGTATGCTCGGGTCCAAGGTGGATATTTGGCACAGGCTCTCAACAGAGACAAGATTCAATCGAACCAGGAAAGAAGAACCAAGTCAGGTAAAGGTGTTCTGTCATATTCATCACAGGGTTTAGTAAGGGGTGGACCTCATACTGCTAAGAGTAGCGTTGGTGCAAACTATTCTTCAGAACCATGCGATTGGAAGTGCCCTGTGTGTTCTAACGGACACCCATTGTGGCAATGCAGGCAGTTTCGTCGCATGGCTGAAGTGGACCGACAGCGGACAGTTAGAGCTGCCCAGTGTTGTTTTAACTGTTTAGAGTTTGGACATCGTGTACAAGAGTGCAAGTGGGACAGGAGTTGTAAGCTTTGCAAAGGAAGACATAACACTCTGCTGCACCGCCCTCAAGATGACAGGAGTGGAAGAAAGTATGGAGCCACGGAACCCATGAAACCTGGCCAGGACAGCAAAGAGGCCGGCTCTTCTACATCTCCCAATTGTACTTCTGTAGTAACCTGCGCTAGTTCGGGGCTGCGTGGTGCAAAGAGTTATATGGTACGTCTGAAGGTGGTACCGGTTACAGTTTGGAGCCCGGATAGAAAGTCACAAGTCGATACTTATGCCTTTCTTGATGAAGGCTCAGACACCACCCTCTGCACAATCGACTTGATGAAGCGGCTTGGGATGACAGGCAAGAGTGTGGATTACTCCATTTCAACTATGAACGGCGTCAGTCAACAACGTGGTTACAGGTTGCAGGGTCTGTATACACGTGGCATAAAAGAATGTAAGGGGATGGAGATTGATGCTGTATTGGCGGCTCCGGCATTACCTGCTCTGGATGGAAGTATTCCGAATGCTGATGATGCTAGCATGTTTCCAGATGTATTGCAAGGCGTTGACATCCCAGAGCTGGCTGAAAAGTCAGTTGACCTTTTAATTGGTGCTGATGTGCAGGAAGCACACTATATGCATGCGTTTCGCAGAGGCCGGAATGGTGAACCAAATGCCATTCGTACTGGCTTGGGTTGGACATTGAGTGGTCCTGTGGGACATAATAGTTCCAAGGCCTTGGTGCATGTTAATTTTATTCACTCTGGTAGTGACATACTGCATCGTCACATGCAGCAAACCTACGATCATGACTTCAATGATGTTGGTGATCCAGATGAACTTGCCATGTCCATCAATGACAAACAAGCGCTGACTTTAATGAAAGAATCGGTCAAAAAGGTGGAGGGACATTATCAGCTAGGACTACCATGGAAAGATGAGGAAACTACACTCTCTGGCAACAGAAAGGTTGCCGAAAAACGCTTGAACCACTTTCGGCGTAGGTTTGGAAAGGATGACGAGTTCTTCGATATGTATAGTCAGAAGATCAGAGAATATTTAGACAACGGATATGCACAAAGGATGCCACATGATCAATTGCCTCAGACCAACCGAACATGGTACCCCTCTCATCATGCTACCGGTGAAAAATTCCGCATTGTCTTCGATTGTGCGTCTAAGTTCAGGGGCACTTCTTTAAATGACAACCTACTTCAAGGCCCAGACCAAACAAGCAATCTGATTGAAGTTTTGCTTCGCTTTAGGGAAAAACATCCAATGATCTTGCCCAGCCGACACCATGTGACGCGCCTGGTGACGCGCCATGAGTTTTTTCATGTTTGTAGTGCCCATTGCGGCGCGCTTCATACGCTTAGTGTGTGTAGGGAGGCTTTTTGGGTGATTAAAGATCATTCTACTGTGCGTTGTGTGTTGCGTGAGTGTAGAGTGTGTCGTTTGAGAGATGCTACAGGGGGTCAAAAAATCATGGCACCACTTCCAAAATGTAGGGTTACCCCTGGTAGACCAGCGTTTGCTTGCACAGGAGTGGACTATGCAGGGCCGTTTATGACCAAGTCTGGTAGAAGCATGTCCAAACGTTACTTGTGTGTATTTACCTGTATGGCTTCTCGGGCTGTACATTTTGAAATTGCTTATTCCCTCGATACCTCCTCATTCCTTCAAGCATTTCAAAGATTCGTAAATCGAAGAGGCATGGTTGAAGAACTCACGAGTGACAATGGCACAAACTTTGTCGGTGCTAAACGAGAGTTCGTTGAAGGCATCAAACGATGGAACCTTGCCCATATTGAGAAAGGATTATCACAGAAAGGCATCAAGTGGTCCTTCAATGCCCCATTGGCATCGCATAGAGGTGGAGCCTGGGAGAGATGCATCCGATCTGCCAGAAAAATTCTGCATGCCTTGGTCAAGGACCGAACTTTGAAGGATGAAGACCTAATAACACTTGTTACCGAAGCAGAACACATTATGAATGACAGGCCATTGACAACAGTTAGCGACGATCCCGAAGATTTGGCGGCTCTGTCACCTAATAGCTTGCTACAAAGCAAGCTTGATGCAAGCATGCCATGTGATATATTTACATTTGCTGACAGTTACCGTAAGTCATGGCGGTTAGTTAACTACCTTGCCGACCAGTTTTGGCAGCGTTGGTCTGCAGAATACATGACATTATTGCAAACCCGTAGCAAGTGGCAGAAGCCAGTTCGAAATCTCGCCGTTGGCGACGTGGTCTTGGTAATAAATGACTGTCAATCCAGAGGGTTGTGGCCCAAAGCGAGAGTGACGGAAGTGTTTCCTGATCAAGACGACGTTGTACGCACGGTTCGTCTAAAGACTGCGACTTCAACCTATGTGCGTGATGTTCGAAAACTGTGTCTTTTGGAAGCAGACATTTGAATCGATTTCCCTTGATGATTGGACTTACTGATAGAGACAGGTTTATTATTACGCGCGCGACGCGAACATTTACGTAACTTACTGTATGGTATTGTTGCTTGTGTTTTGTTTCCAATGCGTTTGCCTAGCTTTGCTTTTGTGTTCCAAACGACCTCAGGGGACCCACTTCAGAGATCATAAATATTTTCCATAGTTATGCGACATTGTACATTTGAAACGTTGTATTGTCTGAACAAGCTCATGTAATAAGAGCATTCGATTATTTTTCTCTTGGGAAAAACAGCTACTTCTACCCCAGTAATGTTTTTGAGGCCGGTATGTTGGTTTCATAACCTCATGCTCAGTTCCGATTTAATCATAATTGTTTATGCCTGCTTTCTGACCCTTTACGAAGCCCTTGTTTACATGGCGAGTTTCGGTCGACTGCGTTGCCCTTCCCAAAATAGGCTTTATGCACATTCCCGGATGTTGTCACCGCGATGATGTTTTGACGGCGAGGCGGAAGATTCGAAAGCAGTTTTATTTAGGGTTTAAATATTTATTATCGTGGAAGTCACACAGTATGTAAGTACACTCTTAAACTAACTTAATGTTTATATTTCTATTCTTTGAAAGGGATCAGTAACTAATTGATATCGGATTTGTATCATACTGAAAGATCAATGTAGATGTAATTGCCTACTGGATTCGTGAAAACTAAATGGCTGCTGGTGCTACTGCTCAGTAAATCTTTCATCCCTTTCCTCTGCTATACCCCTATGCTGGCCTAGTCCATTACTAGCGCTCAGTTTATAAATTCGTGACTTTGGATGGTGCTTAACTAGCCCTCTTATTCCACGCCCTGCAAGCTCCCTGGTCTCAGTGGGGCTAAGCCCTGTTTTTTAGGTTTTGCTGTGTGTTGGGTCCCCCTTATTGTATTCTCTCTGTTTAATGTATGTGCGGTCCGCATAACTACTATTGGTCGCCAAATAGAATCAGTAACTCAACCTGTGGTGGTTACACAAACTATGTTGCAGTTACCTCCTTCCGTTGTCAAAAAAGTCACAAACTTGAATAAAAGCCTGCGCTTAACCTAACTTACTATATTTCTTCGCCTTCGATTATGTCATGGTTCACGTTTGTATTGTATCTACGATTTTTTTTTTGAACCTCTGTAATGTTGTATCATACGACACACTGTATTCGTTTTAATAAGCAAAGTAACGGTCTCATAGCCAGGGCCCACAAGAGGGAGAGACAACCGGTGCATTGCACCGGGGCCCGGTGAGTTTAAGGGGGCCCGACAAAATGTCTAAATTCACGCGACAAAAAGATTGATTTTAACAATTTTGCGTAAAATATTGTTTTTATATTAGTTCCGTTTGTCAAATAGGGCCCCATTTTGCCATTTTTCAAAGTTACAGAATTTTTAATTTTTTGAGTTTAGGGGGGCCCGACAAAATGTTTAAATTTGCGTGCTCAGGTCGATTTTGCATAAAATATTGTTTTTAATATAAATATTAGTTTTGTATTTTGAATGGGCTCCCTCATGGGTAGCCTATGCCATTTTTTAGAACAACTATATTTTCATTTTTTTGCGTTCAGGGGGTCAATAAAATGTTTAAATTTGCGTGTTAAGGTCAATTTTGCATAAATTTTTTATTAATATTTTGAAGTTGGTATTTCTTATATGAAGTTGGTATTTCTTATATTGAAGTTGGTATTTCTTAATGTCATGAACAATAGCAATGCATTCATCCTAAGTTTGCTACCCTAGTCTCTGCAGATTTCAAGGTCAGAAATGGTATTGTATGTTAATGTAAAGCTGTAAGCACACATATGCAATGTTATGTTAGCCATGTCGGATAGTATTGCAATTTTTATCTTCGAAACGGCTGATTTTACCGATTTGTTGCCATGGTTACAATCAGGTGTTGCCAGAGTTAGGAAGGGTTAGAGTTAGGAAAGGTTAGGGTTTTGATCTTCACCCAGGACTAAAAAAAATATCCAAAATACAAGTTTTTGTTTTCAACAGCTATAAACTATTCCTCAAATTAGGGCAGAATTCCATATCTGACAACACTATTGAGGCTATATTTACACTATGTAGCCTAGTGTTTTAGCATTTTATCTTTGTGTATAACTAGTGTGTGTCTGTGAATTTAAAGTTATATTTACAATAGTGCATTGTTTGTGAAATAATGGAGGGTAAATACTTTAACCTAATTTATCCTTTGTAAGAACGCGCATCGCAAATTTTGCTTGTGATTGGTGAGATATCACGCGACATGTCGCGCTGGGGGGCCCGGCAGCAACATCTGCACCGGGGCCCGGCAGGGCTCTTGGAGGCCCTGCCCATAGCCTACTCAGTTATTGAACTTTGGGGAATGAGAAGATAATTAAGGTTCTTATTGAACTTAGCCTTCGGCACTAACGAGAGTAGGGTGTCTAGTTTCTATTTCTCGCCGCCTTTCCTTCAGCAGCTATGGCCACCCAATTTAAGCTTATTATTCCCTGGGTAGAGGTGAGCGGTGTTTTTCAACAACCAGCTTGAGCCGGGAGTCGAACCAGGTTCGCATTATTGAAAAGCCAACGCCTTATCCGCTGCGGCATCCCACAGCACTGCACATTTTGGTAGCCTAGCAGATAACTTTTGCTTAAAATTTTATTTGCAAGAGCTTATTTTTTACATTGTGCTTGCTAGGGTAGAGATTTTCTTTATGGAAACCTTTATTCTCGGACCGTGAAAGCTTCGTTGCAAGCTTAATTCTGGCTGTTTCGCACAGGCTACTTATAAAGGCATTGAACCACTGAAGTAGACCCGGTCAGCTTAGATTGACAGAATGAAGTTTCCATTGCTGTCTGTGAATTATTCCATGCACCAAATATCGCTGCGTAGACTACAGAGCGGTCCTTGAAATGAGTTGTTCAAGCGCTCATACGGAAAGTTTAACCAGCGCTGCTTGATGTTGCGGTTTCGACCACATAGTCGAGCGCTTAACCAACTGAGCTATCGGAGCGGAATTTTATTTCTACATCTGCAGGTTAGGCTACAAACAGGTTAACCAGAATAAGCCTTTTGTAGGATAGAGCTCCATCAGCTATGACAGATATTTTCAGAAACTATGTACAGTATTTTCATATGCCTCGTTATACAAAATATACGGAGATATGGTACAGGTGTAGCGATCCATTATTTCATCATATAAATTCCCTTTCTTTAACTAAAATGAACCATTTCAAACCATGCGTAATTTCCTACACAGGGACCAATAGAGATGTAATGATGTATAAAGCTGTGTAAAATACAGAAGCTTACATCAATCGTGATAGCAGAAGACAACATGACGTGCATATGATGGCTTAAAATATGCAACTCGTTTAAGCATATAGGCTATACACTACACAGTTTAACTTCTTGATAAAACTTCATCGATCTTAGAATTCAGTTTCAACCCATCAATCCATTTAGCTGGAATTTTCCCTCCATGTCCTCCACATGTCGCTCCAAGAAGAGCACCCAACGGAGACCCTCGGTGAACATTTTCTCCTACAAATACGACAAGGAAGTCATGCATAACGCGATTATCAACACACAGTAGCGTTAACTGCTGGTCCATGGGTACTGGGTAGCCCACGTTTGGACACACACATATTTTATGATCATTTTAGGGGGTAGAAATCGTTCGGGGGAGGGGGCTTGGAAGGAAAACGCTTATTTTGACGCCCGGACCTCTTATTGATATCAGCTATCCGGGCTAAATTATCTATACGCCCATACGTCTGCTATGTTGATGGCATGCATTGTTTTCGGTATGATGTTGAGAAATAAAATTGTACAACTACATAACATACGGTAGCGCAGAGGGCCGGCGCAAAGCTATCCTGCACCCTAAGCAAGCTTTCATTTCTGCGCCAAATAGTTCAAAATTTACTATATTAAGTAAGCAACGAAAGTTTTGAGTTCTTTCGGTTTCTTTAACTCAAGTTGTTGGTTAAATCACTTTACAGAAGTTAGTAGCAGTTCAACATGAAATGGTATTATCTCACTTTTCATGATTACTTTTTTATTTGTTTGTTTGTTTGTTTTTCATATATTTATCCTGCATTGCGGGAAAGCGGACTTGAGCGCTATGCATCGGTAAGTTTTGTTACCAATTCCATGATGCTGAGCGCATAGTCAGACTCAGTGGCGGCTCGTCATAAGGGGCTGCGGGTCTGCAGCCCCCCCAACATTTTTGTGCATATGTAAATTATAATACATATAGATAGTTTTGCCTTTTTTATTTATTTCGCTTGAAGAATTAAAAAATTCTTAATATTAATTTTTTTTGTAATAAAAAAAATAATTGGCAACCCTGGGTCTGCAAATTTTGCAGGTAAGGTGTTGCTTGTTCTTTTTTTATGACGTAGCTTTTTCAGAAAAAAATTTTGTAGCATCACTGAACAAGCGCTGTGGGGACTGCATATAGAACAGACCCTGGTCAGGGATTCCAACTTTGGTTCTCGTAAATCTTTAGGGTAAGCGTGTGAAAGCTATCGGTGATTAGGTAAAGGGATCGTAGGTTACTTTTCTTGATCTGTGTTTTGAGAAGTCACTGAGGCAGAGTGGTTTTGATGTGAAGTAAAGCCAATTACTGGAGGCTAATTATTTTTAATTATTTCAGACCAGTAGAAGCATGAGATGTATTGTTCACGCTTGTCTTGAAAAGAATCTTGGGCTGTGATATTTTCAAGTAAGGTACCTGCAGCTAATAAGGTCCGCTAATTGTCAAACCACAATATTCTTCTAAATACCGCATAATTTTGAACGAAACTTGGAATACGGATACTTTGGGTCTATCTAAACAACATATATGTGAAACAAGTTTCTTAGTAAAAGGAGTTGTGAAATATTAAAAAAAATCTGAAGCAGGCCTTAGATGCATGTGCTGTGAATAAGGCCCGGTTAGAATTTGCACCAAAAGTGATAGAAAATTGGTATATTTTCACAATAGCAACACCACAAAACAACTTCTAATCGACAACACAGGCACAGAACTAATAAGTAAATACACAGAGACAACTATTCCCTCCCAACCCCATGCTCCATTTTTTTCGAAGCGACACGGCAGTGGCGTAGCCAAGGGGGGGGTTTTGGGGGTTACAACCTCCCCCTTTGGCATGCGTGTGACGTTACGATATTGAGAATGATGCTTTCAGTCTAAAAAAAAATTGCCTAATTTTAAACAAAATTGCATTAAAAGAGCGAGTTTTGCCAATACCAAACATTCAAACATCTCAGCCAGGAATTAGCAACAAGAAAACACAGAGACTTAGCTTTTTTTTCCGAAAAATGCCGAAGAAAACATGATCTTATCCTTTTGCTATGCTACCGGACAGCACCATTTTACAGGAATATTCGTACCCACATTTTTGTTGAAAATGCTCTCAGAATGCACCAAATTCAAAGTAATTTTTTAAAATTTTCTGGGGGAGGCCCCCCAGACCCCCCGCCGTTGGGTGGTCGAAACCCCCCCTTTCAAAATTCCTGGCTACGCTACTGCGACACGGTGTTTTTAGATATGGACATGGTAGGGATGCTATAGTATTTTGATACTAAAATTATGATATTTCCATTGCAATAAAAAATTGGATTAATGGTGTAACAAGAATGTTTTGGGTTACTCAAGTCTTTAATCCTCACTTTCTTAACCAGGGGTGCACAACGGTACAATTTTCCTACCCCATGGGCCCATGAGCCTTATTACCTACATTGGCCTCGTCGTGATCATCATTATCAGTCTTGCTTTAATGAGAAAAAAAGTTCAAATTTGGTTTTAATGACTCAGCATGCACATATCTTTCACATAAAATGCAAAAAAACGGAAGTCAAAGCGGTTTGTTAACTGCAGAGCAGTCGCAGCTCAACTGATTGGAGTTAATCTGCCTATTTGATTACACTAATGTTTTGAAGATTGCGAGTAAAAGGTTCACTGCTCGAAGTGGTTTTCGTCTGATTCTGATCAGGATCTATCGTCAGAATGATGTTATCGTTTTATTTATTGTCGCTCTACAACTGCTATGAGGTCTTTTAGCGATAAGGTTCATTTTTAATTTTATATCAGATTTACGACGTCATCACATTATTACCAGACTTATCCTCACTGCGTTATGCAAGAAAGAACACAATCGGTACCGTTTTCAAAGGCGAAACCACTCGGCCACAGCTGTGCTAGTAAAAACAAAATGTAAATTTTGGCTAACCAGAGAAATTAAAGTAACGAAAGAGCTTTCAGACATCAACGACTAAATACCTCACAACATTTAGCTTTATTTTATTCTGACGATAGCTCCTGATGTAAGTCAGACGAAAACCAGCTTTAAGCAATGAGCAAACTTTTACTCGCAATCTTCAAGTTCTGTACCAACAATCAACTCTTCAACTAACGTTTTGAAAAAATCTCAAGGTTCTAGCAACAGAAAATGTAAGCTTACGACAAGTTCAAATTGCATCAAGTTATCATGTTGTGTATCGCGATTTTGAATATTAAATTCTCTGCGGCATAACTTAATAACAGGTAGGCTATAGTAAAATTTTCAGTAGTTCAGTTCAAACGATACAGCAGTAAAGTTCAGAAAGAGATCAACAACAATGTTTCACAGTTGTTAAGAAACAAATAAATTTAGTCAATTTAGACTCTCGGGGTATGCGTTTGAGCAACGCATTTCAGGACTGCTCTCCATTCAGCGACATCTAGTGGATGGAATAATTTTCCGGCCACTACACTTCAACAACAATCGGAAAACGTCACTCTGCCAATCTCGGTAACCGGCCTTACGTCAAAAGCCTCTAGATGTATGCAAAACTAACAGGAATAACCTATCAAAAGTTTTGTCAGTCTGAAGATAAAGATTCAAAATCAACAAACCAAATCCATACCTCCCACATTTACATTCATGAGAATCCCCCCTTCATAATCATCGTGAAAGCGTCTTGCGATGTAGAGCACAATAGGCAGAGCACTTTGAGTGCTACATTGCAAACCCAACTCTTTGGCAATCGTTTGAAATCCAGACAACTCATCAGCAGAGCTGAAACCATGATACATAATATTATTGTGTCAGCTAAAAAATAAACATAGCTTCATAATAATACATGCTAATCTAACAATTGTACGCCGGCAACTAAAATGAAAAATGGGTAACGGAAAAATAAAAGGACCGTGTCTGGCTTCTCTTGCAAATCAATGATGTAAATGAAGAAGCAAATTTGAAAGTTATAACCTTCAACTAAAAAAAATATTTAAGCCTATACCGGTAGGTCTACATACAATAGCATTGACAGGGGGCCAAAAAAAACTTTGAAACCCGGGCTCGGATAATGCTTTCCAAAAGTCACAAAAATGTGAAGAAAATAGCTATTGTTTTCTTTTCTAATAAGATGTCTTGTTTTTTTATTTTTTTTGGGGGGCCCGAAGATCTCATTGGTACCAAGCCTCAGCAGCTATCTTCAGCAGTCCTGCAAATATATCAACGACTTGCCTACATGCCACAACCTTCGAGGGACTGCACGAAGACAAAGCAAAACTTACTGATAGGGAACTAAATCTAAGAAACAGCTAAGTGCTCCATGCCTAATGGCAGTTCGTCATTGAATGACCAAATACGTTTCTTCATATGGATACAATCAGACACAGCAAGATAAGGTAGGGGTGACCACAATTATCAAACGTTAAACAAAATAAATAGATCCGCTTTCTTTAATCGATAAAACTAACCAACTTGAAGTTTAAGGTAATTATTAACTGAAACAGAAGCTTACAGCTCGTACCAACCAATGTAGCTTAAACTATCCACCTTGAAACAATGTCATCAAATCTTTTTAGAGTGGCTTGACCTTCATCCCCAAAGAGTTCCAGCAATCCCTTCTCGGCCTCTTCTTTCAAAGAACCTCCACGAACAAGATTATACAAAATCTTTATGTATAAATTGAGGGGTTTGACCATCTCATCCACCGGATGGGTACAACTGCATGAAAAAAAAAAACAATATAAATGTTTCGGATTTGACATCGATACACTAATTACTTGTATCTAGAAGTGGTCATTCCCCTAGAAGTTAGCATTGCAACCTTAAGATCAAACAGCACTGCTTCGGCTCTCAGGGTGTGCGCTCAAGCAGCGCGTCTTCTCTCCATTCAGCGGCACCTAGCCGATAGAATAATAGTTTACAGACAACACTTCAACAAGCGGAAACTTCACTCTATCAATCTTGGAGGCCGGCCTGCGTCAGTGGTTCAAAGTGGTTCGTCACAAGTATGCGAAACTGACAGGATCAAGCTATCACAGAAGTTCTTTCAATCCGAGGATGAAGATTTCTACGATCAATTAATCAATAAGTTATTCATTGATAATTTAAATGAAAAGGACTCTGGGGTAGCCTAAAAACCATCATTCTGCAATGATCTTAGCTTGCTGTTCCTTCGGCAAAGAATGGTGCACCATCAACAAACGTTTACAAACTCTCACATGTAAAATTTCTTGGCTATCTCCATTACTTCATCTAAAGGCCGATGAATGTTATGAAGAATTATTGAAGTGGTGACAACTGTACCTCCAATCATGGCCAGGCTAGAATTATTCTAAAAATAAAAAGTAGCTTTTATATAACGTGACATTTTGGTTGAGAAACGTTAGACTACAACTTCAACTCGCCGGATAAGTCAAAAATAAAATTATTTTTTTCAACGTAAAAAAGCTAAGTAGATACTTTCGGCTTGTCTTACGTCAAGTTATGAGAATGTCAAGGTACGATCTTTTCAATCTTCGAAGTGGTATGTAGGTGTAGCTGACCAGAAGAACTCAACTGTGGTGCTCCATTCAACGACGTTTAATGACAAGAACACTTCAGGCACCATCACAAATTTCAAGCTGGTGCCAGGACTATTAAAAGTTCAGGGCCGAGGGTTTACCCTTTTACCATTCCAGGGTTTAAGTTGCTAAAAGGACATTCTCCGTCCGATGACAATCGTCGAACGGAGACAATTACCAATGAAACAAAAGATGAAATATACATTATTACAGCACAGCCGACAATGAGCAGTGATAAAAGTAACTAATGACAAACAAAAAAATAACTAATAACACAAATAAATAATATTAACCAAAATAACAAATCTAACCGTTGGAAGAATTCTATCTGATCTTTCCGTTACAAACTTATACACATCATCTTCGCTGGTCGGTTTTCCAGCCACAACCCAATCGATGAAAAAGGTTCTAAAAAGTAAATAAAATCTTCGTTTACTGTTTACAAAGCGGTACCTACAAAAAAGAATGTGAAGTTAGAATTGAAAATGTAGGCTACTGATTATTTTGACAAATATTTTGGCGTTTGTTGGGTTGATGTAGGCCAAAGCTAATTTCTCGCACCTTTTTCAGACCTTGGCCTTAGTCCAGATTATGATGACATCAACAAAAACGTACTGTTAGCTAGCCTATGTGCTGTAGTAGCTCTAGCTTGCAACTCTGTTAACACTAAGTGTATTATATAAGCTATAACTCCAGAGAAACTACACCTGAAAACTATTTCCTAGGAAATAATCCACCTTGCTAAATACCTACTTGCCCGGTAAAAAATTTTCAGATGGAAATTGCCCATATCCCTGAAATTGCCAAGGTGGATTTTTCCGAGGGAAAATTTTTTCAAGGGTGATATTTATCAAGAAGTTATTTAACAGTAACCAGTGATCTATGCGCATACAAAAAATATTGACGCCGTCAGCGCAAACGCAAACGTTCGAAAAACCATACGCCGTATGCGTCAACGTAACTTGTAAAAAAAGTTGGCGGCGTCAGCGCATACACTAGCGTAAACTCATTTTGTTTGCTAGGTGCCAAACATTCACAGGGTATAAACCACTCGAAACAAACAAGTTTTATTTTGAATTTCCACGAAGAAACACAAGCATCTGAAAGTGTTCATCTGACATTTTGCTTCGTTTTGGTTTCAATATGTCTTTGCCCATTGAAAACATTCTTTCAACTTATTCAAAATTTGGAAAGTTTGATAAAAAAAAATGCAAACAACAGCTAAGACATTAAAATGTAGCCTATGCGTTGACGCTATGCGCTAAAAAAACGCGAAAACTTTACGGCGTAGCCTCAAGCGACAACTAGCCTATAGGCTACAAAAAAATGTGGCCGCAAGCGTTAGCGTAAACAAAAAGTCTACGCCGCAAGTCTACGGTGTAGAATTTGCGCGTATACGTACATCTCTGACATTAACGCATATAGCAACTGAGGCTGTTTGAAAAAAAAAACATGTAAAACTACGTTTTGACGTTCCATTTTTTGTATTGACTCTAAGGTTAAGCCTGCCGAAGTCTAGTTTGAAAAAAGAAGCCTGATTATCATTAAGGATTGCAGTCTCAATTACTTGATCCAGCCTTCACAGTAGGTATCGTTGTGGTTTCCAGGAGTGGTCATAAATTCAACAAAGTTCGAAAAAATCCGTTTTATAACATCTGTATCACTCATAGAAGAATCACATTCACGGAGAATTTTCATCACTCGAAGAGCAAGCACACAGTTCAGAGTGTTTTCGCCTGCTTTCAGCCCTGCAGTAAAAGCAGAAAAAGTTTAGCATGTAAGTCTATTGTCTGGCTTTCTGATCATTGTAAGTAAATGAATAGAATAATACATCTGCTAAATCAACTAAGGTATTTTTAATGGAAAATTAATAGCAAGTATTTTAATGTTGTTCGAGCACGCACATGATTAGAATCGTGCAATCCACTGAAAAAGCCAGTGTTGAATTCAAAAACAATTTTAACTAGCTTTACCTTCAGAACAGGTGATTAAAACTTAGCGAAACTATAGGGGTCGCTCACGTGCCGTCACCTGTTTCTGCGTAAAAAAAACTGTCGTCTTGCGCTGTTTTTCAGAAGCCTTTTGCAGGTTCCAGCTGGGGAGCAGCGAGCAAGTACTAACAGACTACGTGCTGCAGCTCTTGTCTACTCAGCACTCAGCAGACTATCGCGCACCTCCTCAGCACACTTCTGTGCACCGGCGCCATAGTGTTCCTTGTTACAGCATCGATACTACAATTAACGCCCGCGTCCTTCCATTTCTTGTAAGCACCCAACCTGTTAAAAATCCGTGACAAAGAAACCACATAGCCTAAAGCCTACTGTTCTGTCACAGGTCTATGACCTATATTATGTTCTCCCAAACGAGTAATTTCGTTGACTAAAATAACTATACCCATTGCATGCCAGCCGCTTAACTTTTCCTTAGCGAAACTGACAAACAAAAGACCTCTGCCCTAAATGGGCGAACCGTAAATGAAAAGCGGAAAAAGATCCAGTGCAAGCAGTTATCTCCTATGATGACACCCCACCAGTCTGTCCTTGCCGAAACAGAGGTGGGTGCATCTCCTCTCCACCGCTTTCGCACCGATGTCGTTCTTTTCCGCTCAACATAGGAGTGTGGTACATTTTTCTTTTTGCGAGTGTGGCACTGAGAAACGAGTTTGTAAACCTACCGTTTTACGGTAAAAAAAAGGACCAGAAGGTGGGGATGTCTTGGACGATAAGGCCACTGGCTACTCTTCAGTAGCCTAGCTTCTTGGTGTAGCCCGGTGAAATATCACTAACATGGCGTGTTAAAAATAGATCTTCGCCCTTATAGGCCTATTCCGCCCATACAAAGACAACAAGTGTAAAGTTCCGCTTGTTTTTGGGGTGTTGTAGTCTGTGAGCTTTAAATTCACCAATTGGCTGCTAAAACTAAGAGCTTTGAGGGGTTGCGACCGTGCCATATTTTAAACTGATTGTCCTGCTTTGGGATCATGCACGTTATAACGTCCGCCTTTAGGCGCTTCTACTTTTTTCTAGACCTCTGCTATGTTTGTCATATATTGTTTTTTCGTTGTGATGGTCAGAAATAAAAACAAACTGAGCTGTACTTGAAATAGTTTGCTCAAGCGCGTACCCCAACAAGTTGAACCAGCATAACTTGATCTTGCTGTTTCTTCATTTCGTTCGAAATCGAGCACTTTGAGCCATCGGGACGGGAACAAGACGAAAAATAAACTTATCAAACATGAAGCACATAACATTTGCAAAAACAACATCCAGTAGATTCTCATAAGTCTCATTCTGGTACAAAGTTAAGTCTCGGTGATCGTCGACGAATCATTATGCCGAAACCGCGTGAAAGCACGAACCTTTATGGTAATGGACATCCTTTTTCCAATCATCCGCTTTGCCATGCATGATCACTGTTCCGATGACTTGAGGTGGCTTTCCTTCTCCTTTAAAAAGTGGAAAATTTTAAAATCAACGAATGTTCTGTGCATGCGGCGTTACGTCAAATACGAGAATGGTAACAGTGTATTGTTATGACGTCATAATTGGTGGAAAACATTTGCAAACTTAAAAGCTTCGATAAACAATCGATTCCGATTGAACTCGCTTCAAAGTGGTGAGTGGTTTTTGTTTAAAAGCATGGCCATGTTGAGTTTAAATGACTTTGCTGCATCTGCTTCTTTATTCCCTATCAAGCTTTTTCGAATGGTTAGCGATGCGCAGTGTCACTGCATGACGTGGGGGGGTGATGGAGAGCATTTGGTTTTGAATACCAGAGCTTTTGAAGATGAATTGCTTCAGCAAACTCTTGCTAGGTGGAAATACCAGTTGAAAACTACTTCGACAACAAGCTTCATCAGACAATTGCATGCTTATGGATTTCGAAAAGTGATAGAAGGGTACGGTGAGCCAAATAACATTCGACGATATTATCACCCGTAAGTTGGCAAAGTTTTTAACTTTGAGATTGTTAACTGTAGGCTATTTTGGTAGCCTACCACAGTTTGAAAACAATTGTTCTTGCAAGTGCAGCATAAATCGTATTATTTTGAAGTTATTAATCTAAGGAGCCATATTTTTTCCATCACGTTAGCAGTGGAGTTGAAAAATTGTTTGGTTCAGTTGGAAAAACACCTCAATACAGCACATAATATTAGAATAAATTATAAAACACAACTTGGGTGAAGCTCAAAGATAAGAGCAAAACCTCTATAGGTGCTGAAAAATAATGTGAGTGCACTGGTATTTTATGGTGTAATGGCAGCTTTATAATGTGCTTTTATTTTACTTTTAAGATACTTTCATCGGCAACGCCCCGATCTCTTAATGTTTATGAAGCGAAGCATGAGGTCAGGATCTGCTAAAAAGCACCCGCTTAGAATATTTGAGGAATCCAACAAGCAACCAGTACCGGTGAGTTTTAAAATGTAGCTTGCTTGTTGATGAAACTTAGACGCAAGCCCGCTTATTTAACCGAATAAACAAAATAACGGCTGTTAAATTAATAACGCGCTTAACAATTTACAGCATAAGATTAGAACAAAATTACAGTTAAGTTACTCATGATCAGTGGGATACGTAAAGTGGAATTTTGGGGGTCCCAAACCCACCCACTGAGCTTGATACATCTTTTTTAAATGTTTTATTGAGCCTTTTTTGCGTAGGTTATTATTGTTATATTGCGTAGTATTTTCTATTTTTCTTCACAGCAATCTATTCATTTTTTTTAAATTGACGTAAAGGAAGACGTATTTTTTCAGTGATATGGCAAAAATGTGACGTGATAAAAAATTGAAAAGGTAACCTAGTCTGGTAGTAGTAGTACTAGTCCAGTTTAAATCCGGTGATGTCTCCGTTACCGAGGGTGGCCGGATTCACCTCTAAGTGCCGCAATCGCCTGCACGCCCTGCCTCCACATCGATCTATCTAACGCGTCCTCTCTTGCCAAGCCTACCATGCTATTTTCCTCCTCAACTTGCCTTTTCCACGTTTTCTTGGGTCTTCCTTGTTTCCTAGGTGTTATCAAGACTTCTAAATGATTGACCCGCTGCAGCTTTTGCGTTTTATTAGCGTAATACAGCTATTTGACTTAAAACTAGGCTATTGTTGACCCAAGTGAGCTTCCTTCACGATTTACCAGATTATTGGTGAGAAAGTTTCCATCGTTTATTGGACGTCTCTTGAATTTTAATTTGACTAACGGCTTAGTTGGAATGAGACCTTATATTTTGATTTGGTTGTATAACAACAAGTTTTATAAATTTTTATTTCAACATTTTTACCAAAACAGTTCATCGGCTAAATTTTCTCGGCAGTCTCATAGCCATACTCATTAGTACAATTCTACACTTACATATGGCCTTTCACATGCTATAAGGTGCCATATACAGTAGACCGACATTCGTTTCTGTCGTAGAGTACAATTAGGTTACCGTACCATAGTTACAGTTTAACGTAGTCTTCTGGAAAAAAAAAATTCAAAACCTTTTCCAAGGAAAACTTTATGTACGGTACCCCACTGCTCATGATTAACCGTGGTTTTCCTGCGTTTGAAGTTGTGAAACGTCAGAACGAAAATAAGCGTGTTGCATCTTTAGGAAACAAAAAATTACTTTAGGCTGCTACTACCTGTGTACTTTTTTATATTATAAACTGCGTGTAAGTCTCACGGTGTACTTTTCAATATTTTACACCTGGGGTTTGTGTAGGGTCACAGTCGACCGGGTACAACAATGGGACATCAAGCTATTTTATATGATAAAACAAGCACTGCGTCCGTCTTGAGGAGCCCGAATCAGTTCTTAGGAGCAGAAGAAATAAGCCGATCACAAACAGAAACTCCCAACAAGAGGCGTAGAAAAGCTCAACCGAGAAAGCATCCTTCGTTTCAAGAAGAATTTCAGTTTGACGAAGAAGGTTAGTAGCAGGCGTGACAAGCAGAATTTCAATGCATGAATGGCATCATTATTGCAGATCTACTCTCTGTGGGTGGATCTTAACTGTAGCAGCACAGTAGTATTAATTGCAGATCAATAAAGTTGAGAGATTCAGTGTCAGGAGTTCACATTCAAATGTTGTTCCCTATACTTTATAGTCTTGTGCGTGGCTTTGTTTTTTGAAAAAAATTGTGCATTTTTATTCAGTCGCTTTTTTATAACTTTAATTATACTATACAGGTCATTATTTAATCATTATAACGAGGGTATGGCCTGTTTGTCTGTCGAGAGCAAAATCTTGCTCTGCCTTGCGATCCGGTTAGTTGGTAGAGTTCATGTGCTACAAGATCACGCCGCTTCAAGAGCTCGTTTCAAGAAAGCTTTGGTCTGCCTTGAGCTCACTGTGTTGCAATTAGGGGTGTTCAATTTCGATTATTTCAATATTCGAAATTCGAAATTCAATTTATTTTCGATTTCCGAATTTCGATTTCGAATATCACAACTATTCACCAAACTGCAAAATGTGATTTTATTGAAAGAAACGACATGAAAATTCGCTAGAAAACGCTAAAAAAAGCCATGAAAATTTGCAAAAAAAAGAACACAAAATAACGTCTACAGCTCCAGGCCCAAGTTGGTGTTGATGAACACAAGCTGATCGACATGATCACCCGTCAGTCGGGATCTCAGCTTTGTGACGGTCAGGCCAGCTTTTGAAAACGATCGCTCCGCTGGAGCCGAGGTCGCTGGGATCCCAAACACTTCAAGTTCATTTTCACAGCGAGCGATTCACTGCCGCGACATTTCACTGCAGAGTGCAGAGGTTTCGACTCGAAAGCAACATCGAGTATGTTTGCAAGCGCATAAAGCTAAACGCACGCTCCGTCTACGTAAGCAAATTATGTTGTTTTTGGGTGCATTCAACATCTGATGACATTGAATCGACACAAAATGGTAGATTTTTGCTATGTCCCAGGAAGCAAAATCAGTCATTTTTACATTGATTCAACGTCTGCAGACATTAAATCAATGTAAAAATGACAGATTTTGTTGTCTGGTGTTGGATGTAGCATCGCAACTCGTTCTAGTGATTATATTTATCGCGAAGCTGTTGCGGTTTGCATTCAAAAAGTGTTTTCCTGCTGCCGATCGCTAGTTCATTTATTGTTTTATGTATCAATACAGCATAAAAATTTGCCCCAACACAGAAATATGCGCAGGCCGAAGTAGCCGGCCAGGGGTCAAGGGGGGCCTCCCCCCCTGAAAAAAATTTTGCCCCCCTTTGGAAAAATCTCAACATTCTCGGGCAACAGCTACAATGATAATGATTTTGCCAATTTAAATTTTTTCGGCCCCCCCCTAAAAAAAGTTGCCCCCCTTGCTCTGCGGTTTGGCTACCCCTTGCTCTGCGGTCTGGCTACGGCCCTGCCCCCACGGCTTAGGCGCCTATGGATTCGGTAAAAATGGATAAAACTGCGACAAAGCTCAGCCTACACTTTCTGCTATTGCACAACCTAGCTATCTTCATTCTTAAGAGAAATTTGGCATTAAAAATGCCAACCTGGCATCCCTGGTGCAGGACTGGCCGTTGGACCCGCGAGAGCGTGTGATAGTCACGTGATCGACGATGCGCATGCGTCGAAGTCTTTTTTTGCTTGCAAAATGCGACAAGACAGATTTCGCGCCACTCGCGTTACTTTCAACCGCGTTCAGCCGAAAGGGCGGCTATAATTTCGAATATGTCCGATACGAAAAACGAATTTCGAATATCACCTTAATCGAAATCGAATCGAAAATCGAAATTGAACACCCCTAGCTGCAATGATCATCCATCTAACCTGAGAAATCCAGCTTGTGCTGCGCTCAACGTGTCCAACTGTTCAAGCCATCTCAAGATAGGCTATACTGTAACATATTTTGTGTAAAATTATGTTGGGTTATCTTTAATTTCAAATCTAGTACTGTGCTATATGGATCAGTCCTGTCAGCATGTTGGTATCGTGTAATATAAAAAAAACTATTCTTTAGATTCTTTTCCTCCATCTATGGTCACTCAACCTCACTTCAGAGAGCACAAATTGACACCAAACTATCCCGCTGTGACACTAGAAAACAACTTTGTGCGCACTCCTATCGTGGTAAAACAAGAAGTCAAAAATGATATGAAGGTTCTTCAAGATTACTGCACTCAAATCAACAAGCTTGTGGAAAGTAAAGAGAAAGAGACTCTAGTGGAACCTACTGACTTTCCACAGAAAGAAAAGGATGACAAGACAAAGAACGAAGAAACCACGAAGCAGGAAAAAACGAAGGCTTGCGATCAATCTAACAAAGAAAGCACCAAGGCTGCTGAACACGTGCCAACACTGGTATCAACCAATCAGGTCGTATTTTTCAAAAAAGAGCAAAAAAATCCTGGGTCAGACGAGCCTCTTGATCTGAGCAAGCCAGCATCTTCCCAGAAACTACCAATTGTGACAATGGAGAAACCACCGGGTAAGTTCCTAGTTCAACATTTCCCAAAAAGGAGTCGAAGCAGTGTTGATATAGATCGTTTTTGAGCGCACATTCGATATGCTGCACTTTACTTGATAGAGAAAGTTCAAAATGTAAACTTTTAATGACAAATATCTACACTTTGCCTTTCCAGCTGTTCCGCAAAACTTTAGAAGTGGATTTCAGCAGCAGCAGCCGATAACGAAACCAATGGCAATTTTGAATGGGAGCAACACCAACTTCATTCCAGCCAATGAAAATCATGCTCTTGCACCGCCGAAGACTGCCTTGCCCCAACAGCAAAACCAGTCGCAAACTTTTCTAATTAGCAGTCAAACCCCATTGCACCAGCATCCAGGCGCAATGGACAACGCTACAAAAGCAATGTCTTCAGGTAGGATATTTTTAACGCAAATACAAAACATAAAGTACATGAGACATGAGATTTAAGAAATCTGCAACTTTGAACTTGCATCCGAAATTGTTTATGACCAACGCCATCGTATAATGTTTAAAGCAATAGGCTAACCGGTTTAACTTCTGTCTCTTTCTCAGTTGACAAGACTATAATCAAGTATTTTATAGTTTTAACGTTTTGAAAAATACAGTTTCATAACGTTAATGTATCATTGACGCAATGGTTAATGTATCATTGACGCAATGTTTCACCGTTTTTTGCGTCACTCAAACAGGCCTTCCTCCGTTTCCTTCATCCAGCACACGCATTAGTGTTCCTCCGCATTCGGTGTTGCAGCCCGCCTACATTGCTTGGCCTACTCGAGGAATATTCTGCCCACAGACGAAACAATGGATACAGTCTCGCCCCACAATCATTCCGTTGCCCTTAAAGAGTCAGCAAATTTCTCCTGGGAAATACCCCAACCCCAGACCAGGTAAGCTATTGAGTGTATATCGCGACGCTCCGAATTTAACGTGCAAATGTGTTTCACCATGATCTCTCAGCTATCATTAATATGTTTTGAAAAATTTCCCAGCCGGTATGTTGTTTAACCAACAGCCGCAATGGAAGCCTGAAGTTCCGAGGGTCCCCGTTGAAATAAAAGAGCAACAGGCAATGAAACCGAAGGCCCCTCAGCCCCCTACTCGGGAAGAACCAACCTATCATCTTCGATCTCTTCCAAGACCTAGAGTCTCGTTCCAAAATTAATAAGCTGGCGGAATACAATTCTTATTGGCTTATCACAACTATCTTGTCATGATTGTGCCATATGTAAATTACCACCAGCAGGAAGTAATTCCTCTCCAAACTAACAAACTAAATTTTATTCAAAAACGCTGCTGACTTAGGGAACGTTCAAATATTACGTAACGCTTTTTTTCCGAATTTTTGCCCCCCCCCCCCCCTCCTCCATGTAACGCTTTTTCAGTACGAATTCAGCACAAAAAACTACCATTCCGTACTCGAAAGCGTTACGTAACGTTTTGCTTGAACCCCCTACCCCCCAATGTGACGCTAACGTAACGCTTTGCATAAACCCCCCCTTCCCCCTCGAAGGCGTTACGTAATATTTGAACGTTCCCTTATATGGTTTTATTTGGCCTATAAAGCGCGATCATTTTTGCGAAAAGGGAAATCGGCAAATGTGTGGTCTCTTTTCTGGGTTTGTAGTTTATCTGGCGTAGGCTATTGTGGTCAAACGCTGTGGTGGTTGATGCAATCTTTTAGTTGTCAAGCTTAGAAATTTCCTGGGAAATATGCCAATACTGGTTTGTCGTATCCAGACGTACACCCAATGTTGGAAGCCTACTCTCATATGTTTAACGTTTCACATAAAATGCTTATAACACATAGAATCGATTTCGAGAATTAATCGGTTTTCATACTGTACAATTGATCAGCTTTGTCGTAGTTTGGCTTCCTTCCGTGGATGTTACAAGACTAAAGCTGACGGAAATATTCCCTTTATTATACACATCATTTGGTGGGAAGCGAAACCTGCTAGAATTGTGTGATGTGTTTTCTCGGAAAAGCAGAACAACTTTGCAGTAAAAATGTAAAGTTGTGTTTTTTCTACGTAAAGTAATAATCGGTTTGAAAATTTGTCCGACTAAACCGCAAACTTCTATTAAAGTAATTTGGTTTTTCTGAATTTTATATGGCCAAAGCTTTATTTTTAAGACGGTGTGTTCCCTATATTCTTGCAAACCGTTGTGTAACTAACTGGTTATTTAGTAATTAATTCACGTATATTTCGTTACTGCTGTAGTTGTACCAAGGAATAAAAGAATGAATGTACTACACTGGTTACTGGTTTTTACAGGAGAGAAAACTTCAGTTGCCTTGAAGAAAATTAGTAGCTTTATTAATCACAGTTTCATTATCAAACAGGCGCACAGTTATGCATCCTTTTTCTGTTTTCTAACAGCTTGCAATCCAACGGGACATTTTGATAAAAAAAAATATGCATCGTCTATGGCTCAGCAACTTGATAAGACTTATTTAAAAAAAAGTTAGATATGACAATAATAGTGGTAAAAATACAGGTTACAGGATAGGTCTAACCTACCTGAAGGTGGCAAAGACATATAACTGGCTGCATGTTTTTCTTTGGGTTCTTCGTACTGCGTGATCCAGCCATTATAATGCTCCTTTATTTTGGACGCATCGTAATACCAGTGAACAGGCATGGCTACTGCATCTGCTGCAAACATACCTGGAATGCCATAATATTGTTTAATCCGAAGAAAGCGAACTTCGTACAAAACATTTGAAACTATTTTTCAAGTGAAAGTTTTGTAAGTGGTGAAGCATACAGAAAAAAAAATTGGCTCTAATCTTATTCTTTAAGCTGCGCAGCTGTAGGCCTACCTAAATGACTGCAAGACGCATATTGCAATTGTATTACCAAGCAATTACTTACTTTTGTATGCCTGATTGACTGCCTCTGGAATCACCGACATTTTGTTTCAGCAATGACAATAAGTAAGCCACTCACAACAACTGAACCTGTGTAGAAATCGTTTGTTAAATCAACAACTCGCCTCGAGGCAGACTAACCTATCCTCAAGCCCTGTGTGGTTATACTGGTTAACCAGTCCACAAGATAAAACTGATTGAAATTGTAGCCTACTACCAAGCATTTCCCATTTACAAACCATAGTGTTTCTCTTATAACTTGAATATTAACTTTGTTTCTACCATTGCCAGTCAAAACAAACAGCAGCGGTTTAGAAGAAGTTGAAGCGACTGAACGCGTACGCGAACATTAGGTTGATCGCCATTATCTCACAATCGCTGTGGTATCTACTTACCATTGTGACTAGCCTCTGTTTACATTTAAACAACACAGACAGTTTTATACCAGACTAGTGACTCAGCAAATATGATGGTGCCTTGTCATTCAAAGATCCCATGTTTGCATTACGGTAGTAGCCTACATTTCAAGAACGTTATTAATTTGACATAAAAAAGTGATCTTTGCTAGGGCATAGAATTTAACAATAAATCATGTCATAATCCCTTCCTTAAAAATGTTTTGCTATGTCATTATGACTTGGCAATAATTATGCAAACACAGCAACAAAAAATGTATCAAACTTTTGATATGTTGATGCACAATGCTTTCCATCAGTAGCTGCTGATTTGAATAAAGATTGTCTGTTTAAAGATGCGCGTGCTTTGCTTTATTTTCCTGACTCTTGTGCTTCTGTAACTTGTATATTGCAACTGTGGTGACAGGCAGGGGCTCTTTCCACTTTCAGAATTCGGGAGGGGGGTGATTTTTAGACAGTGGGCTAAAATCGTCTTAGTTATTCCAAACCACTTCAATAAGTGGGGGGTGATCACCAGAGGTGGGCAAAGTTACTTTCAAAAGTAACTGAGTTACAGTTATAGTTACTTGGCCAAAATAGTAACTGAGTTACCGTTACAGTTACCGATTTCAAAAATGTAACTAGTTACTAGTTACTTTCAGTTACCGGTACTCATAAATCTCAACGTAAACGCTGTAATCCAAATTTAGACAAACAATTATTTGCGGGAGGCGCATCCATTCTCCTCAACATTTATTAGATGTATCACGCACCCTGTGGTGCAAATTCTTTTCTAGTTACGCAGTTGCCTTTTCCTAATGTAATTTGTTTTCCGTCTGTCTGTTTTCCACACTATTGCTTACAATAATCGTTGCGTGTTTCTTGATGCTTATAGTCAGTCAGTTATAGTTACTTTCAAAAAGTTTAAATTTATTGCAATTTATACATATTTTCAGATTCCTGATGAGGGCTTAAGTTAAGCCGGAAACGTTTGACTGTTAAACTACTTGTAAATATGTAAAATATATTGTTGTAATGCTCAACTCTGTGATATTGTTGTGCTTTGCCTGTCTTTGGTACAAAAAAGAAAACTCTCTCCCGAAACTATATTCTCTTTAAATGCTCGAAACAAAGGAAATAATTTGTTTTCTCTGCTATAACTCGAAGTTACTTAGACATCGACTTCCGATTTTGAATCGAAAAAACAATGATGTAATAAAATTGCGAACAGTGAACGTAACACCGGGACTCCGGTTCCTATACTCCAAAACTACGGCTCCTGTACACCTCTGGCAGCTATACGACAAGCATGAATTAAGCTATCAAGTGTTGCCAAACACTTTTGCTAAACATTGCATAGAAAGTCACATATTGATCAATCACCAAAAGCAATTAATTTAGCCAAATTAGTTCTCAAAAAGCGCTAAAAAAGAGCCAAATCGCCAAACCTTAAATATTAAGCAAAACGTCTTAAAAAATCGCCAGATTTCTGGATTTTGGCGATGAATCCGCCAATATGGCAATCCTGCTCCATAAGATCACAAAACAAGAGCGCAGCGCATGGGCAGTGCTGCTCCGATACAGCTGCGAGAAGAATGCATTATTGCGCAACGCGCAGCAAACACGCATAAAGCATGACACAAACATGTGCAGAGAAATGGACGGCGATTAGAAACAGAAATTTCAATACAAAAGTAACTTGTAACTGTAACTGTTGAAAAAGTGCTAAAATAGGAACTGGTTACCGCGTTTCGTTACTTTTGGAAAATAGTAACGAAGTTACCGTTACAGTTACTCAAAAAGTAACTAGTTACAGTAACTAGTTACTGCCCACCTCTGGTGATCACCCCCCCCCCCCCCCCCCTTGGATACAGCCCATGGAGACAGGAAAAAAATGATAACTCTGATTCGACCGTGTATTCATTGCTCATTCACTTATTCTAATCTTGATCTGATGTTCCTGAATAATACGAGTATTTTGACTTGTTTTATAGTGTAACAGAATCTGCAGGTTATTAGGTTTAACGAGGGTAGCTGCGCTAGACATAGACCTACTGTTCTGTACACTAGTGTATTCTTTAAATACGTGTTTGCAAATTCACACAAGTCTGCGAGGGAGGGTGACTACTGACTAGTCTTCACACCCTTTGGTCGACGTTGCCTCACATGCGAGAGTGGGAGCTCTCGATATTGGGTTTTTCAGCGAAGGCAAGTCGACACTTGTGTTCTACCAGAAACAACTAAGGTTTGCCGCACCGAAATAGAACAAAATCCCGAAAGCGGATTAAGCTGTTTCGTGCCACAAGTCTCATTTGTTACATTTCTGGACCAGCTTTTTCCGATCTTTTACGTGCAAATTTCGTTATGATGTCAGGACTGTAGTCGATTGTTTGAGAGCGGAAGTGGGTACACGCTTTTCCTTTTACTCGTGTTGTTCGTGCTTCAGCTCAGCGCTTAATCATGCTGAACCGGTGAAACTACAAGAGGCCAGGCAGAAAAACAAATAGCAGCGCAAAAGATCCCGTTTAGGTAATCGTTAACAACTCAGTCACTCCGCAAACTTACCACAAAAAGTGCCTACAAGGTAATACTAAAAACTGTTACAGTTAATTGATTCAAGTTTGTTTTTTACCGAGCAAAGGAGAAAGTAATAAATTGCACCTGATGATTATTCTGCAAAGATTTGTCCGCTCGTTTGCGGGTAAGGTACATCATTTGAGCGTGACGCAAATTGAAGTCAGTGACAAGATAGCTTCTTTATAAACAAGCATTTCACTTTTTCGTTTGTTTGTTTATTTTCTGACGGCAAGTAAGGTCATTGACACATGATTGGGTAAAAGAATGAAGGCAATGTGCGAGAAATGAAATAATAATTTAACATACCGGGTACTAATTGTAGTATAAAAAGCAAATATCATGTAACTTAACGTACTGTAGACAAGCGACAATTTTATATTTAACTTTATCAAAATGAAAAAATGAAGTCTGATTCAATTAATCCGACAAAGTGATAAGAGGCTGTTTTAACATATGACTCCCTTGAAGGGGGAGGGGGCATAACTGTCACATTTCTCGATATAGGTTGGCGAAAATCGCAGTGTGGTGTTGTATGATGCAAAAGAGTTGTGTCATACGCTATTTCTGTAGCACTCCTCTAAGCATGCTTTGGAATAAGTGTGAGTGATGTTAAATATTGGCCAGTATGTGATTGCATGGTCGCCGATTAACAACTTGCTTGAATAGGCGGGAAACATGGACTGTACATTATCTCCACATACAGTACGTTAGAAACACCGAACAGTTTGTTGCAACAAAGAAAAATGAACAATGTTTATTTTTGGTTTATCCCTGATGTGTTCATAATATGGTGTCGCAATTGCGATGTAATTACATAGTAATCACATTTTGATTGTTAGAAGATGAACATCTTGGTTGCCCAAATCTTTAAAATTCTCATCGTCGCCACTTGACTTTGCTTGAAGTACTATACCAAACAATTATTGAATGACGTAAATCAAAAGCGAAGTAGGTAAAACTTTACAATTAATGCAAAAGATACGAGGGGCCGTGCCTTCAAACTACCACTAAACACGTGTCAAAATCTGAATAGACTTTTTATCAACTTGCCTAGCCGTTAAAAGGAAAGAGGTTGAACATATTTTTTATAAATATTTAGACGTAAAATGGCAGACGTAAGCTGTAAGTAAATAACTTGAACTTTGACGGATTTTTTTTAGCATTGTGAGCATGTTTCTGAATTTACTTAACACCAATAGGGCGCACAAGTTTAATTGAAAGCAGCAAGAAACAAGACCTAGAAGACATGAAATATGTGGCAAAATTAAGAAGCAAAACGATGGCACACCAACATCTCGTGTTAGCTATCAAAGCATTTAACTATGCGAGGTTCACATAATTTAAGAAATTGCCATAACGTAACACCCGATGTTACACGATCAACAAAGACGCGTTATAAATAAAAACAACACGTTTATCTGACATCAAGCATGATCAATTGATTACGTCTTGTAGATTAAGATGTCTTTCAATATTCCGTTAACCCGCAGTGCTGCCACGCGTACATTCTCATAAGCCAAATCAAATAAATAGAACTGAACTGGTACTGACTTGACGACAAGAAAATGACGACAAAGCAGTGGCCTATATAGATTTTGCGATACCTTAATATCATACGAATGAATTTTTTGTAACTGGAAAGCACAACTCATGCCTTTCGTGGTGAACCCACTTCAAAGAAAAAACTTTTCGTAAAATTTGTGGAAGCATTCTGGTGAGAATTTGAGGCGAACCAAAGAGAAATAACATCTTGTGCCACGAGGAAGAACACAGCACTACAATGGCATGTTTGCATGCTTCTTCCATGGATTGCTTTGCTTCTTACTCGCGAGTAAGTTCAAGTCTTTGCATATTCTCGTTCTTGTAGTGCGAGGTTGTATGATGTCATCAACGTAGCCTGAAACATATCAGTTTTATTTAATGATTTTCGTGACGAAATAAGCCTGGAGGCTTGCTGCTTTATATCGGCTATACCTTTCTTTACTATTAGCATGGGCATTAGGGTGTTTCATTTTTTCACCATTTTTGAAATTCAAAATGCCTGGGGTCCCATCTGGTGGTATTTGGGGAAAAAAGTTTACACCCCAAATTTTTTTCAATTATGACGTCATATTGAGGTGGTCCACAAAGTTTGAAATTTTTGGGCCTCAAAATTTCGAAATTTGGCCGTATCTCCGGAACCACTCATCATAGATCGACAAAATTAGTATCAAAATGCACAGAAGGGTCGGTTTCCTATACCTGATGTAGAGAATATTAAGATCTATCTGCTTCAGAAAAAAAGTTATTTCAAAAAATCTGATTTTTGGTGTATTTTCTCCTGATGAACAGAGATCAGGTGATCAAGATAATAAGTTTTTCTGTATTTTTCACTCTTGAAAGCTGCTATTGCATAATAATAGTCCTTGTTTGTTTTGCAAGAGACGAAAGGGTAATTAACTAATTATTGAAGGTATTACTATTATAATGATGATGGCTACGGCTACCCCTCGTCGAGGATATTATAATGTGACCGTTGAGGAAGAGCTATGCTGTTCACCTGCTTTAGATTTTGATTAAGTGTCATTATGGCATTAAGGTCAAGTATTAGTAAGTCGATGCAAAACTTCAAGGAATCGGAGAAAAATGTGCTTCCCCTTAATTCAGATATAGTCATCACTATTTTTACTTGAGGAAGAAAGTACGGTAGCCGAAACTAATCCCAAAGTTTTTGAAGAAAATACCCCATTTCAAAGATTTGAGAGATGAACTGCTGAAAGATGTAGCTGGCATATGGAACAAAGCTGGTCTTCCAGTGCTTAGCAAACAGAGAATTGAAGCCAAGTTAAAAGACGTGATAGAGAAGTAGACTACAATACAGCAAGAAAGAAAGAAATGAAACGCAGAGGTAATGAGGTTAATCAAGAATGGTTGCAGAACTTGTTCGATATATGTGCATGTAAGTGAAGTGTTCGATCTCCGAAAATCAGGTTGTTTTTCAAAAGAAACTCTCTTGCAGCTGTGAACTCGAAAACCGAGTCCAGAAGAAAGAAATCGCGTTCTTGAAAGATCAGCGAAAAGATCGAAAAATGTTTATCGGTGGCGTAGATGTCAACCATGTAGAAAAGGCTTTGGAACGGGAAAATCATAAAAGGAGGTGGGAAACGAGCAGTGAAGTTGAACAACCGAGCACTTCTGGCATACAATCTGCCAAAGCATCGGCACTACTATGTTCGAAACAGAGAAAAAGAAATGAAGCAGTTAGATGTCTACACAGTAGCGAAAGCGACTCTGATGGGGATATAAATTGGGAAGATGATAGGGAATACGAGCCTCTGAAATCAGCTGTTGGGGGAAAAGTGTAGGCTACAAGAAAGTACATTCTTTTTCAATAAATGATAGAAGTTGTTTACTTGCTGATCGTAGGATGACTTCGGTACGCCAACAGTCAGATCTTATGAGGTCGGTTTTTGGAAAAGATCAAATAGCTGCATCACCTTCGACAGTATACCACCAACGACAAAAAACAAGAGAAAAATCTCTGATGGAAAGTGAGAACCTTCTTAACTCAGCTTCTACCATGCAGTTATGTTATGATGGGCGCGTTGTCGATAAAATAGATCGATACGTTTTCTTAGGTCAACTTGTTGATGATAATGGCATGAAGCACGAAAGTGTGCTTGCTGTTAAAAATTTTCCCAAAAGTGTGTCAGTCACTGCAGCACTGACTTTTGACAACATCATCCAGGAGGCTTGCAAAGTTCACCTACCCCAAGTATATTCACTATTCAGTCATGGCTGATACGACTGCTCTCAATACAGGAAAAAAGTCCGGAGTCAATACTCGACTGGTCAATTATTTTAATGATGAAGTTGGTCATGATATTCATACCCTTAAATTAAATACATGTTCAACATAAACGAAATATATCTTTTCCATGTCATTTCTTTTGTGGACGGCGCCAAGAAGAGTCCCGGAGCAATGCAAGATGGGGCTTTGCTTAACCAGATAGCAAGACTAGACAAGCCCAGTGCTGAAACCTTAACACCAACTATTATTACGCAATAACAGCTTTCAAGAGTGAAAAAATACAGAAAAACTTTTGATCTTGATCACCTGATCTCTGTTCATCAGGAGAAAATACACCGAAAATCAGATTTTTTGAAATAACTTTTTTTCTGAAGCAGATAGATCTTAATATTCTCTACATCAGGTATAGGAAACCGACCCTTCTGCGCATTTTAATACTAATTTTGTCGATCTATGATGAGTGGTTCCGGAGATACGGCCAAATTTCGAGATTTTGAGGCCCAAAAATTTTAAACCTCGTGGACCACCTCAATATGACGTCATAATTGAAAAAAATTTGGGGTGTAAACTTTTTTCCCCAAATACCACCAGATGGGACCCCAGGCATTTTGAATTTCAAAAATGGTGAAAAAATGAAACACCCTAATGGGCATATAGCGCACAGATATCATCTTGTTGCAAGTTTTTATTCAGATTAGTAACTATTCCCATTCCGCAGACATTGAATCAATGTTGAAAATGACTGACTTACTGGCCGGGTCGTTATAAACGTAGATGATACATTTTATAAAAAAATTATAGCATCTGTAAGACTCCCTTCGAAACAATCACAGTGTACCGATGCATTTCCAAATTTTATTAAAAACAAACAATCGGTAACTCTTTCAATCGAACCTCGGATAGCTGCCGGGTACGGATTGGCAAACTTTTCGATATATTCCGCTTCCTTTTCCGCTTGATCTTCCTTTCCGCGGAAGATGATCTGGACGGCTCCTTTCGCCCCCATCACGGCCACCTCGGCCGTCGGCCATGCGTAGTTCAGGTCACCACGCAGATGCTTCGATGACATCACATCATATGCACCTCCGTAAGCCTGGAAATGAAAATGCATTGAATGCGCAAAGTTGCTGGATAAGTACTTGATTTTGCAAATGAAGTGACAAGATTAAGCGACAATGGTTCGAATCTTGGCAAAAGTAAGTAAGTTTTAAACAGCTTAGAAGCTTATGTTCTTTATTTTTCAATGTTAAAAACTGTTATTTTAACTGCCTGTGAGAAACACAGTTGCCTTATTGTTATTGTTGGGAGGAAATTAAATCATTCTTTCCTTTACTAAGCACACCACCAGCACTGCGAAACCTGACATTAAATCTACGAACTCATTATTTTTTACCATAATACTCCTTCCCTATCCATGAAGTGACGCAAATGATTATCGGCCTCTGAGAAAAGTTACAAGGTTTTGAGGAGGAAGAATAACAAAAAAAAAATAACAATAAAAAAATAAATAAATAAAATAACAAAAATAAAATTAGTACCTTTCTTGTGATAACGGTGATCTTGGGAACTGTTGCCTCGGCGTAGGCAAACAAAAGTTTGGCGCCGTGACGAATGATCCCGCCGTGTTCTTGCGAGGTGCCTGGCAGGAAGCCAGGAACATCAACCAGTGTGACAATAGGGATGTTGAAACTGTCGCAGAAGCGAACGAACCGGGCCCCTTTAACGGAGGCGTTGATGTCCAAGCATCCTGTTGAGACGAGATGTCGTTAACGTGATAAAGTTGCCAAACAAATGCTTTTTTGGGGTCTATTCCAGTGGTTTTCAGCCTTTTACCTTTCAACAACCAGGGCTGTGGAGTCGGGCGAAAAATAGACGACTCCGACTTCTCGATTTATAATGAGCCAACTCCGGCTTCAGTGTTTTTTATAAAATCTGTGTCCTTTTTCATTTTAAATTTAATTTCATTTAAGTTGCGATCGAAATTGAAATGGTGACTTTAACAAAAACTAGCAAGAACAAACACTTCTATTTTCTGGAAAAGTTTGAAAGCACCATGCGGAGAACAAGAAACAATGGTTAGAAAAAAAATGCGAACAAAAATTTTATTTTTCAGCGCTTCGTGTCAAGCCGGAATCGGCCTTTTTTTAACGACTCCGGATACGCCAAAATCATTCAGACTCAACTTCCACAGCTCTGGCTGCAATTAATACCCTACACTTTCGTTATAATAACTAAGCACAAAACTATGAAAACTTTCAACTCTAAAGCCCTCACCAGAAGCAACTTTTGGTTGATTTCCTACGAAGCCGACTGTTCTCCCGTTCATCCGACCGAACCCCACAACGATATTCTTCGCATAACTCGGCATCAGCTCCCAGAAATCATGGCTGTCTGTAAGCTGACGATAAAAAAATAGATTTTCAACAACTTTAAACAATCAACTCATTTTCTGGATATTATAAAATATGACCACGCATGTCAGATATGTTTTTCGAAAGATATGTTACAAAAATACAAGTAGATTTGACAGTGTTTTAATGTACGGTTCCTGACAGAATTTCACACTTTGCAATGATTTAAAACTTTTAAAAATGAAGACATCTATATGGCTACTATTTGGAAAATGAATAATGCGTATACTGTACAAGGACAGTTTAGCATAAATTGCATAATAGTTATCAATCGTACCGTTGTTATGACTTCCAACATATCATAAGCTTTTGTGCTCTCGACTGGAATTAAATCGTCTAAGATTGGACAAGATCGTTCGCTGAAAAAATGCGCAAGGCAAGGTTACACTTTGCTCATAGCGGTAGGAAAGATATTGTACAAACCTCACTCCATCATTACCAGGAATTATGTTTTTTATCATTTTTGAGACACAGTTGATCCAAACTAGTTACCGGAACAGGCCCCAAGTAACCAATCGGTGGAAATGGGCAACCTCTTTAGAGCAGAGTATGCTATGCGACGAGATAGATGTTTTGTTATACTCTCTTGGTGAAGCCCGTTCTTACCTCGAGTCATCTGTGGATAAAATTGGGGCTGCGTCTTGATTGCTGAGAGGTAAGTAGTTGTAGAACTTTCGGAGTTTAAGAAGCGCATCCACATCGTCTTCAAATGCATCATGGGCAACACCGGACACGGTTGTGTGAGGTTTAGCTCCTCCTAACTCTTCAGAAGACACGTCTTCATTGGTAACAGACTGAAAAAGAAACCATAAAATCTAAGTTGTTCACAAAAGTTAAGTCACGTGACGAAGCCGAAAACGTGTGGATAGAATCTGAACTAATGAGTAGACCGCGAACACAAAAAAACAACGTGATAAAACGTATAAATTGTGCAAATAAATAACTAAACGCACTACACAAGCCCCACAAACCTTCACAACATCAGGTCCAGTTATGAAAAGGTAAGATGTGTCTTTGACCATGAAGGTGAAGTCAGTAAGAGCAGGAGAATACACAGCTCCTCCGGCACACGGACCCATGATCATGGAGATTTGTGGGATCACCCCGGAAGCCATAACATTTCTCTGGAAACAAAAGGGACTTTAAACTGTGGAAGTGGTATTTCGGAAAAATCCAATTACAGGTAAATAGCATACGTGTCGTGTATCCTCATTCAACAAATACGAAAGTTTAAGACCGATTGCGGGAATTTTCATCCCTGGATTGAGGAAACCTCTACGGAAACTTCATTTAAGCAGTCCTTGCAGATGCTTTGAACTAATGAGAAAAGCACATCTTTTGAGATACAGCGAGTTACTTTACTTTGCTTTTCACCTGGAATATATCAGCATAGCCAGCAAGTGATTCTACGCCTTCTTGTATTCTTGCGCCACCAGAGTCATTTAAACCAATGACGGGAGCACCAACAAGCATAGCTTGATCCATTATCTGAAACGACATATCATATGCAATATGCATGTCAAGTTGTCAACGTGTGGAAAGATCAGCTTGCAAGTCATGTTTTGTATTAGAAGGTTACACAGAATATTTTCTTGGCCAATGACCACCAACATTTTGCGAATAGCACAAATACCGAACGTGATATCGGATGAAAGTTAAAATGCTGACAAATGCATTATAAGCCAACATCGCTCTATTGAGAAATACTTTGCATATCACACTCAAAAGTTTTGATTATGAATGATATGACAACACCAAGAAACAGAATGAAAGTAACTGCTTGAACAGAATACCTTGCATACTTTCTGTGCATGAGCACTGGACAATGAGCCGCCAAAGACAGTGAAGTCTTGTGAAAAGACGTAAGCTTGACGGCCGTTTATCAAGCCATGTCCTGTGACAACACTGTCCCCAGAAAACTGTAGAGAATATAAATACTGTATACATATATAATAATTCAAAATAAAGCAAAAAACTAATATTAATACTACAAAAAGTGCTCAATGCCTGGCAAAAAAGCCAAGCAGAGCGAATTACATGTAATATACTGTAGTTATTACTTTCTAAAACCTCTACAGCCTGTTTCACCCTAAAAGGGGGATTGTCAGAAGATCCATATATGCAAATACAATTATATTTGAATAAGGATCTTCTGATGATCCCTTTTAGGGTAAAACAGGCTGTAGAGATTAAGAAAGTAATAACTATATTTGATGTAATTCAAAATCATAGTGCAAATTGAAAAAAAATCCTTTTTTAAAAACGGATTGATCATTTTCCTACAACTTAATCTCCACGTAATAGCTTATTGATTGCAGGGAAGTACTTTTTCATGGGTGAGAAGGGATGAAAGCATCATTGTGAACATAAATTAATGGCCAACAGTGTGAGCATTCAACTGTTTATGATCTCTAAGCATAGTACCTACTTATTTTCATGGTGAATCATTGTTGAATTTTCGCTGACCTACATTACGGACTTGAAATTATTTGCCAAAAATGACCACAATGTTTCATTTTAAAGACGTACAATTTACAGTTAAGGAAGTTTAAGAGTCAAAATTTTTATTTCATAAAATGAAAACTAAATGTATGTAGCCTATCTGTCTAGCATAAATTTCAGCCTGGTCAAAAAATTTCTACGCAATCATTTCGGGATCTGAACATAGGGCTAAAAAAGGGCCATTTCTGGCTGCCCGATAGGGTTTTCAGACCCCCATAAAATCTCTGTTAATGGCACCACAACTCTCAAATTCAAGATGGGAAAGAAAAGTTTCCAAATATTACGTATTAATCATGTTTTAGAGAAATATTTCCATTGGTTTGGGTGTTAGAAGCATTTGAAAATTGAAAAAAAAAGGATTTTGATGATCCACATAACACCTATGCATCATCCAAGAGGTGTTGTTTTTTTACTATTGATTTGTGTCCGATAGTTTATAATGAACTAGCACAGGAATTTTTAATCTTCTATCACAATTGCAATAGAAGTTATGGAGCTCTAAAAATGGCTGAAATTTCTATTCGCTACTCCCGCAAGTCAAAAACGAGGGTGACACCCGAAATTCAAATGGCCGCCATGGGAAAACCGTTTGAGATACGGTATTGATATAAAACTTAGGATTCTTTCGTTTGGTAACCTAAGGCATAGTATGACAACTATTCAGCAAAACATGAGAGGTGCCATATACGAGATATCTTCATATTGGCTGTTTTCATACGGAATGACCATATATGCTGTTAAAATTAACGTATTTGGCAATGACAAAACTTTGTGAAGTATATGGACGAATGCAGTATGGTGGTGTATTTAAGTCACGAAAGTAAACAGAATGTGAATAACTTTAGGCATATTATACAGTATATATATAGCCTATATCATGAATTCGACAAAAACCGTCCAAATGAAAGAACCTTATTTTCCTCAGCGTCCATTCCAAAATCAGTGCAACGCTGTTCTACAAACATGTCGAACTCCGTGAAGGTTCCCGGATCAAGCAGGAGGTTAACTCGTTCCCGGGCAGTCAGTTTCCCCTGTTCAAAATATCGCGACATCTCGTTATATATCAACTGCCGATATTTACATACAAAAAGATTGTTTTTCAGAAAGATAATTATCAACGCAATTAACCTATAGTCTCAGTTACTTCATAAATATTTCGGTCACTATAACTCAACTGGTAAACAACATTCTGCACCAAGGAATACTAAGGCAAAGGTACGTAGTTCAACTGCCACATTTAGAGTTGTAGATGTCGAATCAATGTAAAAATGAACTAATTTTCTAGTCGAGGTGGAATGGGTTTTTTATGAATGACGAGTTAAATCACTTAATTGATGGATATACCTTCTTGTGTTGGGCATCTATCCTGTGTTGTCCCCCACCAAGTTTGGCACGTCTTCGTTTATTTTCAATGTTTTCTTGTATAGTTGTTGCCGCATGGCTGCTTCTCCTTACGAATGATAGAGCCAAAGAAACAGGGTGTCCTTTTGAGAAGCATTTCTTGATCGCAAATATCATTTTGTATTACTACTTATTTAAATTTCCAACGGAACTAACCTAACAGACATGAAAATAGGTCAAGTAAAACACAATCATAAATTCACTCTTTTAGGCTAATTTATGACGCTTCGATTGAAGTAATCAAGAGATGTTGAACGGCAAACGTCTGAAAATGGGCTACCGGTATATTGCGCTTAGAAAGCATTGATGATATTTTAAAGGAAATAGAGCAAAAAAATTAAGTTGCTGTGGTATATACATTATACATTGTACAGTTCAACTTATTATCAAGCGGCAACTACAGAATTTAAGGACTATTTTTCATAGTGAAACTTAATCCAAGAATAATTACATAAATTAGAATAAGATATTTTGGTGCAAAATGCGTGAAAATGTCAAAATGTATTTTACACAAAATGTAGAAACGTATTATTTCAACACAGTGCGACAATACAAATTGCTATTCAACGAGTAGCCATAGAGAACATCAAGGTTAGAGCACAAAACGAAACCAACCGCCATTTAAAGATTTTTCAAAACACACTTGGTAAACCAACATCAGTTAAGCATAAAGTAAGCAATTACGTACGCATAAACTTTTATATATATATATATATATTTATAAGTCAGTTGCATTGCCGAGTAGTGAGTAGTAGAACGACACTCGACAGGGCGCCAGTTCGACACCGCTCAAGAGTATGCGGCTGTATCTTTGGCAAGACACTCAAAGGCATGTCTGAAGATTGCCTTCCTTGCCTTCTCATTCAAGTAATTGAAATTTTCAATCACCGAGCGTAACCCTGGATACGACAAAAACAAAACAACTTTTAAAATTGTTTGAATCCTATATACAACGAAGAGCAAGCTGGTGTTTTTGCCAGCTTACACAAAAAAATTCATGTCGGCAAATTCAAATAATGATACGTTTCATGTTTAAAATTATAGTCAAATGAGTGAACAAACTTTCAATTGTTACCAGCACAAATATTTTTTCATACTGATAATTTCATTTTCGATGAGAGAATTAATAAATGAAATACAATATATAGCACTTCAAGGTACAGACAATAAAAGCAAAAATAATGTGAGAAATTGTGCTCAATACAATATCAAGCAAATATCTTCAAATCAAACCACATAGCACACAGTGCAAATCAATGTCTAAGACATTACTACAAATAGCCCTAACAAGTAACAAAAATTACAACAAAAACAATGTTGAAAAAATGAAGAAAGAAATTACAACTTTCAATTCAACTGAAGGTTGACTATCAAACCTTGTTGACAATTCAAAGCAGAATCTATTAGGTCTGGTATGTCAGTGAGCAGTTTAAATGTTCTCAAACCATGCCACCAACTACATTTTCAGAAAAAAAAAAAACTAAGTGCAGTAGGAGGCTGACACAACATGGCTTGAAGTATTTTTGGAGTGTAGACTACTTTGTATAAACACTCAAGTTCGCTATAAATGCAAGCACTATTTAAACAAATGTTCAATTACCAGGATAAGCATATATATACAAGCAACAATAAATGAAACATTTTATGAATTAAAAAACTGGTACAAATAGTACCAATAATGTAATAAAATCAGACGCAGTATAAGAATTCAACATTTACTTAACAATAGACAATACTTCTTAGATGAGAATTGAGAGCCATTTATGAGCACAAGCACATGACAAAAACATATATAAATACTTACAGCTAGACAGCAGAAACAAAAAATTAAAGCAAATTAATCTTTTTAAGGTTTAAATGCATCAAATTTTGCAAGTTCGTAAATTTGGTCACAGAAAGGGATATAATTGACATCATTTTTGCCACCAATGCGCACATTAAACTTAGTAAATATGACGTGAAATTCTTGAGCGTTGAGCAAGGAACTGATTTCCAACTCACTCAAAACCCTTTGAAACTGGGATCTTGACACTGATCCGTTATGCACTTTGTCATAATCTTCAAAAAGTGGAAACAACTGTGTACGTGTTTTATGAACATGTTCAGCAACTCTCGTCATTGATTTGTTATAGACAATTTCTTCTTCTGGTGTTAGAGTGTTTTGTTCCCACTCAATTGGTGGTACAAACTGCCGTGGTGTGCAAAGGGGATTTTTTTCCAAGTGCTTTACTGTGAAAATTGACTCAACTGCATCACAAAAAGCATAATACTCAACAAATCCTGGATGTCCCAGAGAGCTAAAAGCATCAATGAGAATTTTCGCTTCCGATTCTTTTAGTTGTAAACCAGCAAGATCAAGAGCACGCTCAAAATTTGTTGTCGAGATCCGACCACTTTTTAGTTTGTCATAATCCTTCATAAACTCATACAGTCGCATCCTCTGCTTAGACACAATTGACATGATTTTAGTCATGATGGCGTTCAGATCAACCAGAGCATCAATTTCTACAGGTTTTTTATTGGAGTTTACTGCTTGCAACTCTGCCAAATGTTCTTTGTATTTTGGAACAGCCACTGGTTTGGACATAAGTTCTTGCAAAAATCTTATATAATCGAAACCAATGTTGTCACAGAATTTGATTTCAATAGCACTGGTCTCCAATTCATCAGCACTCAGTTCTAGCGTTGCCAAACACTGGCGAAACTGTGACTTAGTTATATGACCGTTGTTGTGCATGTCAAAGTCTTGAAAAACAGGCTTAGCAAGTAAGCGTCGTTGAGTTGCCTTGCTCCGCATTCTAGCCATAACTTCTTCCAGAACTGACTTCAACTCAGAAGGAGCACTCAGCCATTTAACATGTGCTCCTTCCTTTGGCAAAACGAATGTTTCCAGGGGAGGAATCTTTTTTGTTGGGTTTTTTTCCAAGTCAGGCTGTGTAAACACTGACTCAATATCAATCATGAAATTCATCCACAAAATACAGTCCGGTTTCTTTTGATCAGTGTAGCATTGCAACAGCAAGTGTGTTTGAAATTTATCTAACCAGGTTACTCCCATTAAGTTCAGACCTCGAACAAAAACAGCCTTAGAGATAGAGCCACAGCGAAGAGGGTCATAATCTTCAAAAAACTCTCCAACTCTTATTCGATTCACAAGGACATGGTGTTTGATGCGAGAAATGACTTCTCCCATATTTACATGGGAACAATCGAGTGGTTGAAGAAGAGGTGGAGGAACATACTCAGTTGATGGAATTGGTGCGGGTGCATCAATGGTATAATGATCAAACTCTTGGTCGACTGCTTGGCAAAATGCCGGGTAATTAACATCACCACTGATGGGTTCTTCAAATTTTTTGCATAGCAATTTCACGTCCTCTTCATTAAGACTTAAGCTCACAGTATGCAAAACACGAGCAAATTGAGACTTTGTAACATTCCTCGTATAGGCTGTGCCTCGGTCATAATCCTTAAAGAAAGGATAAAGCAAAAGACGCCTTTTCCTGACCACTTCACTCACATTGGAAAGAATTTGAATCAAGCGCTCTCTATCATCACCAGTAATGTTAGCTAGAGTACGAGCTAACGAGCCAGAAGGGGGTACTACAGGATGAACAGTGGGGTGCTTTTCCAGCCCAGGAACATTGAAAGCATTTTCCATTATATCACAAAAAGGCTTGTACTCTACTCTTCCATCTGGAGTCTGATACAAATCTGCCAACTTTTCAATTTCTGCAGCAGTCAAATTGGCTTGCTTGCCACAACCTAAAGACAACCCGCAAATAAATTGATTTCTGGTGATTATTTTGCTTCTGAGTTTATCATGATCTTTAAAAAACTCAGTGGTCCTGATCCCATTCTTGTAAACAGCAATTCGAATTTTGTCAAAAATCGCTTTTAAATCAGGATTGCTTGCAATGATTGCATCTAAATATTGTGGTGATTCAGCATCAGGTCTAGAACTGCCTCCCAAAACGATTTTATCAAGTGAAGCAACTCTTTTCAGCTGTTCAACATCATGATGAAAATTAAGATAATTTGTCAAGCCTGGCTTTGTTGGATCCTGATAATATCGGGACAAAAGCCATATGTCTTCTTCACTAACATCCGGAGGTCCCGGAAATCTTCTTGCAAACTGGGAAGAAGTAACAAGACCATTGTGGTGTCTGTCAAAATCTTCATAACACGTGCGAATGTTAACTCCATGGTAAGTGTAGTAGTTTTCAATTTTACATAAAATCGAATTGACCTTTTCCATGACATCTGGGCCAAATGGTAAATGAGTCTTTTCTGTACCAAGATATTCCAAAACAGGAACTGTTTGAGACTCAGGGTGTCCTGCCAATTGATCTGTCAAGAAATTTTTATCAATAATATCACAAAAAGCTCGATAATTGACCATGTCATCTGCTCTCAAACTGTACTTGTCAGTCAAAGAATTCACTTCATCTGAAGTTAATCTAAGACCAAGACACTGATCAAGACAGCGTTTAAATTGGGATGCTGTGATGAAGCCAGAACGAAGGCGATCAAAATCCTTGAAAAATTCTGTGACCCTTACACGTTTTGTCTTTAAAATCGTTCTTATGTCATCTTCTATTTTTTCAACGGCTCCCATAATTTGCAGTATTTATGAAATTTTAATTAAATAATTTAGTGTAAGCCTGACTTCTGTTTCCTTGAAAAGAGAAATGATTAAGTTTCAGCAATTACAAAAAACATTATGATTAATGTGGCTTTCAAAGAAAGGTTTATAAAAGCGTTAACTATGGATTGTGGTAAGTACAATATGTTTTATATATTCACTTAATTTAGTGAATTTAGGCTTACACTTAATTACAGTGAATTTAGGCTTACTTAATTTAGGCTTACAATAAAATATTACACTTCTTCAACAGATTGATCATGTTTGATCAGCTGTGATCTACCAGGTACCTTATGAACTGCTTCGATTTTGTTCTGTCTTTTGTTTTTATTAGTGCTTCCGGCATGCTTTTTATTCCCGTAATTTGCTTGATATTGTGCTGCAATGCAGCTGCATGGTGATTAATGCAAATCAGAACAATATAGACAATCGCAACAAAAACTATTATTATTTATTTGTGTCAGACAAAGCTGTCCATATCCAAAACAAAACAATGAAATAATACACACACTGCAAATTATACGGTAAATAATTACAAAAAAAGTTACGGTAATTTCTTGTTTCATGAAAATATTGTTGAAAAGTAGTAGCTTTACCAAAACTTCAAACTGGAGTAAATTTTGAGCCCAAATCTTTTTATTGCCTACCGTATGTTAAATTGTAAGAATTATCGTAGCTGCACTAGCAGTGCCAGTGAGCACCAATGTCTTCAATTGGATAACTAGAATCAACTATTGGAATAAATTTCAGAACAGAGTTTCTTAATTCAAGCAGACATAATTTCTTACCCAAACCGATTGCCAAACTTTTAATTTGTGATTTACGCCTACCTGGAAAAAAATTGAGTTGAACTACCTTCAACCAGTTCTACTATCCAAACCTAACACAATTGTTTCCATAGCCACGATTTTACAATATCCGCAATAGAAAGTACTTTTTTTTTAAGTTCTCATGCTTTTTTCACCAAGTGGCTGAAGTGTTTTGTTAACACCCCAGCGATTACGACAGGTTTGGCAGAAAATGTTACATTGTCAGGAGGCGCATACTGTATGTTTTTAATTCAGGCAGTTTAGATGAGCATAATACTTTTTATGTCCTGAAAAACCACATTACATTATTAAAACCCAGCAAGTGTGTTCACGGAAAGAGCAGTGAATTAACCTGAATAGGAAGCCTGAAACTCAGAAAATAAGCTAAAGCTATAAACGAAGAATTTGTGAAAATAACTAATTATATTTTCACTGCTAAACTTTAGTAATACTTAAGCTGAATCATGGAATGATAAATATTCCCGTGTTCATTGTTGTGCTTTCGCACTACGACTGCTGAAATATTTAGAAACTACATTTTTTTCAATTTTGCATGATACTGTAGTTACAAAGTTAAGTTGAAACTTGATAAAAAATTACCTCAACTTATTCTCATTTTTTGTAAAAAGAAAACATTCAATAGTTTTTTAAAGCGTATCTTACGCAAACCGGAATCAAATAAAGTACGAACAAAACCTCAAAGTGAAGATGCTTGCCACCCTGCCATTGGAACTTTTGGTTATCAAAAAGAAATATTTTTTACGTGATTGGCCTAAACAATCTCGTTTCTCTACTGTCAGTGACCAAAATCAAAGTTTTGAAGATGATCAAATCCCAAAAAGGCTTGCAAGATGAGAAATCGCAACAGTTAAAACCAAATTTTGTAGTGTTCCAAAAGTAGTCCTTCCAAAATAAAAAAAAAAAAGCCGCCAACCTTGGCAACCACAACAGCGATTGGCCCAGCCTGTTTTGAACTTAGGTTGTTTTAAAAACAGCTTACCGGTAGCCTACTGTCGCTTTCATTGAAAATTTCGTATGTTTTGTTCATTTTTCACCTTTGTGAAGTTGAGTTGGAATGTTATTTTGTGGATAATTTTCAGTATTTGATAAGCTGCGTGGCTTGCAGTTTGAACAATCATGTAGTAAAACAGAAATCATATTCACTTGGGAATGTGGAGATGTTTTTGCGAGATGGCGCATGGAGGCATAAAAATCTTTCTTTTTCAGATTGTTCTGCTATTAGAGTTAGAGCATCCCATAGACACTTATAAGTGTTGAGTAGTGGTCACAGCCAAGTCGGAGTTGTACCATATACTTATAAGGACATGACACAATCCGAGTGTCCCTTGGGTAGATTTTCAAGCTTGAGTAGAATAGGGCTCCTAATTGTAAAACCAACACCAGAAATGCATTTCTCTTCTAGAGGTTTACCCAACCAAAGAATGCATAACCAGCACCATGTTCTATGAGGCTGCCTTCATCAGGAAAGCGAGCTTTGCTAATAGCAGCAATAGTCTTTCGTTGATAGTGGCATGTCCAGTCTAGCAAGTTTGTGGGCAGTCGGTGCAGAGTATTGTTCTGATAGGATTTTTTACATCATCAAGCATGGTCCTAACCTTCCAGCAAGCAAGTTTCAGTTTTATTTTATTTTTTTTACCGCTTAGAAAATGTTAGCTGTGGTATGCTAACTGGTTTTAGTAGAGACATGCTTTGTTTGGGCCACCTTTACTAGGCCTCTCTCCATGTGGAGCAGGCATTGCTTCCCTAGAGAAGGCTGCGTGGTCATTCAGGGTGCTGCCGGGTGATGCTAGGATCTCCTAGTTCAGCATCAGACGACCCATACTTCTGAACCACCTGCATGCAGGATTGAGACTGTGGCTTCCAGTGACATCTTTCACTTGCCTACTCATCCCTTTCCCATTGTTACAGGACTTTTGGGGTTTAGGCTAAGACGTGAAGTGAACTTGAGCCTGCGCTATAGAGTTTTAAGGTAAAGTACATTGTGCGCAATCCTGGCCTCACCCATTAAACACAAGGTTTGTCTGCCTACCGTAGCTCAGCATGCTGAGACGAGGAGGTCCCTGAGTTGTAGGTTTTACATCAGACTTCTTTTTCCATCAAACTTGCAAGGGCATTTTAACCCAGTGCTGGAGGGCTTGGTTTGGGTATGTTGGAGCATGTAAATTGCAGTACGCCAACACATCACACCTACAAGAGCCAAGTCTTCTCCCGGTACTTAACCCATACCTGGGACCCTGATAGGTACCGTACTACTGCTCTGGGTCTACATGCTCTCAATAGAGTTAGACATAAAACCTTTGTATTCAGATTCATTATTCTATGCCACTTAACTGTCCATGTTTTTGTTTCAAGTTGGCTGTTTCTGTATTCATCAAAAGGTTGAGTATTGTCATGTATCTATGGTGATACCTTAGCTTCAGAGATGGGCACGGTACAATTTAAAAGTACCACGGTACCGGTACTCGGTACTGGGCAAAAATAGTATCGCGGTACGGTACTCGGTACGGTACTTTTTTAAATACAAGTTACAAGACTTAGAATGATGAATTTTCTGATTGGGTAATCGAAATAATCTTACATTTAAAACCACAAATGTGATTCATCTCCATCTCAATTATATTAACAAGTAACAGCAACGCGCCATGACGACAGTGGCGTAGCCAAGGGGGGGTTTTGGGGGCAGTGATGTACGCGCATACAAAAAATATTGACGCCGTCAGCGTTAACGCAAACGTTCAAAAAACCATACGCCGTATGCGTCAATGCAACTTGTAAAAAAAAGTTGGCGGTGTCAGCATTAGCGCATACACTAGCGTAAACTAATTTTGTTTGCTAGGTGCCAAACATTCACACGGTATAAACCACTCGAAACAAAGAAATTTTATTTTGAATTTCCACGAAGAAACACAAGCATCTGAAAGTGTTCATCTGACATTTTGCTGTGTTTTGGTTCCAATATGTCTTTGTCCATTGAAAACATTCTTTCAGCTGCAGCGCTGGAAGTTATGGGCGTGTTGTAGCGAAAAAAAAAACATTAAAAAGTATGCGTTGACGCTATGCGCTAAAAAACCGCGAAAATTTACGGCGTAGCCTCAAGCGCAAACTATCCAAAAAATGTGGCCGCAAGCGTTAGCGTAAACAAAGCCGCAAGTTTGTGGCGTATACGTACATCTCTGTTTGGGGGTTACACCCCCCCTTTGGCACGCGTGTGACGTCACGATATTGAGAATGATGCTTTCAGTCTCTTTATGCTTGAGAATGATGCTTTCAATCAAAAAAAAATTGCCTAATTTTAAACAAAACTGCATTAAAAGAGCGAGTTTTGCTAATACCAAACATTCAAACATCTCAGCCAGGAAGTAGCAACAAGAAAACATAGAGACTTAGCTTTATTTCCGAAAAATGCCGAAGAAAACATGATCTTATCCTTTTGCTAAGCCACCGGACAGCACCATTTTACAGGAATATTCATACCCACATTTTTATTGAAAGTGCTCTACAGAATGCACCAAATTCAAAGTAATTATTCAAAATTTTCTGGGGGAAGCCTCCCAGACCCACCACCGCTGGGTCGTCAAACCCCCCCCCCTTTTCAAAATTCCTGGCTACGCTACTGCATGACGATGTTCATATTCTACACAAAGACTGCTCAACCAGCCCTTTGGTAGGCACGCAAAGCTGAATGGAACAGATCGGAAAATAAAGTCACAAGTCTCTTGATTTTGCTCAGTCGCCTTTAAATGTATAAATTTAAGGTAGGCATACAGGCCTTAAAACTTGTGTTTTTTTCCGGCAGCCATCGTGGCCTACCGAGAGCTCCTTCTCGGCGGCCAAATCTGCGTGCTTGGAGGCCAAAACACTAACGATAGCACAAGTAAATAGCATTAAACTTGCAACAATGTTAAAATGATCACTTAGCGTTGTTGAAGTCTGGGCGACGTCCTGCAATAGAATCGTTGTACCACGCATTAAATGCTTTATCGGGATTGTAATCCGGTATTGCGGGACCATCTAACGACCCTAAATTGTTTTACCTGCTCGCAGCTCAGTAAATTGTTTCAACTGCATACCGCCTTTCATAAAACCTGACCATTTATTCCGTTATGATGTCACCTTTGAGGGTGTGAAGTCACTAACCCACAGCGTTCTCAACTATGGAGACACGTGTTTTACCCACGGATGTCAACTAACCTAGTTCTCCTTTTTAACAACGATTCAATGTCCGGCAACATTGAATCGATATAAAAACGACAATATTGCCAGCCGATGTAAATTAGCACTTCGGATTAACACTTCGTTAAAATAAACATCGGGAATTGCAAACAAGACTTACAGCGCAGGTGGTCGCAGCTGGATGTATTCAATACAACAGTAGTGACTATGAATATGATGCGCTGACCTAATTCTGCGTCACTCTTTGATGCTACATATTTTCGACATTTAATCCACGATCATTCTATTGCGAAATTAAATAATTGACTAGAAGAAACCGGCGGCCAAACTTGGCCGACGGAGGAAGTAGCACCGGCGGTCATTCAAGCACTACTTAGCGGCCATGGCCGCAGGCTGCTTTAAGGCTTGGCATATTAGTACTTATTAATACTTGTTAGTTTATAGACTTATAGTTAAGGGCCAACCCAACATGCCGTATAGAAAGCTATTGGAAGTAAAGGCCTTTCAACATCAGAGGTGTAAAGTAATGAAAGTAGTGTTACTTAAGTAGCAATAAAACAAAACAACTGGTAGCCTATCCATCTAAAATGGACTGGCTTGCAATTACCATAAAAATTAGCATAAACAGAAGACAGTGACACTACAATTCCTTTTTACTTTTATGTTAAGTAGCAATGTTCAGTAACTAGTAGGCTACTTTTTGAGTAGTTTTATTTTTCATTACTTTCTACTTTCACTTGTTTAGTTTTAGGCTATGCCAAAGTACCATTTCGTTCATGATGATTTCTCTTCGCGCCATTTTCGTTCATGGATTAAATCGTTACGGATTAAATCGTTGCGGAGTTAACATTGTTGAAAAAAAGTACCGGGTATTTTGACCAAAAAAGTACTGGGTATTTAGGCAATCGGTACAAATTTCAAAAAGTACAGCGGTACCGGTACACAAAAAGTATCGCGGTACAATTGTACTCGGTAATGCCCACCTCTGCTTAGCTTTTTTATTTAGCCTAACTTTTTCACTGATATTGTATCATCCTGTTTTTTCAATAATCCAATCAAATCTGCTAATAACCAAGACTTATTATATTTTGAAAGCAGAAACCGTGATTAATTTTAATATGAGATATTTAATAGTTTTTTTTCATCTAGTTATTATCATACAATAAGTCAGTATATTCAGCATAATTGTAAGATTTTTATATTGCAAAAGGTTTTATTATCTTTACATAATCAATTTTAAATACCATTGATTTACAATTGGAAGAAGCCTTTCTCTGCAAATTGAGTTTATAATAGCTAACACACATCTAACGAATATATATAATCATGGAACATGCAGAAGAAAATGAAGATCTGAAAAATTCAGAAATAAAGCCAACATACATGATTCGTCCCAACTACCAACACAAGTAATTTCATTTACCTTAACAAACATTTCCAGTTAAATACATAATTTGTCAAATTTTATTGTCAAACACACTGTGTGATTATTGTCAATATTTATACTTTATAGGCGATGCTTGGATCCTGGCAATTTTATGCAATGCAATTAACTAACCATACAACAACTGAAAGAACAGAGATTAGGCTATTTAAGTCAATGTGCCGCAATCATGCCACAAAGAGTGAAAGCCTTTAACATAGTCTGGTTCCAACTTTTTTTAGCATTAATTGATTGCACTCCCAAGTTGCAGCATAGCAGACATTTATGAATAACCACAATGGTGTCAAAAAGCTTCTCATAACGTCTCTAGGTCTTGCTGGAATTTGCCTGAGAATATCTTTCTAGATTTCTGCTCATTGGCTTGGCCTTGGAGAAGGCTTTAGTTTGTGATGTGTAATTTCCTTCTTTAGCTTTGTTGTGCATCTTTTTGGTATCGTAGCAGTGACTACTGGCAATGTCAACAACCAACAACATAGTCAAACGTATGACAATACAGATGTGCTGATTGAAAATTTGTTCATAGTTTAAATATGCAAAACGCCAATAACTGTTACCGGTACCGTTTGTGCTGATCACTTTCTCAAGGCTGAAACAATGTAGTGTGTACCATGTGTTAGGCACTTTAAATTTGTTTCTTGAAAACTCATCTATCAAAGCAACATCAATGAATTAGGAACCTTGTTTCTATTTAAATGACTACACTTCGTGTATTTGTGAATATATTTCAGAATACAGTTAAAAAATAAAGCATTTATTATTCAGATTTAAATACAAGACGAGTTTTTTGTATTGCAAGTACAAGAACGAACACTTTCATTTACCGAATATTTATGAAATGTTACACACATTTATCGGAGAATACCCTACCTTGCCACTCACTTTTCGAAATCTCACTTTACGAATCACTTTTCAAATACACTATAAATGGCTACAGTAAAAATGTGCCGATAAATAATTATCAATGGTTACAATTTTGATCAGTGGCATGCTTCATGTAGTGTCACGTTTGATGAATGAGCATTGCAATGAGACATTTCGCCTCAAATTGTGGTTCCGCAGATTCAAGAAAGCTACTGTGAAAGAATGTATTCATCATGTTTTATCTGATATACTACATGGAAAACAGTACAATGCAGGAGAAGTATCGACATGGACTCAAGAAATATCAAATAAAATAAAGCTAGAGCTCAAAGGCAAGCCACGTAACTAACTTTAACTGTATTACCGTAAACAGTGTGCAACTATCATCTCTTGACCTGTATTTCTTCACACAACACGTATGAATCTTTTTTATTATGTTATGGAAGTGACTGCTTCAATTATTGTTAATGAAACAAGTGTACAGGCGTCTACATCTACAGGATACACGGCATTTTAAGAAACAAAGTTTCAAGTATCGTTTGGTTCTTAAAGAAAGTAGTGTTCTGGAATCTAAATTTGCATTTTACTCATCTTGTCATTACTTTAGAAACAGTATTTTAATCATTTATTAATCGCTATTGTTCCTTCAAGTAGCATACACACGTTCACTCAAGTTATTGTTTCTTTATGTCTAGAATGTATTTCAGAAATGGGATTCGATAGATACAAATTCGTGGTACAATGCGTCATTGGAGAACAAAGAGGTGAAGATGTCAAGATGGCATGTAGATGTTTCTGGGATTCTGATACGGATAACTACGCACAAGACGTGTTCATGAACGTAAGCGTTTTTTGTTTGTGTGATATTTAACGACAGTAATGCCGTATGAACAAAAGGACAATAAAAAATAAAATATTTTGACAATATCAAGCAAATTGCGGGAATAAAAAGTATGCTAGAAGTTCTAGCATAAACAGTAAACACAGTGATTAAACATGATTAATCTGTTAAAAAAGAAGAATGTCGTATGTGGCTTAGGAGGCCCACTCAGGGATATCTAAAGAAGGGGATGCGAAGGTTCACAGCGATTGCCTTATTCTTGTTACACTACCAGGGCGGTAGTTTGTAACGCGTGAAACATGCGGTTCTTTTCACAATTTCAGAAAGTTTTGTTGTGCTGCTGGTACAGTCAGCTACAGAAGACAGTTAGTAAATGTTACATAAAAGAGCATATTTAAAGAATACATGTTTGGAAAGACAGTTGAAAAGTTACCAGTAAGCCGTTTTTCTTAATAAAGCCTTTGCAGTATAGGCTAGATGTAAGGCAAGTATACGGGTAGTTGAATTAACATGTAACCATGAGCATGCAGTGAGTATCCAGGCCTGATGCTAATAGCGCAATGCAGGTTATCATAACAAGAGTTATTAAACTACTACCGGTGCCAATTGTCATTTTACGATAAACAGAGATTATTTACGATAAACAGAAGCCCTTCTATTGTCAGACGTATTAAAAGCCTTCGTATCCCCTTCTCTAGATATCCCTGCGCCCACTGGCCAAGTCTATGATGGAAAAGACGTGGACAAGGCAAGAGTCCATACAATGTGACTTTTGTCCACTTCTTCTCCATCAAAGACCGGGCCAGAGGGCCTCCAAAGCCACATACGATATCACCATCCAAAGCCAAATTCGACTTGAAGACAAAACCAATGCTCCGACACAAGCTGGAGCCAACGACGAATGCTTGAGATCTGTGCATTTGTGACAGTCAGTGACCTGAAGAACAGCTGGTAACATGGTTTTGTTTGAAGAATACTTTCTAAACATTGATTCTGACTATTTTCCCTTTTTTTTTTTTATCCGGGATGGCTTTCCCTCTCCATTTGCTTCAAAGAAGCCTGGTCTTCATTTCGAAACATAAGGGTAGACCAGTTGTCTGTCATGACTCCTCTATTTCTCTCCACCATTTCTATAAACGATAATTGTAGCCATGGGCGTCGATTTTTTCTTAGAAGAGAGGTAGCCTATTCTGGGTGGGCGAGAGTTTTCAAACAGATTTCATTAAATGTGTATGTTCGCAAATTTGCAATGGTTAGTCTTTCTCACAAAGACTGCATTTAGCGTCGTTGCAGCAATTAAGCTTTAATAGGTTTGATGTTTGCTTTCTTACGCCTTGCGATCTTATGAGCGCTACTAAACTAAACAAACTTCTTTTATGTTTTCCTTTGCGACCTAAAAAGCGCATGACTCGTGACCTGTTATCTTTAAAGTGGCGCCTTCGGATTTGCAGCAAAATGTTCGGACAGGTGACTACAGTAACAAGTACCATCAGGGTTAAGACGCATCCACTGGAATTCGGAAAAAAAGCTTCCTTTGCAACACACGATCTTCCCGAGCCGGAAGCTGATCCGGCAGCATGCTAACGTCAAATGGAACAGGTAGAGATCCATGGCTCATGCTGTCTTCTACAACTACCGGTGCATTGCCTGAGACATTGACTTCACCACTGTCCATCCTTGAAGCACTGTTTTCTTCATCAATGTCATCTCTACGTTCATTCGTGCTGGACGTGGCTTCTTCAGCGTTATGATCATTGACGCCTTTTGGAAGCTGGTTTAAAGAATGCGCGAATAGATGTTTGACTTTGCTTCATGTTTAACTTTTCAATAATGAAATGACAACATCGCGCGGTGCCCCAATTTATACCCAGCAACAAGTTTGTAGGGAAAGATTTGTAAAAATCGATTGTTTCAGTAGTCTTTAGTTTGTATCGGTTATTTTATTGTCATGTTTATTATGATGTCATATTCACATTCCATTACGCTGACCCGGAGCTGAAGTTTGATTGTGAGGTAACGAAAGTGAGACCATTCGGAGAAAAGATCAAATGTGGGCGTGGCTTTCTCACCAGGATTTGTCAGCGTGTGGCAGTTGCCGTAGCAACAGCAATGCAGTGAGTACCGCCTTTTTTCAACGCGGCGTTGTTGCAAAATTGCTTTCTGTCGGATACCTTGCGAGAGACATAACGTAAAACAAGAAGTTGCGCTGCAGTTGGTTGGATAATTCAGCGTTTAACAAAATAATTGTAATCAGAAATAATTGTAACAAACACTTCATTAGTGTCATAAAAACAGGGTGGGCAAAATATATTTTGCCCACCCTCGTTTCACGGCAGGGTGGGCGCCGCCCACCCGGCCCACCCTATTTCGACGCCTATGATTGCAGCCTATTACTTTCTGTCCAGAATGTATTAAACGAAATAGGCAACTTTACGAGCTGACACTTTAGGTTCTTTCTTTGCTTTCCGTCCATCAAAGCTGATCTTTTAAGCAGCCGATTAAGCCAGCCGTCTGATTGGACGATCGAGAATAAGCTTGCAAGAATTTACTAAACTCACAAATCTTTGCGAGGATCAAATTCATCTGCTGATCAGTAATGGGCAATTCTAATCAGCACATTACGTTTGGTCTATCCATGCAAAAAAATAGTCATCCAACTGCATCCAACCCTTAGACTTCAAACAAACTAGCCTTTTTCAATCGAAGCAGGCATATTCTCTCTGGCAATTACTTTTTTAATAACTTTTTCGGGGAAATAATTCTTTCTAATGTCTGCTATTTGTTTCAAGATGAATCAATATAAAAATGGTAGAGATTGTTAATCTGCTTCGTATGAAATTTTTTTGGTACAAAAATGAATTATATAATGCAACGTAATCGGTGTCCTTGCTTTTTTTCAGAATTCACTCTTTTGTGTCACCGCGGCGTATGGCGTATTCTTTTATTGATGATATATCAATAGTGGCTGATATGGAGTGATCGATGGGTGCATTTGTTCCTTCAGGAAAGATTTTCACTAATTATGAATTTGTATTTTCGCATGTTGTTGTTTTTCTTTGGTTGTCGATTTTGTATACAACGCAAAACTATTTTTTAAATTTATTTTGGAAGTTTTTCAAATATCGCGTGATACTTTACTCTTTAATGGGGTTGGAAGAACCAGGGCTAGTAGTAGGAGGTAGGCTAAATTTGATCCTGGTACTGATGAGATTCTCTAAGACACAATACCGGTACCTCTTTTTCAAAAAGATACAACACTGGTAGCCAATTTCCATCGAAAGATGTGAATTTGGTGCTTTTTCGCCCAATGGAGTTTCTCCGGAAAGAAATGGGTTGGATGATGACGCACTACATCTGAAGAGCACGCAATAGTCTTGTGAAGGTTTCGACCTTTAAAATCAGTTTCTGGTCCAAAAGTAGCCTACTCCTGGAACCCCCTGTCAACGCTACCGGTCAGGGCCGCAGTAGACTAATAAAATGATGAAGTAGCCTATGTCATGCTTAGCGTCAATAACGGAAAACACACCACACTGTTACTTTTTGCGCTTAGAGTGAAATCTGGTTTTATTATGAGCATTTTTATTAACTTTGTATTTTCAGAACTTTATACTTTGTGAATTTGCATTGGCCTACAAACTCGTGTGTGATTTAAGTCCTATTGTTTGTGAATGTTAACACGCAAAAAACATTAATAAAGCAATGTTGGCAAGTAATTAACTGAATTTTTAACTGTTACGAAACAGGAAAGAAAACAATTGCCAGCAGGCCTACATGCATCGAGGAAAACAGGAATTTTTATTTTTCGCCTATTGTGACAACATTTCAGTAGCCCATCGGCGTTCCAAAGGGGACGCAACATGATGAACAACTGGAGCGTCGAAGAACTAGAGATCATTGGTGACTCCTCAGCCTTTTGTTTTTACTTTTTACACTCATAATGTTCAGTGGATCAGGTTAATTGCATGATGGCTGTTTGACATCAGAGGTATAGCATAGCCTGCTCTGTTGCTACTTGCACATCGGAAGTGTCTTTGCATTGCTGTGTAAAGTAGCTCTCAACCAGCCATGTATTGCATAGATTTGTAAACTTGTTGAAACCAATTCATAACTTCCTTTCAGAAAAGTCAAACCAATGTCCTTTCAAGGGTGGTGCAGGCAGTCTCGCCAAGCAGCCAGCTTTTTGTTGTGACTAATGTCTGAACCGAGGCGGGGAGAGATGTTAATTTCGACTTTAGCCTTTCGTTTAGGATACAACAAGATATTCTAAGGCTTTTCGTAAGCTTATAATTGGTTTGAAATTTTTATGCAAACCCCAACCCAAAAATTAATTTTTAGAAGAACTATATTCAGGGCCGCGTGAGCACTATCTCGTTGACCTCTTGAAATCCACTAGTCTGGTGATGGCTCTTAGAAATAAGACAAGAAAGCGTTAGTAGTCCAGTCGCTGAACTGAAAAAAATGGTCAAACCCGGAAAAAAATAATACCAAGCTGAAACTTTGTCAGGAGATTCGATTGGTGATGTGTAGTCACCAAAAAAAAAGCCCCATGATTCCCCCTTGGGAATAGCGAGTTTTGGCCATTTTTCCATAATGGCCGCAGCCCCCCATAAGCCAAAAATTCGAAATCGTCTAAAATTGATGTTTTATACCTCATTCGAAAGATAATTTCATACTGAATCACTTTTACAAAAGAACTATGGTCAAAAAATACACACATTTGAAGTTATTAGCCATTAAATGCGGACTATAAGGCAGAATCCACCATTAGGCTTTAGCCTGGTGCTTTCCGCACTAGATATAAAGTCAAGTGAACAGTACATACATATGGGTGACTCCAGACGCAAGCGCGACTATGATGATTATGTAATGTTTAGAGATTGGCTTGAACAACGCAATCCATTTACTTTTTCTGATGAGCATCCTTGACATCCGGCTGGGTTTCTATATCTGGAAAAGATTTGGTTAATTGCGAGAGATCAGAGGAGATAGGAGCAATCATTCAAAAAACATTGGATGGTCAAAATTTAGCAACTGCAACTATTCAACACAAAACCTGCATTAAACCACTTGAGGTACTTGGAATTTTCGTAAAGATAGACAAGGAACACGTAAATGTCATTCCAATCATTTATTTTACAAGACTGGCCGCTATTGCAGAACGTGAAGACGATGTTGAGAAGCAGCCTACTTTTCATTCAAAATGATACCATATCCTCCTTCACTGTTGAAGGTAGTAGCGTAGGAGCATATGCTGCCGCCCCTGGCTTTCGTTGAAAATGCCGCCCTAAGTAGACTGCAGAAAATTTTGTAATAGTTTCATGGTCAAGCAATCTTTTCAATAAAAATCATTACAAATAATGTGCCGCGTCTCAGAAGTTCTATATTGCTTGAGAAAGAAGCCTCACTGTCTCAGCGTTAAGGCCAAAAATAAAAGACAAAAAATGGACAACAAATGTATAAGGCAAATAAAAGATCAATAGCCGCCTCAAAATTAAACTTTTCGAGCTTTCGCCGAAGCAAAATCAGCAATAGGCCTAATATCTTCAAAATCAAGTTTTTGAACGTAGTCTCTTTCTATAGAAAGAATCCATAGAGCTGGTAGCCGATCATCATTCATGGTAGAACGTAAATACGAATTGAGAATACATGTAAATACGAAATGAGAAACTCTTCTCACAGCTCGCAATTGAAACACCAATGGTAAGATAAAGTTTCAGACACAAGCATAAATATGGTGTCGAATCAAGTAGGTGTGATTTAGTTAACCACTGTAAAACATCAAACGCTGTTGCATTACGATCAAACGTGGTTTCACTTTGATTGTTTTTAATTGTTTCACAGGCTACAGCTATCCAACATCACGCAAGAAGCAACTCGAGATTTTTAGCTGTTGTTCTATCCTTAAATTTTTTAAGGTGTGCTAGCTGTCTCTTTGTAAATCATTTTCTTGTTTTACTTTTTATTTATTTTTGCATTACTTCATTTCTCGTGCTGTGTGCACTGTGCAGCCTCATTTTGCCGTCCCCTTGCAGCCTGGCGCAGAGCCAGAACCGCCAGGGGGCTGCTACGCCACTGGTTGAAGGATGAACTTATGAGGAAAGCTGATAAAGTTGCTTTGAGAACAGCACTAAGGAATGATAAAGAAGCTGTTGGTAATTGGACCAGATTGTATGTTGTTGATGGAGGTGCCCTACTTCACAGAGTCAGATGGTTGAAAGACTCAACATTTGCTGAATTGGCTCAACTCTATGTATCTTATGTTAGAAGACACTATGGTTCTGCTCATGTTAGCTTTGATGGATATAAATGCGCTTCTACTGTACAAAGTCATATGAACATATTTGACAAACTGCTAGTAAAAAGTGTTCAAATGTTGAAGTGGCGTCTATCAATTCTGTACCAGCTACACAAGATTGTTTTCTTTCGAATGAACACAACAAAGCTCTATTTATTGAACTGATTTCTGAGAGTTTGAAGAAAGATGGACAGCCAGTAACTACGGTAACTGTGATGGTGATGCTGACACTGAAATTGTGGAAACAGCAATCAGTCTTTCTGCAAGCAGACGAAATCCTATTGTTGTTGTAGCCGACGACACAGACATCATTGTTATGTTACTTTATCATTGGAAGGGAGATTTTCAAGATGTTGTATTTTTCCAAGAAAGGGCTCAGAAGGGATGGAGCATGAAAACTGTACCACCTCCACTGGAGACAATCAGAGAGCATCCTTTGTTTGCATGGTCCGGCTGTGATACTGTTGCATGGTTCCGGCTGTGATGCATGGTCCGGCTGTGATACTGTTTCGGCACCATTTGGGAAATGAAAAATAAGCTTTCTCAAGCTTGTGAAAAAATCTGATGAACTGAAAGATTTATCCATAAAAATGAGCGATGTTTGGGAAGACCAAGCTCAAATTGCAATGTTAGCAGAACCAACCTTTGTAGCAATGTATGATGGAAAGAAATTTGAAACCTTAACGAATCTCAGGTTAGTTTTAATAGTATTGGCTCAGTCAGTTATCGTTTGTGTATACCAGGGATATCTAAAGAAGGGGATACGAAGGCTTTTATTACGCCTGACAATAGAAGGGCTTTTGTTTATCGTAAATAATCTGTGTTTATCGTAAAATGACAATTGGCACCGATAGTAGTTTAATAAATCTTGTTATGATAACTTGCATTGCGCTATTACAATCAGGCCTGGATATTCACAGCATGCTCATGGTTGCTTGTTAATTCAACTACCCATATACTTGCGTTACATCCAGCCTGCTGCAAAGGCTTTGTTAAAAAAAACAGCTTACTGGTAACTTTTCCACTGTGTTTGTAAACAAGTATTTTTTAAATATGCTCTACGTAACATTTGCTAACTGTCTTCTGTAACTCATTGTACCAGCTGCACTACAAAACTTCCTACGATTTTAAAAAGAACCACATGTTTAAAGCACTACAAACTACCGCCCTGGTAGTGTCATGAGAATAAGGCAATCGCTGCGAGCCTTCATATCCCCTTCTCTAGATATCCCTGGTGTATACATATGTATTTCTCACTGAAGATCACTTTATATTACCCTAGTAGCGTATAGAAAATTAAAGAACCACATAACAAATCAGCATTTTAGCACGAATCTCAAAGACATTGCATTTGTGAATAAGGGTGCAACATTTTAAGTAATTAACGCAGTAAGAGAGGCAATTTAAGATAACTTCCTTGATCTTTTAAACATCCCTGTAATAAGTTATTATTTCATATACCTTCCATTACTAATTTTACTTTGGACACAGTGATAGAAAGTACTGTATATGGAGATGGCAACCCAGGGTGTGTTGGAACCAGAAAAATGCCACCAACAAGCAGAGCAGCTCATTACCACGCTCTTCGTGCACATCATCAAGTAACCATATGGAAATTTTTAAGCAATAGTTGTGGCAACTGTTGCTTAAAAATTTTAAAAATCTAAATACCACAATAGCAACTGTTGTGGTATTTAGATAGCTATGGTACTTTTTTATTCGGATTGTGTATAATTGTACCGTACTATTGTCGCAACAGACAAAATAAAAGGTTTCTCTCTCTCTCTCTCTCTCAATACGGAAATAGAGTCAAAGGAAGAGGAGTGGGGCTGGAAACTTCAAGACAACAATTATTCTCCAATAATGACGGACAATTACACCTACAATTGGTTTAAATTTTCCACTTTTATGGAGACTTTTTGTTTATACATTAAGTTTTCCTAAATCAGTTTGAGGAGTAACTTCGGATGGGAAATTGTACACTTTTTCGTAAGCTCTGGTTTAACCATGGAGTAATTCATTGCTTGTCACTCCTTACAAAAATCCGCCAGGCTAAAGCCTAATGGTGGATTCTGCCTTATAGTCCGCATTTAATGGCTAATAACTTCAAATGTGTGTATTTTTTGACCATAGTTCTTTTGTAAAAGTGATTCAGTATGAAATTATCTTTCGAATGAGGTATAAAACATCAATTTTAGACGATTTCGAATTTTTGGCTTATGGGGGCTGCGGCCATTATGGAAAAATGGCCAAAACTCACTATTCCCAAGGGGGAATCATGGGGCTTTTTTTTTGGTGACTACACATCACCAATCGAACCTCCTGACAAAGTTTTAGCTTGGTATTATTTTTTCCGGGTCAAATCATTCAGCGACTGGACTATAGGTCATGTAGGTTTCGAAAAAAATCGTCATTTCATTAAAGAGAAGCTAAACAAATTCTTTTAGAAAAAAAATGCTCGGCCTAATATGCCCACAATGCACAAGCGTAGCCTATCTGGAAAAAAAGTTGAGAAATGACCAGAGTTTTAACAAAGCACAATTTATAGCCTAACAGGGGTTTTCAACCAGGTGCCACGAGCCAGTTTTTGGATAGTTATGAATCGCCTGAAAATCCAATGTATCGTTTTAAATTGTCTTTTGCCAGAAAAGATGACAAGCTGTGTTTTTTCGCAATCGACCTGAAGTTACCCTATTGTTTGTGTTTTCAAACGTTGCAAAGGCTAACCTATATTCATTATTTTTTTCTATGGGCTAATCAGGCCAAGCTTGATAGGAAATACACGCCCCGATAGCTCAGTTGGTTCGCGCGTGACTCCTGGTGCGAAGAAGCTTCAAGATCAAACGGCGCTGGTTCGACTCTCTGGGTGTGCGCATGAGCAACGCACGTTAAGGACTGCTCTCCATTCAGCGGCATCTAATGGATGGAATAATTCCCCGCAACAAGACGTAAACAATCGGAAACTTCACTCTGTCAATCTCGGTGACCGGGCCTGCGTCAATGATTCAAAGCCTCTACAAGTATGTGAAACTGCCAGGATTAAGCTCTTCAAGAATAGACCTACCATACGTCCCGGTTTGGCCGGGACGCGAAAAAATTTTTCCCACGAGATTTCTGTCTCATTTACATGTTGGTAAAAGTTTGGATTAAAACCGTGTGAATGCAACATTTTCTCGTTGGCACGGTTGGTTCAGTGGTTTCATCCTCGCCTAGAGATCGTGAGAACGAGGGTTCGACGCCCGACGAAGTCAAACTTTTTTTCTTCTTTAAATTAATTTTTGCGGTGCACAAGAGCTTTTCAAAAAAAGTAGGGTTAGGGAAAGCTTATATTTTATTATCATTGCAGAATTTGATTGGTAAATAGTTATTTCGCAATCTGAATCAACCAATCTCTTAACACTTTCGGAAAATCTTACTTTTAGAGTGACTAGAATCAATGATACAGAAATCTCGTGGGAAAAAAAATTTCGCGGCCGGGACAGTCCCGGTTTAAACGTCTGTCCCGGTGTCCCGTCCCGGAGTTTTACTTTAGTGAAATTTTCAAAATTAACTCCAACCTGATGCAAAGTTATGAAATAATTCCGTCCCAAAAAACATAACTTTGCTTTAACTCGAGGCTTATTTTAATATCTTAATTTTTTTAGCTTATTGGGTTGAGTAAAATATCGCGCATAGCTTGAGAAATCTTTTAGTTAGGAAATAATGAGTGACGTTTATTGCGTCATTATTCTATTGACTTCAATGAAACCATAGAGCAGGCATGGCCAAATGGCGGATCGCGATCCGGTTCCGGATCTTTTCAACTTTTTTTGTGGATCTTTCAAGTTGGCTCTGAAAAAAACTTCAAAGTATTTATTTTAAAAATTGCTAATTTTTTTTACTTTTTTTTTAAATATTCATCTTCATGAACTCGTAAAAATCGCTGTAAGTAACAGGAAACCACGTTTCGATAGTATTGTAAAATCAAAGCCCACTCATCATTTTTCTCTCTAATACCAGACCTGTTCATTACAGCACACTCATTCACTGATTTTTAATCAAATTATGTATATATCGTATCTTGACGCCTTGTTTTAGATGTACCCAAATAATTCCATCTGTTTTGTATGATACAAAAGGAAAAATGCACATCTTCAGCCAGTGGCGTAGCCAAGGGGGGGTTTTGGGGGTTACAACCCCCCCCTTTGGCACGCGTGTGACGTCACGAATCACGATATTGAGAATGATGCTTTCAGTTTCTATGTCTCTAAAACAAAGTTTGCCTAATTTTACACGAAACTGCATTAAAAGAGCGAGTTTTGCCAATACCAAACATTCGAATATCTCAGTCAGGAATTAGCAACAAGAAAACATAGAGACTTAGCTTTATTACCGAAAAATGCCCAAGAAAACATGATCTTATCCTTTTGCTATGCCACCGGACAGCACTATGTTACAGAAATATTTATACCCACATTTTTGTTGAAAATGCTCTCAGAATGCACCGAATTTAAAGTAATTTTTAAAAATTTTCTGGGGGAGGCCCCCCAGACCCCCCGCCGCTGGGTGTCGTCTTCAGCTCATTGTGGATCACTAAGTTCTCAGATTTGCCGGTAGCGGATCATGGCCAAAATTATTTGGCCATCCCTGCCATAGAGGATGAAACGATGAAGCCAACGGTTTCTGAATGCATCCCCCTATAAATGTTTGATTTGTGAGTTGTTAGTGTTATTTCTTTGTTCTCAGTGTTTGTTCTTTTTTTTTCTTATAAATGTCTGGTTTGTGACTTAGTGTTGCTTAAATTAACATGTATTTTCCTTTAACTCGACCTGTTATCAGCCGGACCTGATGGTCCCGCCCTTTACTAGCTTTGAAATTTTATATACCAGGGTGATCCGAAAGTAACTCCCTATTTTAAAATCACTGTAATTTATTCTTGAAGTGTAATTTCTCCAATTAATGAATATGAGAAGAAAATATACTGCATGGAGTTTTGTTTAAAATTCAATATGGCCACCATCATTCGCCACAAGTTTCTCAAGTCGACCATGAACAGCATCAACTGATTTCACAAGAAACTTTTGCGGGATGGAACTCATAACTTCACGTATTCTCGCTTCAAGTTCTTCCAGATTTTTTAGTTTGGTTGAGTAGACTTGTTCTTTTAACCAACCCCAAAGAAAAAAGTCGCAGGGTGTTAAATCAGGACTTCTGGCTGGCCATTCGTGTGAACCACGACGATCCATCCATTTTCCAGGAAATTGGGCATTCAGCCATTCTCGAACAACAATAGCAAAGTGTGGAGGAGCTCCATCTTGCATGAAAATTAAATCTTCAATATTATCCCAAGCGCTGATAATTGGCCAAACTTCATTTTTCAGCATGGTGAGGTACCTTTCAGCATTCATGGTATCATGAAGGATGAACTAATGAGCAAATATGGAGCTCCTCCACACCTTGCTATTGTTGTTCGAGAATGGCTGAATGCTTAATTTCCTGGAAAATGGATGGGTCGTCGTGGTTCACACGAATGGCCAGCCAGAAGTCCTGATTTAACGCCCTGCGACTTTTTTCTTTGGGGTTTGTTAAAAGAACAAGTCTACTCAACCAAACCAAAAACTTTGGAAGAACTTGAAGCGAGAATACGTGAAGTTATGAGTTCCCTCCCGCGAGAGTTTCTTGTGAAATCAGTTGATGCTGTTCATGGTCGACTTGAGAAGCTTATGTTGAATGATGGTGGCCATATTGAACTTTAAATAAAATTCCATGCAATATATTTTCTTCTCGTATTCATTAATTGGAGAAATTACACTTCAAGAATAAATTACATTTATTTTAGAATAGGGAGTTACTTTCGGATCACCCTGTAGAAGGAATTTTCCTAAAGCGCTGATATTTCTTGACTTTTACTTTTTATCATTTGAGCATCGTTTAAACCTAATTTGGTTATTTTTGGAACATTATGTGGTTCACAATAAGCATTTTGTCACAGGTTGTTCAGAAATTTTGTATAAATTCCTATATTTTGGCCTCGAAATCGGCCTCGAAATGACTCATCGCTTCTGCTATTGTATACACAGTGGCCGCAGTCAACCGCGAGTCAAGTCATCAATCACACATTTAAACTTAGAACTAAACGCAGTGGGACTCATAGTGCAATTTATCGTTTTATCTAAATCCCAGGCAGTTTTTGTTGCGTCATTGTACAATCTTGGCAAGTGAAGTTGACCAGTTTTTACGAAGATTCGACGTGTTCAAAACATGAAAAGCAAACTTTGGCTACTAGGAATGATCCGTTACTTTAGTTTAGTATTTACACTTTGCTACTTCTGAAAAGAAAAACAGGGCTAATCACAACCGAATCATCAACCACAGTTAGCCTATCCACAAAGCGTTGTACCATTATGTGTAGACGACATCAGAGGAACGGGTTATTCCAAAAAAAGAAATAATCTCGGCAAAGTTTCTGATCGTCGCTCCAAATGCAATATGCCTTTTTGCACAAAGCACATGTTGAAACTATGTATGTCATGCCATTCATGACATGTAGGCTACAGTTGAGAAGGAGCGATCTTTCTGGCGTAAGCACTGCCTGACTACTCACAACAGAACAGCGAGCATTGTGTTTCTCTAAATACTTGTAAACTGAATTTTTCATAACTCCACGATCATTTGTGTGTTGATCCAGAATTGTGGTACATTTCATTTTTAATTATGTAAAAGTAAAATTAACTATTCTTACATTGTCTCGACATTGCCAGACTCAAGTTAAACAACCCAGACAGAAAAACCCGTCATTTTTACATTGATTCAACGTCTGAAAAATGACGGGTTTTGCTGTCTGGGAAATTTAGCAAAAAGCAGCAGCCCAGGCAGAAAAGTTGGCTTTTATATCGTTTCAACGTTTAGCTACATTGAAAAGTTTCAAAAAGAAGCTTTTTTTTCTGATTCTAAAACATTTTGGCAGGTTGAAATGAAAGCTACACTCTATGTTATGAAATGAAACGCCTGAAAAAACAGCTGACTGGAAATCGTGTTACCGTAGCCTACCTATACTTCTAACCCAGCCAGTAAATCAACCACTTTCAACAATGATTCGACGTCTGCAGACGTTAAATAAATGTAAAAAGGACCAATTTTGCTGGCTGGGAAAGAATGTGATAACCTAGAGTTCTTTCAACCAGAAAATCAATCTGCGAACGTTGAATCAATGTAAAAAAACGATTTGCAGGCTGGGACGCGACAACTATTATATGCTTTCATTCATCTTGATTTGTCATGAGAGATACTGCGATGCTAAGCAGCTATGACCAGTTGACCACATGTGGAGAACCTATCAGTGCATTTCATCACAATAAACTCAAAATCGCTTGATGTAGTATGAATATAAAAAATACTGTATTTATTGCAGGAAAAAATAATTTGTTTCAAAGTATTTTTTGATTATGGTGCTGCAAAGTATTATGCTGGTACACCCCTTCATTTTCTTTGTATTTTTTGAATGTCCACAAATCATCAAAATTAAAATTCGAACGAAGAAAATCGGACATAAAATGACTAAATGCCAGCAAAATTCGCGTTTTTAGAGCTTTTTTGCAACATATGTCTTCAGAATACACAAACTAAGCATTTATTTCGAAAACAAATAATTACAATATAAAATAAAAGCATTTGACTATGTAGGCCTACATGCAAATTTTCTCAAATGTGCGATATTTAGCGGCTAAGTTATAACCCATTAATCAGGGCTTGGCCAAATGGTCCCGTCTCGTGCTTTTCGCGTGTCTTTGAAACGAATACCGGTACCAGAAAGGGTTAAATAAAGTAATAAAAATTTTTATTCAATCTAAGTAGAATACTTTATTATGCAATATTAAAGCTTATAAATATAAACATGGAATAAAAATTTGCCAAGCTCAGGCCTTCGGCCTTTCGTCCAGTTATTTCATTCATAGTTTTGAGTTTGTCCCGGATTATGCCCAAGAAATTATGGTAAGTCTATTCAAGAAGCTTTCCCAGTCCGAGGATAAAGATTTAGCCTAATCAATCAATAATTTTTGTCGGCTGCATAGACGAGTGGTGAGAGCGCTGGAACGGCAATCGAAAGGGCGCCGGTTCGACACCGCTCAATTAAGAACATGCGGCTGTGTCTTTGGCAGGACACTTAAAGACATGCCTGAAGGTGGACACGAAAATTGGCTCCCTTGCCTTCCAGTAGCGTATATTCAGGGTGTTCAAGGTGTGCACTGCACACCCCAAGAAATCCAGAAAAAAGAAAATTTCCATCGGTTGTCGATGTTCATTACTTTCATGATATTCTAACATCTTGCTGCATGCTGATTGCTTTCTTTTCAATTGCAAAACTCGTCCCCTTCTAATTTTAATACTCCAACGTTTGAGGTCATTGCCTTTAATTTTTTTCGGCCATTACCTTTAAGCTGGGTGTGCACTGACAGCTTGGCCAGTGCTATTTAAAATAAACAATTAGGAAAAATGACGTCACAAGGCAGCGAAAATAGCAATGGTTTTAGGTCAGCCAGGCTGTGCACTCGCTGATCTGCACACCTTGGCGCGTCATTGGGGGAATCCCAGGCAATAGCAAGTTTTAGCTTGTTGGATTAGAGTTTGAGGTGATCAGCGCTGGAAACAACTTTTGCTAGAACTGCAGCAAAAGCAAGCTTTCTACGACGATGTAATTCAAAAATTTATTGCACAAACAAGAAGAAATGAATTATGCTATAGATGACTTTTCCTTCTGTAGTCGAGGTGTTAAACATTTTCGTTTTTACTAAGTAGTACGGCGGATAAAAGTACAGCCGACCAACATAGCAATCGACTTTCTTTTCTTGTTTATTATCGAGTTGCTTTGCTATTGTTTTTTGTTTTAACTTTCACCTGTTTGTTTTTAATTCGCTTGTACATTTCTCAAGGTGTTGCGACCGTGCCCAATCTTTGCATGAAGTAAATCATTTCCATCTCGAGCACGCTTTAACTTTCGCGTTTTTTCAGACTCCTGCTGTGTTATGGCAAGTAATATTGTTCATTTTGATGGTCGGAAATAAAAAGTGAACTGAAGTATGTGACTTTAGAAATGCAACTTAATGTTTGATATTATTAAGTCTTTCATACAATGCGCTGTCAAATAAATATCTATTTTGTATTCTTCTCCATTCCGACAACATTATTTTTATCAGTTTTGTTCATGTTCAGAATTTGTGCTGAAAATGCTCTCTGAACGCACCAAATTCAATGTTAATTTTAAAAATTTTCTGGGGGAGGCCCCCCAGACCCCCCGCTGTTGCTTTGCCGTCACTGAACACCCTGTCGAAGTGGTCACGGTACGCCACTGTTGCCTTCCCGTCCACTTAATCTAAATCTTCAACCACCAGGTGTAAGCCTGGATACGACAAACAATAAGAATCGGAGGAAATGTAATAAAATCCGTAGGTCTAATATCGCGAAAAAACATTTTTGGATTCAAAACTTTGCATTAGTACAACGAAACATAGACCTAGACTGCATGTCGTCGTGATTTACATTTGGTTAAATTTTGCATTAAACAATTAAACATGCTTATAGGTTACCGTATATTGAATATTTTTATCGGGATAGTGAGGTTTCATTGATTACTCTGAGGGGGTCGAGGTGCAAAAAAGGTTGAAAACCCTTGATTTATAAGATAAATAGACAATGCAAACCTTAATGTCCAATAAGGTGTCAAGATCATAATATTGAGTGGCGTAGGCTAAGTTGTCAGTAAACGTAGAATAAGCGTTAACAAATATAGACAATTATTTAAAAAACGATAACGCAGAGGGAAATGAATGAGCCTTGAAAGGGGTGTCTTTGTTGATTGAGCCAGCGACTGTGCAAAACTAGCAGACCAATCAAAACCACCCCAAAATCTTCTCGCAGAAAACATACGTCCCTCCAGAGAAATTTGCACCTTTGGATTGGCTAAGTTTTTTCAACAGCTCACAGCAACGTAGCCTACCAATGCGGGCCAACGTTCGAGACCTTGTAGTACCAATCTGGTACGATATGGCTACCTGCACAACAATAGTCATAAAGTATTTTCATAAAGCAAAACAATGACAATCAATCGCAAAGTCAGAAGTAGGATTTTATACTACTGTACTTTAGTCAGAAATAGGAATAATGTAGTTATTCCTATTTCAGCCGTGGCCGAGTGGTTAGCGCGTTGGGCTCGCAGTCGAGAGCCTGCATGTTCGACTCCAGCCACCCGCACTTGATGTTGTTTCTCTGGGCAAGAAACTTAACGATAATTGCCTCTACCTAGTGATCGATTTCGAGTAACGGGTAGTACCAAATTTAAGTCATAAGTAAAGTAGACAACCGGAAAACAGACATTGCCGTCGGCTGCAGCGTGGGTCAGGTGTATGTCGGAAGGCGTACACCGATGCATAGCGCTCAAGTCCGCTTTCCCGCAATGCAGGATAAAGATAAACAAACAAACAAACAAATGCTACTTCTGTTTGTGTATAATGCAGATGTGAGGTGACTTATATCTATGATCTACAATGTGTTGATACAAGCATTTTATACCTTTTTCTAAACCTCTCCTATGTTTGGCATACATTGTTTTTTTTTTTCGTTGTGATGGTCTGAAATAAAAACAAACTGAACTGAGCCTACTCTCGTTTGTTTCCAAACGAAACAAAAGTTTTAGTCTCCAACATCTGTTCAGACATATTGGTGACGTCAGGTTGTAAAGCCAAGAAGCCAATTCAGGGGAAAGCTGTCTTGACTTTGTGGTTCATAAATCATGTACTGTAAATGTGGAGAAGAGAGAGAGAGAAACCTTTTATTTCGTCTGTTGCGAGATTAGTACAGTACAATTATACACAATACGAATAAAAAAGCACCATAGCAATCTAGATCCCACAACAGACAGGAAGGACAACTCTAGTAAGTTCAAGCAGCTGTATTGTGCGGCTACAAACACTCTGCCAATTCCAGCCACCACCTATTGAGTTTGTCGTCATTACTCGTGTTTGCACACTTGCTCAGGTTATCTTTAGGTTAACTTTTTAGAACAGCACATCGCTGTCAAACCGAATTCGTTAAATCTGAAAACCGTTATAACCGAGGATTGCCTGTATATGTATTATACGGTTTATTGTTTTTTGCTGTTCTAAAACTTTATGCTGAAGTGGAAGAGGCTACCTTGACCAAGCAGGCTCAGTTTTTCAAGCTGTTCTGGAAAAATGCCCTTTGTCATGGGATTGAAAGATGGAATTGTTATTTTGTATTTGCATTTTATATCATAAAACCTGGGATGTTGGAAGTTTTATTTATCAATATTTTCATTTAGGCAATCACTTTACTAGGTATCATTAGGGTATTATTAAAAATTCAAAAGCTTTAGTTATCCAAACAAATTGATAGTATTGGCACAGGGTAATGAGCATCGCTGAAGTAGTAGCTCAACTGGAAAAAAATCAAAAATGGGAAAGCCTCTTTCGTGATATTAAAATCAAAGCTGCCCAGTATGATCTTTCTTGCAAGGATGCTAAATTGCCAAATAACCGCAATAGAAATCGTTATAGAGATGTCAGTCCATATGATCACAGTAGAGTGAAGCTCATTGAAGGCTCAAATGATTACATCAACAGTAATCTGGTTGAAGTCACAAAAGCTGATCGTCGGTACATTCTTTCTCAGGGTCCATTACCTTACACATCTGGACAATTGTGGCAGATGGTGTGGGAACAGGATTCAAAATCTGTTATCATGCTAAACAAAATCATTGAAAAAGGTACCAGAAAATGTGATCAATATTGGCCATTGAACAAGGAGAAACCGATGGTATATGAAGAAGATGGATATAAAGTTGATTTGATATCAGAGACAGATAAGCGTAATTTCATTATACGTGAATTGGAGCTAACTAAACTGAAAGATGGAAAGGTGAGAAGAATTCTTCAGTTCCACTATACAGCCTGGCCAGATTTTGGTGTGCCAGAATCACCTACTGCATTTTTAGATTTTCTCGAGTGTGTTCGTAAATATGACGTGCTGGAAAATACATATGGCCCTGCTGTCATTCACTGCAGTGCTGGAATCGGGAGGTCTGGAACATTTGCATTGGTGGATACATGTCTTGTGTTTCTGGAGAAGGGTGTACAGTTTGACATCAAAGATACTCTGCTGGACATGAGAACTTATCGTATGGGACTCATCCAAACACCTCAACAACTTCGATTCAGCTACTTAGCTATAGCTGAATGTGAGAAAATCCTTAAAAACAGAGAAAGCATTGACAACAAGATCAAAGATAGTGATCAATCTAGAAATAACAATGATGACAGTGATGATAATAATTATCGTCAATCGTCATCTGCTAACGGTGACTCTACATCTGGACAGGAGACTAATCATAATCATGACAACAAAACTGATGAACGTCGAAAACGCCCCGGAGAACCCAGTGGTCCAAGTGATAAAAAACGTGGTAAACAAGATTCAGCAACTGAATTGCAAACCTCAGATGTTACATTGACAGCACGGAGTTTACAAACCAACACACATTTCTCAGACGTAAAAATTTTTGATGGCCCGGCTCCTTTTCGCCCTTCTGCAGGCATATCACCATCCGATCTGTTGCTTGATAATAACCAAAGTTTTCAAACCACAGAAATGACGATATCTTCTGATAACCATCTTCGTATGCACCCCACTTCAGGCATATCGCCATCCGAGTTGTTACTTGACAATAACAACAGAAAGGACATCATAAGGCATAGAAAGATTGAAGAAAGAAAGAGATTGTTAAAAAAACATGTTGACGATATAAAATGTAATATGAAGGCCAACGAAAGCAAATGGCCATGGAAGCGTTATGTAATTGGAGGAATTGTAACTACTGTTGTTATAGGAATGGCACTTCGTTATTGGTATCGTTGATGGTTTTGTATCATTCTTGATGAAAGTGCATACAATTGCATAAGTTAGGTGTTGCTTCATGTTTTGTTAAGTACTTTTTACAGCAAATAGCATCTCCACCATGTTATATGGGCGTTGGGCACTAATGAGGAAAAGCAAAAAATGTTGGATGGTGCGTCTTAATCATGGTGATTCGTGGCAAAATTTTCAAGTTAAATCATCTGTTAAATCTCCTGCTAAAGATAAATCACCTGCTAAATTGGTGTTTGGTTATTCTACATTACTTTGCAAGGATTCTGTGTTTACAGACATGACAAAAAGTGAATGAAGTTTCTGTGCTAATGTTCTATAATGTAGGCTTGAATGATTGTACGAGCAACTTATTGGTGGTATGAATAAAAATTGTTACAACCGTGTCAGTATGCGGCTGAAATTACAAGAACACCTCGCAATTGCAATTGATGTCTTCTATGACGTGGTGTTTGCATAAGTTGAACTTGAAACGTCATAATTTTACCTTGAAACTAAAAAAAACTACATCAGAATTAATGTGAGTTGGCAAGGTAACTAGACAAATTTTGTATCATGGCGACCTATATACACACAGGCTATGCCAACGTGTGAACTTCAATTTTGACTGGGAGCCGAGTTGCTAACTTTGATTGCAGTCAGAATTGCTGGTATTATGGATAGTCTGAGTTAGAGATGTACCGATATATCGGTATCGGTGATATCGGCCACTTTTTGAGTATCGGTATCGGCCTAAAAAAGTGATATCGGTATTGGCCAAAATATTGGTATCGGTACATCTCTAGTCTGAGTAGTAGTGGGTAAATCTTGGTGTACATGTTTTATGTGATTTTGAGCATACAAATAATGGACTAGATTTTGGCACTTGTGTTAGAAATCCGACGACCATCTGGCAACAAATGGTATCAGGGAACAGTTATATTTTTTTTAATAAACTTAAGAGTTTTGTAGTGATTTGAGATTCAGTGATGATCACACAATGGCAATTCGTATTCTCAAAACTATCATTTCGAAACAGTATTATACCATGTAGCCTACATTTGGCCTAAAGTTGAAAATTACATCAGCGTCCAATCTTTATTACAGGTTTAAACGTTGACGTGGCAGGTGAATACAGATCGTTATGTTTTGTACCAAATCATTTTATGGACTTCAAATTAAAATTTTAGCTTTATAACATGGTTATGTGGTACTTGTTGTCCATGGCTAATTAATTACGTCACTGTATATTCACGGTTATACGTTATAAAACTAACAAGCTGTTTGGAAAAACGTGTTGTAAATACAGTAAAAAGACACTCAAGAGAGTTATATGCTACGATATGGTTGCACAACTCGTATCTTGTCATGTTGCATGAATCATGCTCCTGTGGAGTTCTTTGTGAAGGCTTATCTCTGCATTTATTAGCTTGTTGACCTAAGTCAGGGGTCACCAAACTTTTTTCTCTGAGGGCCGGATTGCTGCGAGATTAACAGCTACGGGCCGGATGCAAATTGCGAAAAGATATACAGTAGAACTCGGTTAATCCGGATTCGGTTAATCCTGATCTTTGCCTAATCCGGATAAAACTGGAAGTACAAATGAGTCAGGCTTGATAGAACCGTCATCGGTTAATCCGGATCTTCGCCTAATCTGGATGGAATCACCGGTCAAATCGAATCCAGATTAACCGAGTTCTACTGTTACAACTATTTAGAATCTCCATTGACTTGAATTAAGCACAATAAATAACAAAGTCAGCGGTGGAATAGCAAAGTTGTGATGAAAATCGAAAGGTTGCTGGAAAATTTATCCCCTGTTGTGATACACTACAGGCAGGGCCGGATTTACCAATAGGCTAGGCAGGCTGAAGCCTAGGGCCTCAACGTCCAGGGGCCTCGAAATTCGGTTTCGAAGTTTGTAATTCTTTTAAAAACTCGACAAGTTTAAACCCTACCTAATTTATATCAAGCTTTTCAGAGTAGAAAATTCTATAGCCTACACAACTGGTTTGACAGACTTTCTAACCGAAATTAGAGATGAGTTTGATCAGCAAACAAAAGCAACCTTGCCGAATATTAACTACAGAGCTGTCACTGGAGACAAAGAATTGCACCAGACGCTTTAAGTGAACTCTTTTCAAAGGAAAGGTTTAAAATAAATTCCTTTATCCCCATGCTCGACGCACTTGAAGCCAATTTAAGAAGAAGAGCTAATGTGTACAGTGACAAGCAGAACTGTTCCTCTTTCTTGCTAATCTGAAAGCAACTAAGGTAGAAATTGTACGAGGCGTAAAACTTTTAAAGGAAGCGCATCCGGAAGATGTTGACCCGAAACTTACTGATGAACTTCTACATTTTCATTTATACGTGAGACAAACACAAAACCAAGGGCTTGCCGGTACAAAAGAGCAATCTATTTGCTTGTCTAATGAAGACCTTTATGAAATTATGTGCAAGGAAAAAATTAACACTGCCTTTCCTAATGTTGAAGCAATATTAAGACTGTTTCTAAGCTTAATGGTCACAAACTGCTCAGGAGAGATATCTTTCTCAAGGCTCAAAAGCATAAAAAATAAATTGAGATCGACAATGTCTCAAGAAAGGTTATCCGCTTTGAGCATTCTGTGCATTGAGAGTGACAAATTGAAACAGATAAATTTTGACAAACTTTTGCATGATTTTGCTTTGACAACAGATAGAAAAAAAATATGTAGCCTAGTCTTACTCTATTTGATGGCTGTAACTGTTTCTTATGTCCTCGTAAATAAACTTTACAATTATTGTAACGGTTGTTTGATCAAAAAAATAAAAATTGAAAACAAAACTGCCTTAACCAAATTTTTATTCTTTTAATTCAAAGGTTGCACCCATGAATGTGGAGAATGAAAAAAAACAAAGAGTTTAATGCACTCATATTGTTAACATTAAGCAATGACATGTGATGTTGTTTAGAGAGAAATTCTGAGCTCAAAAATAGGGAGGGGCCTCACAAATAGAATAGCCTAGGGCCTCTCATGGTCTAAATCCGGCCCTGACTACAGGGCATCGTGCTCTTGAAAAAAACATTACACCTTTCCAAATTTAGCCTAGGCTGTCCCCATTTGTGGTGGCCTAATGATATACAGCAAAGTCAGTCCTTTACTAAAAGTTTGGGAACTTTTTTACTTAGCAGTTGTAGTGCAGCTGTTATCTCTGCAGCACGTGGCGGGCCGGATGAAACCAGTTCGCGGGCCGGTTCCGGTCCGCGTGCCGTAGTTTGGTGACCCCTGACCTAAGTTTAGGCAGCAATCAATTTTTACAGCGTCGTAAATATACCCCTTTTGAAATTTTTGTGATGGGGAGCAAATAGGAATTTCAAAAAAATGACATTAGAAGTCTCAGAATGTCCTATTGTATCCAAAAAATCAAGATTAAAGTTAAGTTCGAAAAGTTTTTCCAATAAACTTGTTTTAACCATTGCTCCTGCGGCAATATCTCACCTACCAAACGTCAACCCTTTTTAGTGAGTGGGTGAACTTACTTGGCAAAAAATTTTACCTTCAGCCTCGATTTTCCGATACAACAGGACATTATGAGATGTGGGAGGAAATTTTGTTGAAATGGTTATCCAAAGCTCCCTGGCCCCTATTCGTAGGCTAACCTACATAAAACTTCCACTTGTCAAGAAACGAGAAAAATAGGAAAGACGCCATGTTTGTTGATCACAACGTCGTTGACGTTACACGATTCTTTTCTTGCACTCAATTCTGCTCGAATTTGTCTACATTACCGGTACCTCAACAAGTTTTCAGAGGCCAAAGGACAAACTTCTTTTCTTGTCAGGCGTATTTGCGAATGGTGATGAATAGTGTGAACTGTTCAGATCGATTACATTGTTGTCCTTTTTTGTGTGATAACTTTACTTTTGCCCGATGAAAATATTTGCAATCTTGTCAATGCTTGCTTCACGAAATATAAAATATACTGACTTTTTATATAGAGTAGCTTACACCTGTAAAAATCTAGCTTGATCTCACCCGTAGATACACATATTGACCTTGTTCTGTTATCCACAAGCTGGCGAAATAGCCATTATTAAATCACAAGCAAAAAGCTAGGCCTATTCCGGCCATCATACAACGAATCTTCACGTTAGAGTTTTCACAGTGTAAAAATTAATTTTATGACACAATTTTCAGAAGCCAACGAGATGATTACCGGTACGGTAATTTAAGCAATTCCAGAGATGTAGGCTACGTATACGCCACAAATTCTACGCCGTATACTTGCGGCATAGACTTTTTGTTTACGCTAACGCTTACTGCCACATTTTTTGGATAGTTGTCGCTTGAGGCTACGCCGTAAAGTTTTCGCTGTTTTTTAGCGCATAGCGTCAACGCATACTTTTTAATGTCTTTTTTTCGCTTCACCGCGTCAATGCCTTCCAGCGCTGCAGTTGAAAGAATGTTAGCAATGGGCAAAGACATATTGAAACCAAAACGCAGCAAAATGTCAGATGAACACTTTCAGATGCTTGTGTTTCTTCGTGGAAATTCAAAATAAAACTTATTTGTTTCGAGTGGTTTATACCGTGTGAATGTTTGGCACCTAGCAAACAAAATTAGTTTACGCTAGTGTATGCGCTGACGCCGCCAACTTTTTTTACAAGTTACGTTGACGCATACGGCGTATGGTTTTTCGAACGTTTGCGTTTACGCTGACGGCGTCAATATTTTTTGTATGCGCGTACATCACTGAGCAATTCTAAAAATAGTTTACAAAATATCTCCCACGATAAAATCTCATAGAATAGAAAACGCGACGTTGTGGTTGTGCTGAAGTAATTTTCGATAGAAAGTAGGCTACCCTATTTTTATCGGAGAAAAACGGCTTCTGTAAACAAATTTCATCATTAAGTTAGCCTACATTCCTCTCGTTGAGTGTTGGAGGCAATGAAGCGTCAAGTTGTGAGATTTTTCTTCTGCACTTTTGTAATCAAGTCCTGACCAGTCTTTAAATCACTAGTCCAAATTCTTGGTGGTCTGCCTCTATTCGTTTTTCATTCATTTTTCCTTCGAGGAGTTGTCTTTAAATAGAATTACTGCAAATCATATGGCCGAAATACTTCAATTTAATTGTTTATAAAATTCCCATGTTGGTTTGCATTTTAAATAGTAGCCTACATCTTCGTTTGTGAATATTTTGCTGTAGTTATCCATTAGCGTACATAAATATTGACTGTTTGAAAGTTTCAAACTGGATTTTTATTGCCTAATTAATACAGGATGTAAGCTAACTATAATTACTACAATGTACATTTAGCCAGCTCTATTCAAAATGTACATTTTATTGTCATCATTCAAACTTTGTCGCGCATGCACACGAATCGTAATGACAGCTTGACCGTGTTTTACGATAAATCCTAGCCGAGAAAAACTGTAGCCTATGCGGCTGAGTTGTAACATGTTGGCGAATTTTAGTGAAGTGGCAAATAGCATTTGACCTTGAAATGTCAAAAAATGATGTTACCGGTACTAGAATAGTCTATGACATGATTTTTCCGTCGTCGTACATATGACCCTTGCCAAAAAGTAATTTTCGAGGTAGGCTATAGGTGTCAGGTTTCAAATTGAAACTGAACAAAACCATATCAAAGATTTTACATTATCTTGCCATAAACAAACATAACTGAGCAACTCTCGTCTCTCAATGTCCCTTATAAGCCTGTAAGAAAAAGAGTTTTATATTACATAAGAAATACTAGAGGGTTTGATAAAGGCTATATGCATAGCCGAAAACGTTTGCTATTTTGTTATGTTAAATGTTGTGTTGTTGCTCAGTTATGTCTTTACGTTTATGAAAAAATAACCTTTCTTCCAAATTTTATTAGACTTATCTTGTTGTAACCTATCCGAAAAACAATAAAGGCAAGTGAAATTTGAAATTAACATTCCCCTATCTGACGTTGTTTCAAACATGCACAGACGTTGTATCGATGTGAAAAAGACAAATTACCACGAGCTCAATTATTATGCTGGCGGGTTTCTTCAGGAAGCACTTATTTCATTTTGTAAACTTTGCGCAATGTGTTCCGAGAAACATGATTACTATATTTTTACCACGTTGTTGTCGGTTTACTTATTAACATTTCGTGCTTGGTTGTAAAATTGCCCTTCAATTTGCTCTATGGTTTTATTTCCGCGTCGATGCTTACATCAAATCGACATAATAACTTAATGACAGAACACACTGACATTTGTGTACTCAAATAAGGGGCAAATCACTCGAACAGTAGCCTAAGCGTAGACTAGGACACCAACTAACGATGTAGGCCTACGAACTAGGCTAGGTGAGATTTTACGAGCTATTCTACTGAATGTCCGATAAACTTTTAAGAATAATAGACAAACAAAACAAGGTAACCTTAGCGGGTTTAACATAGGCTAATGTATTACACAATAATAACATAATCAAAAAAAAGTCAAACGTTTTCGACAAGTAACCTACGTGTGTCCTCATCAGGAATTACTTAAATCTGCAATATACATAAAATGAAAATTGTGAAACAAATTTGACTATGCCCTATAACTGTAAGCTATAGTTACATGCATCCGTTCACTGCTGTGCGCAAGGCACTGTTTATGGCAGCGTCGATGTTATGACAGTGAGCACTAAGGCACCAAACGGGCGCACAGTAGCCTACTCTGCTGCAGAGTAGACAAGGGCTGAGGCTGCGCAAAGTGTCAGCCCTCGCTCCCCAGCTGGAGCCTGCCAGCCGCTTGAGTAGCGCAGCGCGGGATGCTAGTTTCTCGCCCTGGGACACCAAATGGTGGCGTTACGGTACGTGAGCAATCTGTCTAGTGCCATCCCTTGGTAGTTTCTTTCGGTTCAGAAAGACAGAGATTTTCCTTTGTTCTGGACATGTAGCCTAGCTCACGATCAGCTTCTCGATTGTGTAGGTGGAAAGCTGCTGCCACAGTTTTGGTTTCACCGAGTTTCAGTCGCCAGTTTTGGAGATAAGCTGAGAGTGTTTTCATGTCCTCGCTCAAGGTGTCTTCTAAATTTTCTCACGACTTTGTGGAGTGGAGAATTGCCAGGTCGTCCGCGTATGCGTATTTTGCAGAGACCGTGGTTGGCAGCAGGGTTGCATTCCTGGGGGGCTCAGCCCCCCGAAATACGAAAAGGCTTGATGTAGGGGGGGCTCGTTCAAGCTTCCATTTTTCAGCTTTTTTGGCTGAACAACAACTTCTCGACTGAACAAGTAACACTTTAACAGCTTTCTCACAACAGAACTGCAAAGGAACACGAACATAAGTTGATAGCAATCGCCGTTTTCCCTGATTAAGTCCCTGATTAGGTCTCATAAACATGACCACCAAGGAATTCGTAGAAGATCTGGCGCTTTTAAAAGATTGTCTTCGGCAATTATCACTTTTGTCAGAAACTCTCCAGACTGGGAATATCAACTTCGTAGTAGCTAATCGTCGTGTCAAATGGACTGTTAATTCTCTACTTCAAATAAAAAAAGCTATTCAAGAAGGAAAGTATTCCTTTGATGAAGTTGTTAAGTTGAGTCCCGGAAGTACAAAAAACTACTCCTTTAAATGCATAACATTGAACCAGTTCAAAGCTCGACGTAGAGACTACCCTTCTTTTGATCGTAATCGGTTTATTCAAGCTTTGGTTGACAACATTGGAAGCAGGATGGTGGACACCAACAATGAAAATTCTGTGAAGAGCTTGGAAATTATTGTACCAGAGTTATGGCCTGCTGCAGTCGAAGTTCCATGGCAAGAAGGGGAGCAGAGATTACGAAAAATAGAGGTGACATTTCATGTCATCACTCCTATTTTCGATTGTACGTTGACAATCCTTGTCATATACCAGATACGATAAAGTTGCTCAAGAACGTATAGTACTAAACATGATTGCTATAAGTTCTGCTGAAGCCGAACGTGGATTTTCACAAATGAACTTGGTCATCACTCCGCTACCATCACGGCTGACCATGTCACTTGTTTCAGCATTGTTGTTCATCAGCATCAATATAGGCCTATGGCCCACCTCCTGATATGTGGAATGGCACTGTGGCAACTCAGAAGTGGTTGCAGACTCATCGGTCGGCTGTGGATATTCAAGTTAAGCATTCTGAACTGCCCACATTGAATGAACTCAGATCTGTGCAAAAACTGTTTGCTGGCTAAAATCAAGGACTGTCGTGGTGCTTATAACTTAGCCCATAAAACCAAAGACCTGGCAGCAGGCTATTTGTTTTGTGTAATCTCGTTTGCACCAACTTGGAATATGCTTTTGCTGTAATTGGAGTTTTTTAAACTGTTCGTTAATAACTAAATAAGATTTTAGTGTAACTGCCACATTGGCAGCTTATTGGTTCTTACTAGCAAATCTGCAACCACAAGCGCTCATTTCAAGAATTGCATTTCCTTACTTTCCTATAGCAGTCAATGTTTTTGCAAGTGTGCTTATAGGAATGGCTCATACAAATAAGTTTACAATTGAGTTAAGAGATTGGAATTAGCTCATGCAAATTGAGTTTCAAGTGTAGGCCTACGCAGTAAAAAAAAAAGCAAAGGAGATTGCAGTGCAGCAACCAAGCCAAATTTCAAATTTATAATTTTATATTGGATTCAACCACGTTTTCACGTTTTGTTGCTTGTACCTTTTTCTGTACTTCAAGGTATGTTTTAGCATGGGATGTTTTTCGACATGATGTTCAGAAGTAAAAACAAACTGAACAGTGTTTCTTTTTAAAAAAGGTAAACATTGTTGGCTAACCTACACCGATTACTTATACATACTTTGTCTATAACAACACAGCTAAGTGTTAGAGCCCCCCCAAAAAAATTTTTAGGAATGCACTCCTGGTTGGCAGGTCGTGGGTGTAGATGTTGAAAGGAAGTGGAGTCAGGACCGATCCCTGTGGGACGCCGTTTTTCAGGCGTCTCAGTCTGCTCCGCGGTGAGTTGCCGGTGGTGAGGGTAAAGCTTCGATTCCTGACAAGTTCTATGATCATACGGAAAATATGTCGGTCAGTAGCCTAAGCAGGCGAAGCAGCTTGCAAGTAAGGCCGCAATGTCATACGGTGTCATAGGCAGCTGTGAGATCTAGAAAGACAGCACCGGTCTTCTTTTTTATCTCAAAGCAGTCCCCAATGTCTTGGGTCAAGAGTCTGACCTGATCTACGGTGGATTTTCCGAAACCTAGCTTTCTCTTTTGAAAAGAGCGGGTCGATGATTAAATTGACGCGGGCGTAGATTTGAAACTACCCATCAAAAGAATTGGGCTAACTTGGAACCAAGGGTAGCCTAATAAATTTAACGAAAAAACGCATAACAAGGTTCAACATTTATCATCGGTAACACATGCATTAGGGTCAGGGATATCTAAAGAAGGGGATACGAAGGCTCAGAGCGATTGCCTTATTCTCATGACACTAGAAGGGCGGTAGTTGGTACCGCGTTAAACATGCGTTTCTTTTTAAAATTGCAGAAAGTTTTTTTGTGCAGCTGGTACACTCAGCTACACAAGACAGTTAGCAAGTGTTATGCAGAACATATTTAAAGAATACTTGTTTGAAAAGACAGTTGAAAGGTTACCAGTTTAGCTGTTTTTTTGACAAAACCTTTGCAGTTGGCTAGGTGTAAAGCAAGTAGGCCTATACGGGTAGTTGAATTAACAAGTAATTATGAGCATTCATTGAATATCCATACCTGGTGGTAATAGTGCAATGCAGGTTGTCATAACAAAGTTTATTAAATTACTATAGGTGCCGGTTGTTATTTTACCATAAACAGACATTATTTAAGATTAATAGAAGCCCTTCTATTGTCAGACGTAATAAAAGCCTTCATATCCCCTTCTCTAGATATCCCTGCATATAGCCTAAGCTTAATCTAAACTTTAAAGGAATTCAATTTCACAATGAGGAAAGTAACCAAGTTCGGCTTAAGACACATGATGCAACGCATGATACCGTACAAATTTTTGCTGAAAAATGTTTCTTTGGGGACTACTTTTAGTATTGTTTCCCGACCAGTCATGATTTCTCTCGGAAGCCCTGCACGCAAGTATGCGAATATTTGAATTTATGTCATCACTTGATTGTGGTTACAATTTGTAGTTATAATATCTAATTGTTCAATAATATTGATGTGCATGTCGCCTTTCCGGGTATGGATGGGTTGGGGTCACCAGCTTAGCCCTTTGCTAAGCGCCACACGGTCTACGAAGCAACTGTGATGGAAGTCGCTACGGCGACGCGACCGTGTAACTGTATAACAATAACTGTGTAGCCTACTTATTACCGTATTCACTGCGTCCAGTAGTTTATTCCACGTTACTGTACATCCAAAGGTTGAGGGTTGTATCTCCAATATATAATCATTACTTTGATACAAGATCCGAAATAAATCGATTATGCATTTAAACATATATCCAGTGCTTGACTGTAATAAGCGACCGTTAAGCAGACGTCCAAAACGAACTACCTTTTCTTTTTCAAGTTTCAGAAATAAAAATGGCTTCATACAAGAGAGGAGCGCATCTCTCATAACGAAGACACAAACACTGCGCTCTCACTAAATCTAACGTCACATTCCAGAACTGTGGAAAAGAGGACCAATCACGTGCTACTACGAGCATGTCTGCCCAGTGATGCACAAAACACATTATTATTTGGGTTCCATGGAGGGGAGTACCGCGACATAGCTCCCCCTCTAAGTGGGTACGAAGTTATGCGAACACACGACAAGAATACAAAACGAAATGACAAAATATTGGTAGTTCTGGGTGAATCGGCTGATGGTCGTTGTTACGGCATGAAGCAGGCGGAGAAGAATGATCGTTGTTCTTCTAGCATGACGGTCATTCCGAGTAGCGATCCGGATGTGATAAAAACCCCGCGGAACGGCCGCAGTATCGCGTGAGCGATCGACATGCAGAGTATCCCTGCTCGCGATGACATAATGTCCGTAATTGTCCAATCAGTCCTTAGATTTCTTCTGATCTTTCACAGTTGTGTCACCCAGTCTACAGCAGTGTTCGAGGTGAATATCTACAAAGTATATACAAGGCAGTAAGAGTCCTTCATAAGGAAGGTGTCTAAAGTAAGTCAAAAATTTTGAATCACACTCATACTCAAAGATGTTCAAGACTCACCAGAGAAACGAAGGGACACGAACACAGAATCCCTAGACTCAAGGTAAGGTAAAAAAAAGGAACTGTGTACAGCAGAAAGGTACGGTAAAGGCAAGGGTTCATCACTTCCGGAAACGAGTAGGTAACCTGACTTCTCTGCCGGTACGTGTCACGTAGTGTGAAGCGGTCGATGAGACTGGGAGCTCATCGGAAACCCTAGGATCATCCTGGGAACGAACGTACTGCATAGAAGAAGTCGAAGAAGTTAAGAACGTATCGTCTCGAAACGGCAGTGACGTTTCGGCATGACTTGAAAAATCCTCATCAGGGGAAGTGTCCATATAAGCAGGTTTTAATCTGTCAATGGTAACTGTATCAGTGCGACCAGCGATGTCAACGGTAAAGTACTTCTCACAACGATCGATTACACGGTAAGGCCCGTCGTAAGGTGGACGTAACGGTCCCTTCACTGCATCATGTCGTATAAAAACGTGTGAGCATGTGTCAAGGTCAGCGTCCATATAAACAGAGCGTTTGCCATGACGCGGGCGTATGTAAGGAAAATTGTTGACAAAATCACGTAACTGACGCACGTAGTGGGAATTGACAGGACCTACAACGGGGTCTGCAAAAAAATCACCTGGTAAACGAAGGGTGGTGCCAAGTGTGGCTTCAGCAGAAGAAAAACCAAGATCTTCCTTTATCACTGCACGAGTGCCCAGGAGTGCCAATCCGAGGTGGGAGAACCAGTTGTTTGGGTTGGATTGAGCTCTGATGGCAGTTTTGAGTGTGCGATGCACCCTTTCAACTAATCCGTTGCAAGCAGGGTGGTAAGCAGTAGTTGTACGATGATCACACCCAAGGTATTGGCATAGCTCTTTCCACAGGAGAGAGGTGAATTGTCGACCACGGTCAGTGACCATGGTGACAGGGGCGCCAAAGCGTGATACCCAACCCCAGAGAAAGGCATCAGCACATGCACGTGCAGTAATGCTGGTCAACGGTAGGGCTTCGACCCAACGCGTGTGGCGGTCAATAACGGTGAGGAGATACGAATATCCGCTGGACTCAGGTAGTTCTCCAACGATATCAACATGGACATTCGCAAAACGTTTGTCAGGAGTAGGAAAATGAGTTAGAGGCGCCGAGACGTGCCGTTGAATTTTGGCGCGTTGACAAGAGACACATGTCTTAACCCAAGCTTTAATGTCAGCCTTCATGTCAGGCCAAACGTAGCGTTGAGCAATAAGGCGTTGTGTTGATTTGATTCCTCCGTGGTTGAGGTTGTGCAGTTTGTCAAAAACTGTTTGGCGATACGTCGTCGGCAACAGGACTCTAAAGCGTCCAGTTGAGGTATCCCCCTCGATGGAGATGCCGTGTTCAGGTAGGAGTCGTTTTTCCAACGTAAGAGAGGTAGGACTCATACGAAAGTCAGCTAAGGAGGTGTCATCGTGTTGAGCAATGGCCAGGTCACAAAAGTCGAAGTTGATACCATCTTCATAAATGGCATTGACTGCAGCGCGACTGAGACAGTCTGCGACCAAGTTTTCACTACCCTTTAAGTAGCGAACATCAGTGGAGAACTCACTGACGTAGGCCAAGTAACGTAACTGTCGTGCTGTGGCTTTCGCCATCGTTGCGCTGAAAGCTGCAGCTAGCGGACGGTGATCTGTAAAGATTGTGAAATCACGTGACTCAAGGAAGTAGGAGAAATGTCGGACGGCGAGGTACATGGCTGTAAGCTCCCTGTCAAAGACACTATACTTCTGTTGAGCTGTATTAAAGAAACGAGAAAAAAACATGAGCGGCTTGGCTTCGCCATCGATGAGTTGTTGAACAACAGCGCCAGCGGCAGTATCTGACGCGTCTGTGACTAGTTGGATGGGAGCACCATGAACGGGGTGAGAGAGTAACGTGACTTTCGCGAGGCTCTGTTTCGCAGTCTCAAAAGCATGCTTCATGATGTCAGTCCAGATCAGAGGTTTCTTTGACGACTTACCAGGCGGTAAGGAAGTGTACAGAGGTTGAAGGATTTCCGCACAGTGTGGTATGAACATGCGGTAGAAGTTGAGCATACCCAGGAAACATCGTAATTGTCTTACGGTGGTGGGTAGAGGAAAGTTCAGAATAGCTGAGACTTTGCCAGGAAGCGGCCGTATGCCGCTCGAGTCGAGCTGGTGTCCTAGGAACTTCAGTTCGGGTACCGCAAAGGAACATTTTTCCTTGTTGAGGATGAGACCGTAGTGGTCAAGACGTTTGAACACCTGAGATAGGTGGCGTTTGTGCTCCTCTAAGTCTCGAGAATGGACGAGGACGTCGTCAATGTAACAATAGACATAGGGAAGACCCCGCAGCACTTCATCCATGAAGCGCTGAAACGTCTGTGCGGCACCCGAGAGACCCATAGCTGTACGTTTGAAGTTGTAACTCCCCATTGGAGTCACAAGGGTCGTCTTGTGACGATCCTGTTTTGCTATGGGTATCTGGTGGTAGCTCTTCACGAGATCCAGGCTGGAGAAGATAGTGGATCCAGAGAGGTGGTCTACAAAGTCGTGAAGATAGGGTATGCGGTAGGAGTCTTTCGTGGTTTGTTTGTTGAGCAAGCGAAAATCACCCGTGATTCTGTACCGCCCATTTGGCTTGGGTACAAGGTGTACTGGTGTACCGTATGGAGAGTTCGCCGGTTCTATAATGTCCAAGTCAAGGAGCGTCTGCAGTTCCTTGCGGAGACCCTCCAGCTTTTCTGGAGATAGTCGTCGTGCCCGTTGGCACACAGGTGGACCATTGGTAGGAATATAGTGTTCCGTTGTGTGGCGAACTGGACGGTTGAAGTTCTCCAGCTCAAAAACAGAAGGAAACTCTTCCTCTAGGAAAGCTAGTTCAGCAGGAATCTGTGCCGTGCTCGCAGAAGGTGAACAGGTATCAGAATAGAGTTGAACTTCAGAAGCATCAGTAGGTGAAGTAGACAAATCCGTATCAGGAGCAAAGTCAATACTCGATACACAGGGATCGGCTGGGGTCGTCTGTAGGAGACGGCCGTTAACAACGTCAGGTGTTAAACAAAAATGGCGTAAGAAATCCAGTCCAAGAATGGGAAAATCTACGTCTGCAACGCGGAACGTCCACTCAAATGTGCGGTCAAAACCAAGCGACAAAGTCAATGGTCTTTCGCCAAAAATGTTAACCGCAGTGTGATTAGCTGCGCGTAGACTGGATTGCGGTTCGGAAACGTCGGTATAACAACGCGGCAACAACGAAAAGGTCGATCCTGTATCAACACAAAAGTTAATGTCAGTAAGAGTGTCAAGAATCATGAAAAGAGCGGAATGTGTCGTAGGTCCTGCGGAGCCGAGGCTGCCCACTCGTCCATCCCTCGGCGTTATTCGTTTTTTGGCTTGCCTCTTGGGACCCAAGAGCAAGGTTTTTCACAGCGATGTGCCTTATTACCATATGTGAGGTGGTAATAGCATAAAACACGCCTTGAGTCATTGGACCTCGGTTTGGGTTTGAAGTCGGTGGAGTCCGTAATTTTCGGAGTAGAGGTACTCGGCTCCGAGCGCCTAAAATTCGCAGGCGAGCTCAGTGTAGACATCGAGGTTGTACATGAACGAGAGTCAGAAGAAGCAGTAATGGAGGTTTGGAGCTCCTCCAGGCGGTCCGCGAGTGAAGAAATGCGGTTCTCCAAGTGGAAGTTAATTTCTGGCTGTTTATTGGTATCTTGCGTGGGAGCAGAATTAGATCGCTCTCCCGCAGCAATGATGTCATCTGCTCGTTCGGCGAGCGTTTGAAGATCGTCACCCTTACAGATGGTTAAAAGTTGTCGCACTCCAGGAGGAAGACGGTCAAGAAAAACTATGCGAAGGAGAGGAAAAAAATTCTCAGGAACACGACCGTTTATAGCAACTAACTGACGTAAACGCTTTAAGAGCTCGGTCGGCTTAAGGCCTCGATCTTTGTTACCATGTAAGAACTCGTGAAGTCTCTCCGTAGAGGACTTCATATTCTCGGCAGTGATCAAAGTTTTAAAATTTTCATACGGTAAATCACAATGTACACAATTATCCAAAATTTCTGTCATATCAGCCAATTGCTTAGGATCAAATTTTTGTACGATGCAATCGAACTTATCACGTGAGCTCATGTCAGGGTGCTGCATGAACGCAGATTCACACAATGATAACCATAATTGCACATTGCTATGAGTAAACACAGGTAATTTAAGTTTTTTTGATACTGGTACGTTTGCCGACAAGTTCATAATATTTTGTGCAGCAGTGTGAAAAGCCTCTGTGGCGTTATTATTTGCCTTAGTATTAATGCTACGTACTACGAAATACAGTAAAGTAGTTAAAAATGACGTCACAATAGCCAAAAGTGACACTACAATAACAATAAACTCCATGTTGGTTGAATTAGGCCAAGTTAAGTTACATAAAAAATTGTTGCAACGTTCCAAATCCAATCACGTCGGGGTCACCAATGTCGCCTTTCCGCTTATGGATGGGTTGGGGTCACCAGCTTAGCCCTTTGCTAAGCGCCACACGGTCTACGAAGCAACTGTGATGGAAGTCGCTACGGCGACGCGACCGTGTAACTGTATAACAATAACTGTGTAGCCTACTTATTACCGTATTCACTGCGTCCAGTAGTTTATTCCACGTTACTGTACATCCAAAGGTTGAGGGTTGTATCTCCAATATATAATCATTACTTTGATACAAGATCCGAAATAAATCGATTATGCATTTAAACATATATCCAGTGCTTGACTGTAATAAGCGACCGTTAAGCAGACGTCCAAAACGAACTACCTTTTCTTTTTCAAGTTTCAGAAATAAAAATGGCTTCATACAAGAGAGGAGCGCATCTCTCATAACGAAGACACAAACACTGCGCTCTCACTAAATCTAACGTCACATTCCAGAACTGTGGAAAAGAGGACCAATCACGTGCTACTACGAGCATGTCTGCCCAGTGATGCACAAAACACATTATTATTTGGGTTCCATGGAGGGGAGTACCGCGACATGCATTATTTTTGTTTTGTGTACATGCTCACCAAGTTAATGCACAATACGGCAATAGTCGTCTATTTTTTTTGTCCGTTCTTCATGAAAATTTTTTGTATAATAGGCAATAAACTTATGAAATATTAATACTTTTGTCAAAAACAAATATCACTTTAATGAAACCATCAAGTGAAAAAGCCAGTGCAAAACAAACACATTCTCATGCAGTGACACGGCATTGTTCAATACAATGTAGACAGCATAGTTAGCCCTTCAGTTGGACAGGCAGATTTCGAGTTTCGCAACCCGTGGTGTCAAGATATCCCTGAAACGTTGTGTAAAATAAAAAATGTTTGTTTTCTTTTTGGTGTGTATTTTATAGCTCGGGAACATCGTACTTTTCTGATACATACTTTTTGTGTTAAGTCTTAAGTGACAAAATTGATTGATTGATTTTTTTGCCACAAGAATTTGTAGAACCTGAGGGCGCTTTGCGTCATCAACTGCAAGATAGCCTTTTGTCGTTGCCAGGCGCTAGAGAGGAAGCTTAGCAATTAGCAGCTTTTTCTTAGAAATTAAGATGTGGTTTGAGGTTTGGACTGGTCTCACTTGCTAGGCAGCATTGTTAATTAGAGGTGAAATTTGTGTTATTGGATTGGTTTGCATGGCTTCAGATTTTGTAAGAATTTGCACAACATATGCGAGGTTTATCCTTTGATTTATTTACACTGTATTACACAGACTAGTCATATGATGTACCAGGCGCGAATCTAAGAGTTTTTTTCGGGGGGGGGCCAGAAAATTTGAAAATCAATTAAAAAGAAAGAAAAAGCTAAACAGATATGAACAATGATACTACGACATATACGATATGCTATAAAATAGACATTAATACAACCATTTTCATCAATTGTGATGCCGAGGGACTAATATCAGCTGTTTAGAAGCACATCAAACCATTTGATGCGGAAACATACAATTTCTACAATTTTTCACAAAATTTCGGGGGGGGCCCCCCCCATAAATCCGCGCCTGTGATGTACCGTAGATCCTAAGTGTAGGCCTAGGCCTACATGTAGTTGGTTGGTTGGTTTTGAATCTTTATCCTCAGACTGACAAACCCTTGAAAGGTTATTCCTGGTAGTTTCGCATACTTGTAGAAGTAAAGGCTCTTGATGCAGGGCCGGTTACCAAGATTGGCAGAGTGAAGTTTACCGATTATTGTTAAGTGTTGTTGCCAGGGAATTATTCCATTCATTAGGTGAATGGAGAACAGTCCTGAAATGCATTGCTCAAGCACACACCCCGAGAGTGGAACCAGTGGGTGTGATCTTGAGTCGAGCGTGTAACCACTGAGCTATCATTATGCAACAAAAGAGTTGATATCTTTTGGAATGATTGCTTCTATGATTACCGTATCATATTTTTGCAAAGTAATGTAACAATAATCAAAGATTACTATGACAATATAACAGCAACCCACCAAATGTTACATTTCTTCTATGCACTTTCAGGTCACTTGATGTAGATCAGTTTTGACTGTTTGCCATTAGTCAGGTATTTTAAGATCACTTTACTTACAGTGCATTGGACTGATAAAAATATGATTTTAAATACAGAGGTGATCAGTATAAAAACAAACTTTAAATTTCATGTCTAAATGAATTTATTTTGTGTTTTATATTGTTGCTGATTTGAGACAAAAATTGTTTGGACTAAATGATTTAATTAGTTAGCCTATTTGAAATAACCAAGAGTTCTGAAAATTTCACAATTTGCATGAACATATCTGTCATACTGCGGTGATATTTTTAGTACCGGTGGATGCTTGAATAACTGCACGCTAGGTACGAATGCTTTAACACAGATTAAGTTTTATTTTAATTTAAACAGGCATCTTACTATTTTAATTTTATCAAGACATTTTAATAATCACACCATCTAAATTAAACTTTAGCTTCTGTGATGGTTTTGTTTGCAAATGTTAGTATTGGTCAGTATGTTGAAGTCAAGCATGAAAACCACGTATTGTGTGGAACTGTTCGTTATAAAGGACATTTGAATGGAACAAGAGGGGAATGGATTGGAATACATTTGGAGTATCCTGTTGGCCAGCATAATGGATGCTGGAGAGGGAGACAGTATTTTAAATGTCCTGCTAATTCTGGTTTATTTGCACATGCCAGCCAGATTCGTTTCCGGAAGTCTGGTAGAAGGTCAAGAGATCCATACCACAAAGTTGGTAATACATCATATGTTGATGAGACGTTATTTGATGTTCCAGCAATGTCTGATTCATCACCATGCTATAGTGTTAGCAAGCGATATGTTGAATTGGCAAAAGCGTCTTTTGAATCTTCTGACATTGGTATGTTTGCTAAAGAAGCAAGATATCCATTATCCCACTCAGTAGGACGAAGTATACCAGCTGCAACTATGCTGAAGCCAGGTTATTCACAAGTGTGTTACAGGTCTCAGCCAACCCACTTTGAGTATATTGCCGATGCAGACAATTTTGCTAGGAATGCTGCCAGCATTCCCCACTACAAAATGCCGCATGAAGCATTGCAACGTCAATTAAAAAGAGGTGGCTGGGAGGAATTTGGATTGCACCGTCCAAGATTTTCTACTGTTTAGTTTATGAATAATGTGTTTTTTACGCCTGACACAGTGTCAAGCTTATTAATATGAAACATTCTGTACTAGTGCTGTTTTTAGTTTGGTTTTGAATCTTTTTCCTTAGAGTGACAAAGCCTTTCATAGGTTATTTAATATTCATGTTACTTTCGCATACTTGTAGTTGTAGCTAGGCTGATGACAATATGATGTGACAGTTTGTAATTAATTAATTATTGTGCCACATTGGACAACACTGTCTTTGAAAGGGAGTTGTGATATTTTACTTGTTTACTTCATTCACTATATGACATTTACAGATTATTTTATCATATTTTTGTGTCGTCACGACCTGCGCAAATGTGCTGCCTGAAGGTTTTTATTAAAAGTACATTTGGGTAAGATTTTTTGTAAGGCTACTGTACTGTAATTTTGTTTACATACATTTTTAATGCCAAATTAGTTTTGACTACATTTTTTTTGCTATGTTTCCTCAACAATTAATTTGTTTTTTCCACAGCCGAACTGTAGCAAGAATTGACTCCCATAGACGTCGTGTTTTTCCCATGAGGCTGGGCTTGTCAGTATCGCACCACTAATTTATGCTACAAGGATTCTTGAACACCGCCTTCACCAGTCAATTGAATTCTTACTTAATTGTGAAAAGAAAACAACAAACCAGCAAGCGCCAAGAGAGGACATTGTGTAGAAGCCAACGTTCTTCCTGGCAATAGGCTGCCGAGAAACGTATAGTTGATTGGATGATCTAAATGGCTAGCGTGGAAGCTGTACAGTCGTGGTTAGCGGAGCGCAACTGCTCGCTGTTCCAGTGATTGCTCAGCCTTGTGCTGGTGGCCAGGAAGAACGCTCCCTTCTGCATAACTAATTTGTTAATGCTCTTTCATTTTGTATTTTTGGGCTTTCCAGCCAAAATAGTGCAAAACCAAACGTACGTTATTCCATCGTGATGTCCCGCTCCAAAACTACCACCTCAAATGAATAGGCCTACAAAAAGCATTTATCAAAAATCTTAATAATCGTGTAATTGCCTACTACCGATAGCAAATCTACAAAAAAAAATTGAAGGGCACCTTAGTTCAAACGAATCAAAATTTCTGATAAAGAATAGATTATGCATAAGTTACTTCTGTCACCATTGGGTAGATCAATTTTAATACTCTATGCTGTGCATGCTGAATTACGTCTTTGTTTATTCAAAATCTGGTTAGTCATTATGCCTGTTTAAGTCGAAGGTAATTATCCCCCGAAAAAGTCTGCTTGGTTAATATAACTCCGAAGTTAAAAATCTTTGGATGGACACTGTCAAGGTGGATTATTTCCAGGAGATTTTTACCGATTACTGCTTTAGTCATGTTCAAGTAAACAAAACTGTGACTATGATACACATAAGCTCTTACTTCGTTCGATTTTTCGTAATTATGGACTGTGATGTGTTTTAGAATAAAATCTTAGTTATTAAAATAACTGTTCTTTAGTCACGTCTTACATTGAGCAATCAGATAGTGCAGCAAGCAAAGAAAGAAATAATTGAATATTTGTAATACAAATCTTGCGCGATCTGCTGCAAGCAAAGATGGCGACTGACGGTGATTACAAATTTTAGTCATAGCATCACGTCGAGTTGCTATAGCCCAGTGGTTCATAACCATGGGAGCACCCTCTATGGGGCGTCAACCACTTCTCATGGGGATGCAAGCTTTACAACCATTTTAGTTTTTTTGCAGTGATTTCAATGTTTTGTACTATTTTTTGCAGTTTACATTTTTTTTTTAAAGTGGAAGTCAAGTCACTATGGTAGTATGGTTATATGCAGACCGAGTTTTTGTTGCGCTAAGCCTACTCTTCAATCTGGCTTTGTTGTATGTGAAAAAGAATAAAATCCATTTAGTGCTAGTATTCATTGCATTATTTGTCGCGAAGCCTTGGCATCGAGACCTTTGCCTTTAGTGAACCGATAAAGAGTGACCTAAACTTAGTTCTGTTAGTGCTCAACTTTACCATAACTGGGGTATGTAAAGGTGGAGCTCTTGCAGTCGTCTTTTCAATTGTCCGTAAGTGTAAGAAAATAATCTGATCGTAATAGCCTACCTGGCTTTTTTACACGAATGTTTGATGATTGTCTAAAGAAACATTCTACCGTAATTGAAACTTTTATATTCAAGCTTTAGGCTACCCTCGGAAGCGTCAAGTTAAACAAGATTATGATTACCGGTATTGATTGATTAATTGAATCTTTATCCTCGGATTGGGAAAGCTTCTTGAAGAGCTTAATCCTGGCAGTTTTGCATACTTGTAGAGGCTTTGAATCACTGACGCAGGCCCGGTCATCGAGATTGACGGAGTGAAGTTTCTGATTGTTGCCGGGGAATTATTCCATCCATTAGATGCCGCTGATGGAAAGCAGTCCTTAACGTGCGTTGCTCAAGCGCACACCCCGAGAGTCGAACCAGCGCCGCTTGATCTTGAAGCTTCTTCGTTCCAGAAGTCTCGCGCTAACCAACTGAGACTATCGAGCTAACCAACTATATATACCGTATCTGAAGGCACTGAAGTTATCAACTGAGCTAAAGAAAATCCAATGAGCTTCAGTAACTTGGATGCTGCACTCGCAGATGATGAGTTTGAGTGGACAATTCAAGCAACAACTCAACCAAATATCTTGAAAGCAGAAATCATGAAATAGTTTCAAGATATAGAGGAAAACCCTTTCAAGAAAGCCTATATATTTTCAGGGGCGACTGGGGATTACAGCCGAAGAAAACTAAAAATGACGGATATCAAAATGTGTTAGCAACTCTCTTGATTTTCTGAAGATAGTCAAATTGAATAGACTATAGCCTACTTGTAGCCTATGAAGCAGTGGGAATCAAAAAGTAAATTTCTTATTATGGTGGCCTGTTACTTTCGGTTAGACTACCTTTCACCAATTACCCAGTTCTACCTTGGGTGGAAATAAGCCCAGATTTTTATCAACAACCAAGTTAAGTTAAACCTAGGTCGCATGATTGAAAAAAGAGTGTATTTTCTACTGCATTATTTCACCGCATTTATTGTAAAACTTGCTTCATTTACGTTTTTCAGCATTTTTAGTGACATCGGGCCTTCGACTTCGAGTCTAGCCTATCATGGAAAATGTCTTTTCTACCTTTTTCTTAACCTCTGGGATATACGCTATGGTTTTCATGTTGTGGTCTAAAATAAAGACAACCTGCACAGCAGTACAGTATTGATTGTTTAATTTAATTTGCTTGGTCGTTCTAACCGCAGTTCAATTAAGTGCAGGCCAACGCTGAAATTAACCGAAGCGAATTTTGTCGTCTGTGATTACACATAGCCTAATAACCATTAATTACGAGTGTTTATCTTGATCTCAAAGGATTATTAAAGACAAGCTATTAGGTCTTTACGTTGGCACGTTTAATTAGTTACAAGCGGGCACCTGAAAAGTAAGCCCTATGTGTTTGTGACGGCCGTTTATATTAGTTTCATCAACCATCTTAGCTGCCATGCAGTCATTTCGACTGGTGGCAGTGAGTAGGTTAAAGTTTAGTTAGCAGTGTAGTTTCCTTAGTGCAGCGGTTCTCAACTAGGAGTCTGCAAAGCGTTTTCAGGGGGTCCGTGAAAGTTTTAGAATTTGCTGCATGATTGATATATTCCGACAATTACAAATTGGTTGTGCTTTATTTGTGCATTACAGTGATTCTCAAACTGCGTCCTGACTAGGCCTAGCCTACCATATTTTCATCGCCTAAAAAGAGGACACGTTTCGCCAGCAAGTAGAATTTTACGCTTGAAGAATCTTTTAGGCCTAAATGTTAAAAGCATTACAGTATAGGCCAGGGCTACTCAAATAGCGGACCGCGGTCCGAATCCGGACCTTCTGGGTGTTAATGGTGGACCTCGGGCTTCTGGAAGAATAACCTCATTGCCACGTTTCAGGGCCTTTTTAAACAGATTTCTACTGTGAGCAGGAGGAAACAAAATTTTCTGTGACTTTCTTACTAACTTAGCTAAGCCATCAAGACCTCTGAACAGTTTGTTACAAATTCAAATCGAGATACACTTTACCCAAAAAATGGTTCGTTCGGTACTGGCACTGATAGATTAACTTTCGTGGTTGCGTATGAAATAGTTTATTCACAGGACCGCTAAACACATCCA